>NW_003852624.1:1093128-1104010 GCF_000181295.1 Otolemur garnettii
GAGCCCAGGAGTTGGAGGTTGCTGTGATCTGTGACACCACAGCACTCTACCAAGGGTGACATAGTGAGACTCTGCCTCAAAAAAAAAAAAAAAAAAATCAGGCAAAAAAACTATATACACAGATTTATTTTCATAAGATAATTCACAAAACAATGCTAATGGAAAAGACATTTGAGATCTTTGACATAATTTTGTCTTTATAAATGCAAATATTAATGATGGATACCTAGAGACCTACATATGTACATGTACTCACATGAAAAGCTACGGGAAGGATAACCAGTGAGATTTACCATTGTTTGTTTCTTAATAAATGTATTAATTAATGAGTGTTTTGTAAGTTTTCTATGCTGAACAGAGGTTGGTTTTGATAGTAGGAAAGAATGTTACTTACAAAAATAAGTATAATCAAAAATCTACTGTATCTGTGTATTAAATACTATCTCTTTTTAAATAGATCAGAATTGGTTGTACCCCTATGTGAATGTGCTTAACACTATTGAACTGTATATTTAAAAATGGTTAAGATAGTGAATTTCGTTTGATGCGTCTTTTACCACAATTAAAATATTTTTTTTTATTTTAAAGTAAATGGATCATGGGTAAAATACTCTTCCATGAATAAAGCCTGTAAGTTTAAAAAATCAGAATGATTACATCACAATGTAAAGTGATTGCTTTTTACCTGAGGGGTAGATTGCAGTTAATGGTCATTCTTCATTTATTATGTGATATATTTCTAAAATTTTGGATGGGGTACTTAATATTACTTTAAAGTTTTTAAAATTTCATTCCATGATTTCAAAAATACTAAATAAAAATACTGATAGTGCATATCAGGTGGTCCTGTGGACGTGTTATTCTGTATTTATTTTCATGTTTTTTCATGTGCAGATTTTATTTTCTCAAGGGGATTGCCGATCCCCAGAGGACCTTCTAGTTATTTTGTTGTCTTCAGAGAATTTTATACACACTAAAATTTGCATGCTCTTCCGTGACACTCTCATCCACCCAAATAGAGGAGAGTGAAGCCTGCTGTGACCAAATTTTGACTACCACCATTGCATTTCTTCTGCAAATATAAGTATCTGGTCATGAGCCTATGAAATATTTTAAGTTAGTCAAAAACAAGACAGACCCTGAGTCACCCTTACTGCTGCCATCGTGCTGGTTGTGGGTCTGAAAGCTCATCTAAGTCCATTTTGACCAGGGTTCCCATCCTCTGTCTTCACACTCGGCGACACACTGAGCCAGCAGCCTTGCTGTGAGATGAACAAAGCAATTCGTCACTATTGGCAAGTTGACCAATTTCATCATTAATTGATCATTCATTTTTCCCAGTGTGGTCCTGGGCTGTTCCTCTAGGGACCTGAATAAGTACGCAGGATTTGCTCGGTCAGGCACGGCAGCAACCCACAGAGAAAGAAATTTCCAAGGTGTTTTGTCCATAACAGAAGGTCCCTTGCCTTTGCAGCAGCAGACCTTACAAACCAAAGGAAAATGGAGCTAGGGATTTCCATCAGTTGGGGCTTTTTAGGGAGAGCTTTTGTTATCATGGCGTAATTTTCTTACCAGTGGAAAGAAACTCAGAGGAGCCCCGAGTCCTGCTCCCTCGGCTGCTCTGCTCTCACTGCAGACTCAGTCCCAGCGCTGTGTCACGGGAAGGCAGTGGTGGAGGGAGGGTGCCAGGTCCCACAGACCTCTCTGAGATGCAGACGGCAGCTCTGAAAAGCATTGATATGGGGCCACAATAGACAAGAAGTCAGGCCTGTGGAGTACAGCACATTGAACTTCAGTTGTCTTTAAATTTACAAATAACTGGGTGGCGCCTGTGGCTCAGTGTTTAGGGCACTGGCCCCATATACTGAGGGTGGCGGGTTCAAACCCAGCCCCAGCCAAATCAGCCAAACTGCAACCAGAAAATAGCCGGGCGTTGTGGCGGGCACCTATAGTCCCAGCTACTCGGGAGGCTGAGGCCAAGAGAATCGCTTAAGCCCAAGAGTTGGAGGTTGCTGTGAGCTGTGTGACACCACCACACTCTACCAAGGGCAACAAAGTAAGACTCTGTCTCTGCAAGAAAAAAAATAAAAAAATAAAAAATTTACAAATAATTCAAGTGAAACTTTCAGCTAAAGATAAGAAAAGAAATGAGATTTTGATCCACTTTGAGTCCCTAATGCCTCTCAGCAGAAAAGCTTCTTCTGAACAGCCATGTTCCAAAGAGGGCCCATCAGTCATCGTCCGTGGAGAGAGGCCCTCCCAGGCCCACAGGCCATCTTCACTCACTGCATCAGAGAAGCACTTGTCTGACCATCTTGTGTACGTGGCTAAATCACTACCTAACTTTGCCTCCCATGTGCTAATCAATCACAATAGCATGTGAAATGTAAATATGTTTTCTAGTCACTCATATAGGGCTTAAAAAAAAACCCACAAGTTTTAATGCTCCTTTTAATTCCTTCCCCTAGAAAAAACATAAAGCAACAACAATCATAGTATTATGACATTTCCTTAAGTCATCAATCAAACTGATTGTATCGTAAGCACAGGAATCAAGCCTTGCACATAATTTACTTCCTCTGCAGTGCCTAAGCCAGTGCTGAGTGTGCAAACATGATATGCGGTGATGAAATTACTGGAAACCAGCATTGGCATAGCACGCTCTAGCCCAGCAGGGGCGTTGAATGTTCTAGTCCCACATGGCATGCATGTTCTGGTCTGCACAGCACTCTTTCATACGGGCACACCTCACTGCACCCTGCTGAGCAGAGAGTGGGAAATTGAAGCCCCAAGGGGTTGCCTTGGCCTGTGTCTTAGAAACTGTGTGACCAAAATGAAACCAGAACTCAGTTTCTACTTTTGCTCATATAGTGGCCCCATATTATGAGTCTCCAACTTTGAAAATATAAAAAGTGATAGGAAGGGGGTGCTGAGAGACTGAGTTCAAAAGTTATCTCAAGGTATGGAGCCGTTGTTAGTTCTGAAAGTATTCAAATCATCTTGTCAAAATCAAAATAAGAAAAACATATAAGTAGGAATGTATTTGCAATGACTTACCTGAATCATTGATTTGGGAGAGCTTCAGACTTTCTAAGTACAACCAGCGTCAGGAAGGCAATCTGCACAGCTCATTCTGGTGTGCTGCACGGAGAGCAGACTATGCAGACACCTTAGCAGGTGTACTGAGCACCGTGAAACAAGCATGCCAAACCAGGGTGACGCCATTTACACATCGCACCTGACTCAGTGTGGTTCTTGCATGAATTTCCCAAGTTAACTCATGTCATGGAAAACTGACAGGAACATCTGAAGCACAAAACAAGCTCTTACCGTAAAGCAGTATTAAAAGATTTGGCCGGCACAGTGGCTCATGCCTGTAATCCCAATCTCTGGGAGGCTGAGGCAGAAGGATCACTTGAGCCTGGGAGTTTGAGATCAGCCTGAGCAAGAGTGAGACTCCATCTTTACTAAAAATAAAAAATTAGCTGGCATGGTGGTGAGCGCCTACAGTCCCAGCTACTCAGGAAGCTGAGGCAAGATGATGGCTTCAGCCCAGAAGATTGAGGCTGCTGTGAGCTAGGCTGACTCCATAGCTATTGTCCTAGGGCAACAGAATGAGACCCTGTCTCAAAAAAAAACTGTTTTTAATGAAAGCATGATTCTCCAATTTTCTGGTAGAATGAAGTTTCACAAGAGACGTGAGAAAGTTTTTCTCGTTGTCCGGACTTGAATCAGGTCCCTCTGAGCCTCTTCTTGACTAGACCTTGACCTTGCCTGATAAAGACTCGAACAGACACTAGCACTATTTCTAACAGCTCATGGCCACATCCCTAGTTTGACCCTAGTCCTCTGTAAGTTATCACCCTGTGAAAACTCAAGGTTGCCAAAGAACTATTTGTTCCAACCAGCACCTGAAGATAGAGCCCTTGTCTCCCAGTCTCTGTGGCAGGGCAGAGACCTAAATTCAAAAAACACCAGTCAGCAAACCCAGATGTATTTTTGGTGGACCAGGCCCCTTTCCTGCTTTTTATACTTTTTCATTTTCCTAACTCCACTAGGCCACTCTCCCTTCCCCCTTCTCTCTCACTCTACCTTTAAAAAGCCCAGTCACCAATGCACAAATCGAAGTTGACTTTAGTTCATGCTGCACTCTTTTCCCTATTGGGGTCATTATTACTGATTAAAATCCGATCTTAGCACATTAACCAGTGTTCTGCCTTCTTTATCTTTGCCTTGATGACTTGTGTATTTCCAACGTTTGCACAATTTTTGTCCGTAGTGATTACTTAAGGGGCATGTGTTAAAAGAATGCACAAACACACATGGTGAGTACTTGCTGTGGAGAATTCATTAAGAGCTCAGCCCTCAACCTTTGGTGTTCCACTCCTTTCCCAGGTTGGCACATGTGTACACGACCTCGGAATTCCACTTTCAACTTTCCCAGAATATCCCAGCAGGTGCTGACTTCTGTCCTGACCCATGGGCTATCTCCTGATTGGCCCAACAGTTCTTTCCTTCCGTACAACACACATTTTTCTACCATCTGTGCCCTCTGAGTGAGTTTGCAGGGAAAATGGATTTTGCCAGCCTTGTAACTCACTCAAGGTTGTGGCTTCCAAATTTGAACTTGAGCTTCTCTCGGTTCAAGTTGCAACGAGTGCTGGCAAAAATGTCACCTCCTCATTCAAAAGAAAGGCTTTACAGGGGTGGGAAGGTTCTTAACTATCAAGTTGCTCTTACAAAAGAAGATTCTGATGAGTCGAGTGTAAAAGAATCAGAGTCTGAAGGATTTGATTTCTCTCGAAATATTTGAGGGTTTCGTGGTGAAGGAGATATTTACTTAGTAATATATACGTGGGGTCTCACTCATCCCAAAGTGTTTGAGAAAGATATAAAGATAGTTTTCCAATACCACAATCCCGCTAGACCCTGTATTCCTTTCCATCCTTGAACAGATAGTATGAAAAGTTGCACTAAATATTCCCAGGCTAATTTGGGACCAACTAGAAACTAACATTGTCCTAGATAAAATTAATTCAAGGTGTAGAAATAAACAGAACTTAAGTTCAAATATTATTACCAAAAGAAAATAAGAAAAAAAAAATAAAAGTTTCCCAAAGTCATCGGCCCATGCTAGAATTTAGCACCCTTAACACAAGGGCCTGGTTAGAACTTGTAATATATTTAGTTTCTTTTCAATGCTATTTGTTGAAAAAGGAGTTGCCTATAGCTATAAATATTTCTTATGACCATCTCAGGAAGTTCCAGAGGCCCCTGGTCTTTCTGACCAAATATGGGATTCTTCTGGGTTCAGAACTATCATTTACCTTCACACTTTTACTGCCTGGAATGTTTCAGGGAAACCTTATGAGGCACCATGGGTTCTCCAGCGCTCTGGTACACTCTAATTCCAATAATTAAAAAACACAAAATTATGTAAAAAGTTTACTCTATGCTTAGGATTGAACTAGAAAGTATAGAAGAGAAAGAAAGTCCCTACTCAAAAGAAGTCTCTAACCTAGGATCAGACCCAAGACTTACACAGATGAAAAAACTAGTAAACCAGATCATAATGATAATAATGATGTCAGTAGCTACTACTAACCGCATGTGCACTGAGGAAGGGCACTGTTCTAAGGGCTGTACACGTATCAGTTTATTCTGACCACCATCTTACAAAACAGATGCTAGTGTCATGTCCATGTATACAGGAGAGCACGTAAATGGATTAGCTCGAGACCTTAACCCACCTGGATAGTGATAAATCCAGAATTCAAAGCCAGGGCAGGTCTAGAGCCTGAATGTACATCTCTACCCATCACGGCCCTCAAATATGTGTGTACACATGTAAAAGTTAATACACACAGAAATGCATACAGAATGCACATAGAAATAACCTCTCCAATCATTATAAACCAGGAGCAGAGCTTGCTGATTCAGTCTAAAAAGAATCACACTTCAACATTTTCCATGCATCTTAACCCATATTTAATTCAGAAATATTTATTAGACACTTGTTACATGCAAGTTAAAAAGAGTCAACGCCACAGACTCTCCACAGCAGAATAAGACAAAGCCAAAAATGCTTTCACAGTGAAAGGGAGGAGACTGTCATACACTAAAGGGGACACAGAAAAGATTTCACAGAAGATAAACTGAGCTGGACCAGAATTTCACGTAGATGGGAATTCGGGAGAGGGAAGTGGCATTGTTTGTGTGGGTGTATGCACAATCGCGGAGAAACGGTTCTCATGGTGCAATTTTGTTATTATCCGCCTTCATCTGATTTTCTATATGCCATTCCAGTCCCTTACTACAAGTGACCCAGACCTCATTCACCAAAAAGGAAAATGTAGCTGGGCAGAACAAAAGAGGAAGAAAAAGCCTCATTCAAAACTGATGCTGAACCAGCTTAGAGAAATCCAAGAGGATCAGCTATGGACAAATTTAGGGCGAAGCATCTACAAAGTAAGCATCAGATTCAGGTTCGTAACTATTTAACAACATCATACAGTAATCTCCTTTCAGTGTCTCCCTTCCTTCCTCCTAGCCTCCTTGCCTTCTGTATACTCTGCCAGGTAAAATCTTCTCTTTGGAGTATAATTAGTACCCCTTGTCAATAGTTTCATTTACCCACTGTCAATTGAGGTCCAAAAATATTCAATGAAAAACTCCAGAAATATACAATTGAAAAGTTTTAAATTGTGCATCTTTCTGAACGGCATAATGAAATCTCACCCCATCCTATTTCATCCCACACCCCACCCAGGACGTGAATCTTCCCTTTGTCCAGTGTATTCACACCAGCTAATCATAAAATAGTTAGCTGGGTTATCAGATCAATTGTATCACAGTCCCTAAGCTGGGTCCTACCTGTGGTTTCAGGCACCCACTGGGTGCCTGAAAGGTCTTGAAATGTCTCCCCGTGGATAAGGCAGGATTACTATAGTGGAGCAGCTTCTGATTTGGTTTCTTCAAAGCTATCCCTCTGCCATCCAAGCAAATCCTAACATAGTATCCGAACAACGGAGAGGGCTTCTAAAGAGATAAAAGCAAAACACAGCAATCATAATAGGTTTAATGAAAAACCAACTTTAAACAAGTAGGGTAAACTTATCTGAGACTTGAATAGCCAGTGTTCCTATGACCCTCAACCCCAATTCCTAAAAGTGAACCACCATATTAGCTCTCAAGGAATCTCTGTCCTCCACCCTCCTTTTTTAAAAACACACATCACTCCAAAGGGACAGACTCTACTCCACCCCCACTCTCCTGACTCCTCCACCCACCCACGATTCTCCGCCTTTCTACCTACCCCGACCTTCAAGACTATATTTTGTTGCCACTGCTGTGCATCTCTGCTCCTTCACCCCTGGATCCCCAAAGTGGAAGGCCCCTTCCTTCTTTGATGGGGTCCAGGTCAACTTGTGTAATAAAAGAGTACGGCTAATAGAAACAAACGAAAAGCAGAAAAGGTTATTGAAAATGTTCTTCCACTGAGGAGACGTGTGCCCAAACATACACAGGGAAAATAAATAAGCATGTGGGCCTACAAGAGGAAATGAAACAAATATGGAGCCTGCAGGACATCAAAGGGAAGCCGACTGTCACGTCGAGGAGGGGAGAGCTGTGTGTGAATGGCTTACACATCAGAAGAAGAGGGGATTCATTATGCATTCCTCTCAAATCAGAATTTTATATCTACCTCTGGACACCTGATGCATAACGAGAACATTTGCATTCCAACAATAGATGATTAAATGTACCTGGCTGATCCCACACTGTTCTAACCCATGAAGATCACATTAAAGTCAACATTTATTGAGCTATGCCAGGCGTTCTGCTAGGATCTGGATTACTGGGAAAAGTAAATATACAATAGCCAGAGGAGGCCAAACCATATTTTAAACATATTCTGATTTTCTATTATCTCCTATAACATCCCACTTCACATGGAAGACAATCTCCAAGCAAGTAACTTACTCAGCAGCGAGTTGTTTTAAAGAAGGGGCGTTGCCTACCTTCACCTTAAGAAGAAAAAAGATGGAGGCAGAAATCATGGATGTGCATGGACCCTAAATAATGATAAGCAGAATGTGAAAAGATAATAACTGTCATGAAAAAAATTAGCAACTTTTAAGAAAATAACTAGCAATTTTAGTGAAAAGGGATTGGAGTAAACTATAGGTGAAAATAAGGTAAAGATCTTCCTCAAAAATATATTGAGCAAGCAAAGGTTATACACGTACAAACCCCATTCACAGAGGTAACAAGGGTACTTAGCATTTATGAGTTCATTTGTCTGTTTTGCCCTGCAACATTGTAGCCTACTTGTACAAAAAGGTGGTAAAATTAATTATGAGAGCTGACTACTTAGTAAAGAATTATATTTTTATGAACAAATACAAGCAAGTATTTTACAGTTTTTGGCCGGGGCTGGGTTTGAAGCCACCACCTCCGGCATATGGGGCCGGTGCCCTACTCCTTTGAGACACAGATGTCACCCACAAGCAAGGGTTTTAAATTGTCTTCAGTTCTGATTCCCTATATAGGCTGAGTATCCAACTTGGGGAAATGCTCATTAGGGCAGTTCAGATTTCAGATCTTCAGATTAGAGATGCTCAACCAGTACATATAGAATGTAAATAATCCAAAATTTAAAAAAAAACCAAATTGGAAACATTTCCTGTCCGAAGCATTTTGGAGAAGAGACACTCACGCTGTATTATCCATGCTGAATGAAAGCTTAAGACCTAAGCACTAAGCACCTAAGACCTAACCACTCAATGGGTAAGGCACCTACCTGCAAGGGACGACAACCACAGCTAGGGAGCTAACCCATTTCCCCAGGATTAACTTTTTGCCCTTCGACTATTTTGTTGACAGAACTATTCAATGATTTATTCAATGAATACCATATCTTCTCATTTCTTTCACTCTGGGAAGCAACAACATTTAATGACAACCTGGTTTTTAAGGCAAACAGACTAGATTCTAATCAGCAATCTTCTAATTTTTTTTGCCCAATGACCTTGAGAAATTCATATAACTTCACTGAGCTCTATTTCCCCCATCTGCAAACCCAAGGATAATAAGACCTACCTCTCAGGATTTGTTTCAGGCTAAAGTTGGATAAATATCTAAAGCATAGCAGTAGGAAAGGGGCATGAATAGCCATTTCTCGAAAGTAGACCTACAAATGGCCAATAGATACATGAAAAAAATGTTCAGCAGCACTAATCGTTAGCAAAATGCAAACTAAAACCGCAGTTAGAAGTTACCACACACCCGTAAGAATGGATACTATCAAAGTGATGAAAGATAACAAGTGTTGGTGAGGATGGGGAGTAGTGGGACCCTTTGTACACAGTTGATGGGAATGTAAATTAGTACAGCCATCAGGAAAAATGGCATAGAGGTTCCTCCAAAAACTAAAATTAGAATTACCATATGATCCAGCAAGCCCACTTCTGAGTACTGCCCCAAAAGGTTTGACATCAGTATGTTGAAGAGACAGCTGAACTCCCATATTCATTACAGCACTATTCACAGTAGCCAATTGTGGAATCAACCTAAGTATCCATCAACAAATGAACAGATAAAGAAAGTGTGCTATGTATATATACACACAATGGAATACTATTCAGCCTTAAGAAATAAAGAAATTCTGGGCAGCGCCTGTGGCTCAAGGAGTAGGGTCCCTGTCCCATATGCCGAGGGTGGCAGGTTCAAACCTAGTCCTGGCCAAAAAAAAAAAAAAGAAAGAAAGAAATTCTGAATTCTCTCACATACCACAACATGGATGTGCTAAAGAACATTATGTTCAGTGGAATACGTCAGGCACAGAAAGACAAACGCCACATGTCCTCACTTAGGTATGGAATCTGAAACATTGAATCTGCAGAACCAGAGAGCACAAACAGTGTTTACTGGAGGGGAGGGATGGGGAGGGATGGGGAGATGACAGTCAAATCTTACAAAGCCTCATTTAGACAGGAGGAAGAAGGCTTTCTTTGTCAGATATATTGCATAGCATGGTGACTATATTTAATAAAAGTGTATTGTACATCTTAAGATGGTTGAAGAGTAAGTTTCACGTGTTCTCACTACAAAAAAGTGCTAAGTATTTGAGGTGATTAAAATATTAACTGTCTTGAATTATTCCATATTTTATTCATAAACTACAGCATCGCTTTGTAGCCCATGAACATACACAACTGGCATTTGACCAACCATTTACAATAATAAATTTTTGTTTTGTTTTGTTTTGTTTTGTTGCAGTTTTTGGCTGGGGCTGGGTTTGAACCCGCCACCTCTGGCATATGGGGCCAACGCCCTATTCCTTTGAGCCACAGGCACCGCCCCTACAATAATAAAATTTCAAACAAATAAATAAAGCATAACACTTAACACAGTATAGGTAATAAACATTAGTTAACATTTTCTTTCAATGCTTTATACCCACAACATGATAAAGTCAAAAATTCCATAATAGGACAGTCACACTTCTTCCATATGCAAAGTTGACTTTACTAGGCTTAGATAATACTTTGCAATTTTAGCTGATTTTTTCCTGCATTTTCTTTAATACTTTGTTGGACTGGTCCTCAACAGCTCGGCTAAACTAGTAATTCTTAAACCTGACTATAGTTAGAACCTGCTGGGGGAACTTTTAAAATAATACCAATGGCTGTCCCCTACTCTAGACTAATTAAATCAGAAACTCACTCAGTGGACTTCCTGCACTGGTATTCGATCTGAGTGCTCAGAGTGGCAGTAATGTGCATCTGTGGTAGAGAGCGCTAAGCTAGATCCTTTGGGGTCTCCTACCCAGAAAGGGATTACGAGGTAGGAAACAGGAACATAAGGAATCTGTTATCAG
>NW_003852624.1:1104406-1105548 GCF_000181295.1 Otolemur garnettii
TTGGAAGCTTGTGATCCTTGAGAACTGGGGGCCCTGTACCCTGATCTTCCTGGGGTACAGAGGAGAGGGGAGACAGACTCCTCCCTGATTAGTTTGTGAGATCCAGGATCAGAAGGTCTGTGCCTTGCTTCCCAACAGAGCCCCAGATGGGCAATAAGAGCTCAGAGAAACGGAATTAAGCAAAGCAGACCTTAGTGTCAGAGAGCGGAGGAGCCAGCAGCTGACTTCTGGGGCCTTCCCAGAATCACCCGCAGCAGCCACCAAGAGCCTTTGCCCAAGGGTTGGGTAGGATAGCAGTCATCTCCTCATCCTTCACTCCCACCCATGTCTAGGTAAGGTCATGAAATTTAGTGGAAACTTAGGAAAAGAAGAGGATTCCAGAACTGATGGAGATTTCACATGGCAGAATGAAAGCCTTAAAAATAAGCTGATGAATAGAAGAATACATGAACCTACACACCCCTCACAGTGAGCAGGTGAACTGAGATTTGCACCCTCCTTGCTCTGCTTCTGTAAAATTTTATCCGTTTTCAGGCTGCATACCAAGGGCACCTGCACTTCATGTTCTAGCTGTACTGCAGACTCCTCTCGTCCCAGAACCTTCCCCTGGCCTACTTCTCCATCCTCCAGGCATACGTGCATCTTCTGCTTAGAATGCCCTCTCCTACCCTCCTGGGAAAACCTCAGCCCCAGATTTTTCCCTGATGCCTGCTCTGACTGTCCTTGGAGAAACTCATCCCTCGCACTCCCCTCTCAGAATTCCCCTAGTTCCCTTGAAGACTGTAAATAAAACCCATATGAGAAGCTGGGAAGAGGAGCGTGAATGTGAAAATGTATACAAATACATAAGATTGCATGGATAGCCACCCAAACCCTTAGCACATCCTATGGTAGTGTCTTTCTCCTCCACTGAATTATGAGTCTCCTGAAGGATGGGATCATGTCACACCGATCTTCATATCCCAAAACCTTGCACTTAGGAAGTACTCAATCATTTGCTAAATAAGTAAATCAATGAAAGTGTTAATTAGCATGATCAATAATTATTATCCACAAGCCACAGTGCTACTTTATTGAAATATTAGAAAGTTTTCCAGAGTGTTGTTGCTTTTCAAGAAGATTCTTTGTTTATCTCTGAAAGC
>NW_003852624.1:1108319-1110332 GCF_000181295.1 Otolemur garnettii
AAAAAAAAAAAAAAAGAAATTAATCAAAGTGATAAATATAACCTCCATGTATATATAGAAGCACACTACACACTAAACAAGTAAACAAAATGAAAACAATGAAAATTAAACCAACCTCAGGGGGAAATGCCAATTATTTGAGAAATCAGAAGTGGGGAAAAAGTGGTATACCAGGGCAGCAGCAGAATTATGTGTATTTCAACCCGCTACTGTAAAATGACTCCATTTGCTCTTCCACATTTTGAGCCAAGGTAACTTCGAAATATTCCACATTACTGTGTGTTTGTTGTAATAGAGACACAATCATAAGCTCCCAAGTCCTAATTGCCTGAAGTGCCCTCTTTCATCCCCAGCTGGCCCCCAAATGTGCCCTGTCCTTCATGATGAAGATCTCATCTCTCTGACTCACCCTGGTCTTCCCTCTGGCCTGGGAAGTGTCAGTTCTAATGAGCAGAAGGAGAAGGACTGAGAGTCTTCAATGAGCATGGAAGAATGGAGGGACGCCAGCTAAATGCCATTCACACTCTAAATAGCTATTCAGATTAGTGGTCCTGGTTCCTAAAGGACAGATCCCACACTGATGTGTGTGCAGACCCCTTTCGAGGTCAGTGATCCATGCAACTCAAGTGGTAATGGGATCTGACCCTTAGTGTCGAAACCTGCACCTGTTAGGCTCAGAACAATGGGTCATTCTGAAGTCAGCCACTGCAACTTGCTCTTTTCCAGACCAGTGAAAAGAATATCTCATTTCTCTTGGAACTTGGTGACCACCACACAAAATACTTTGGGGGCTATTTGCAAAACAACATACAAGCTGTGAAAATGATGCTATTATAGTTGTAACACCATAGACCTGCTAGCTTCACATTTTGAGAATGCACATTAATCACATCTTTCTTCCATTTCAGTGGACTGTAAATTAAACTCACATGATTGGCTGAAAAAGGGAGCACGAATGTATATACGTATGTACAGAGGGGGGTGTTAATTAAATGTATGTGAAAAGCACATTAACTCATAATTTGAAGCACAGGTCTCAGTCTCACTTCTCTCCCTAGCTGTGTGATTTTGAGTAAGTGAAGTCATTATGCTTCTCTATGGAATGGAGAGAATATCAACCTCAGAACATAACAGGGCCTCAGGAAATGTGCCTTTCCTCAGCTCCGTCTCCAGTTTCACCATCCATTAAAACTTTGGATTAGGGCAGTGCCTGTGGCTCAAAGGAGTAGGGTGCTGGCCTCATATGCAGGAGGTAGTGGGTTCAAATCCAGCCCTGGCCAAAAACTACAAAAAAAAAAAAAAACCCTTTGGATTAAATAATTTCTAAAGTTCCTTCTAATTCTAAAATTTTATTATTCTATTGATACTTAGTTCTTTGCTTAAATTGTTCTATGATTCAATATAATGTTAAAAGAGAATATCACATACTCCTTACTGGCCAGTAGAATTATACCAAATATCATGTCATTGATCAAAATGTATAACAAGTAGTTGCCTAAATCTATGTTTTCTCATTTTTCCCAAATAAGCATTGATTATTTATCCCAAATAAGCATTGATCATTTTTTTAATTGGCTTAAGAAGGCAGCACTTTCAGCTACTTTTCTTTGACACAAATAAATAATCTTGCAATACTAATTCCGAGGAATGAAGATTCTGCACAATCCCTTCATAACTGGTATTGGTTACTAGACATGCAGACTATCTGATTGTCGACAACCCAGTTTCCCTTTTGCTCCTGGTCACACAACTAGACTACATTTCCCAGCCTCCCTTGCACTTGGGCACAGCCACGTGACTTAGTTTTAGCCAATAGAATGGGATGGGAGAAATATTGGCTACTTCTAATTCTGGCCCATAAAATCCTCCCATATGTCATCTTCCCTTTATGCCCATTTAATTGAGGGAATTCTAAGGATTTAAAGGAGGTACAGCCACAAGATGGAAGGTTTCTATGTCTCCAAGTCAGAGCTTTAAAGTAAGGTGACCAGGCTTGGCACCTGTGGCTCAAGC
>NW_003852624.1:1110696-1141863 GCF_000181295.1 Otolemur garnettii
TTATTTAAGCCATCTCCTGCCACAAGTAAAGGGATGGAAGACTCATAATCATATGATAAAAGAAGGTGAGCTTAAGGTCCCGTGCACTTTCTCTGGTCCACGTGCAGAGTAATGGTCCAAACTGATGCTGTGGTCCCCAATGTCTGGGTAGTGGTCTAGGTTCTCTTTATTCATCTTCATAACCAGTTGGAAGCAGATTCACATGAGGGGTGTGGAATAGTATGGTTACCATCTCCCCAGGGAAAGGGCTTGGTCCTGATGTGAAGATGGGAGTAAGGGATGAACTCAGGTCTCTCGTGTTCTCTGTGACGGGACTTCAAGTAGACAGTCAGCATACTCACTCCCACCCTGGGAAGGGCGACGAAGAAGGTGAGGGTCCTCCACATGTGAGCTGAGACCTCCTCCCCACGGGCACCACTCGACATGGTCCACCCCAGCTGTGAGCGGGACTGACCCAACAGGCCAGAAAGCCTGAACGCAGCCGCTGCCACTTTTGACCTGGACTACCTCCAAAAATCGGGACTTTTTTAAAACACCGCGGGATGCTAGACAAATTGTTAAAAAGTGGGATGTCTGGTCACCTTACTTTAAAGAGACCCACCCTGAAAAGCTACTACATAAAAAGGAACATCCACATTGGACTGCTATTAAGAGAAAAAAAAGTTTGTTAAACCTGTTAAATTTGGTAATTATTATCAGAGTTAAAGAATCTTGATTGCAAGATCAAGTTCCCTTGATGCCAAGCCAAGGTAGCCTTCAAGTATACTACCAGGCAAACCACCTCAGAGGTCACAGAACACAAAGGCCCACAGAGCAAGTTACAAGGCTCTAGTCACATAGTCATTGAATTAATTAAAAACAGACAGTGAGAAGCAAGGAGAAAAGAGAGGTGGTGAGTCAACATGCTTACGGGGTCTAGTTGAAAGCATGCTAATTAAATCCTGGGGTGCACGAAGCTCAGATGTCCCGCCTCTCTGATTCAGCTAGCTTCCCGTGTGACAGCGTGGGTGTGAGGACCAGAATTGGGGTTCAAGCGACACACAGTCTCAAGACACTCACTGAGTCCTCCAGGAGCCCACAGACTGCCCCTGTGGACAGGCTTTGCTCCCTTATCCTCTGGAAACACTTGATTCACCAAAAGCAAACACAGCAAGTGTCTAGGGGCCCCAAGCCTTGCCACCTATAAAAGTGGTAGATTAAAAAAGCAAAGGAAATACGAAGGCTCTGGAGTCATTTCTAACATTCCTCTCACTGCCCCCAGTCCGGAAGACAGGGCCCAGAGGATGTGCCATGCAAGTGCTTTTGTCAATAGTTTTTGACGTCCCACCAAATGACAAGGAGGCAGACCTTTCCTACAATGAAATATGAGGTATTATTTTCCTCCCATTATTTGGCATTGTGAGACCCTCCAGAAACTCTTCAATCATCTAGAGCTGTTTTTCTCAAGACAAATCAAAGTATAACAAATGGTATTTTGCCTTTTGAGAGGATAATGGCAATTGCAAAAAGAAAAAAAGATTCCTCTCCTAAATTATTCTAACTTAGCCTGATTTATATTCCCTTATTAAGATGAAGACTGACGGCTGATAAGAAATTACTCACCATGTTTTAGATTTTTCTCAGCGCTCTGACACGTACACAGTGGGGAGCCTTTTAAGAAAAACTATGTCAAAAATCTTATTTTTTACCAATTTAACAAAAATATGGGACCATGTGACCACGATATTTGGCCACTTCTCAAGTGCAAACTCCTAAAGCAAGCTTTGTTCATCACAGTAAACCCTCTCCTCCATGGGGGTTTCTTAAGTTGCAGATTGATTCCAAAAGTATTTGGGGTCTGTCTATGTCTGCAAAGGAAGCCTGAAGAGAAAACGCCAGGAAGTAATCGCCATTTGGACATTTAAAACCTGAATTTTCACATTTCCAAGCAATTAAAATCAGAGTTGTAAGTGGATGTTTCCATAAGCATTCAGTGCACAGCTATTCTTTATTCCTTAGAAGAAACCAAATAACCACACGATATTTGAAATGCCTTAAGCAAAAAAAATTCATGGGAGGTGGGAAGGGAGTGAGAACGAATCTGTAACTAACTACTAGGAAATAGTCTTTGCGTTCTGCTTCGTGGCACAGTCTGAGACATCACACACACACACACACACACACACGTCCGTTATACCTCATAAATTAGCCTGAGAAGAGGACATTGCCCCTGCAAAGGCATCCACGTTTCTCAATGTAACTCCTTCCAAGCCCCCCTTCCCTCCCCCGGCTCTACCCACAGACGTCGTGTTGGGAAAGAAACCAGACTCAAGTGGACCAGCTCATTTTCCTGGTGCTCGGTCCCTGGCTTTTATTTCCTGGGAATCCCACAGAGTCAGCACAATCAGGATAAGCTGAGCTCATGTGCAGACAAAGAGCAGACTTAGTGCCCTCAGCACAGTCCTTCCCCTGCTTCACACCGCTCCTGACAGCGATCACGGGAGGAAGGGTTGTATAGAGAAACTTGGGTGCCTTTGTCCTTTAGCTTGAGACACTTTTCCCCTTCTCAACGCAAACATGATAGCACAAACTGTTTTCACCAGAACAATTAGACAGAAAAACAGCAACATGCAGTCAAGAGGTGCTTTGTCTCCCCATTGGCAAATATCTGCACATGTGGAAACATCTGGAGATCTGACTGCACTCAGTTCAGAACCAGATGTTAGGCAGCTGTAGACATGGTCTCTCCCACCAACCGCCAGTCCCATAGCCAGCTGTTCATCTGATCCTTCCCGGAGACCTTGTAGAAGAGTCCTAACTTGTCCCAGTCCTCCGCGTGGAGGCAAGGGTGGTGACAGGCACAATGGCAGCTCCATCAGACACAAGCCTGGCACCAGGGCTACACTGCACACAGAGCTGCCTCTTTCATTCCAAAGAACAGGCTAAAAATGAGTGTGTTTTACATTCCTGGCAGAGCATCAGTCTTTCATGGAAGGGACCTACTGTAAGGACAACCCAGCAGCTTCAAAGGCCTGAATCAGGTTTCTGCAACTGAGCAGGGCTTGGTGCATGTGAACTGCAGGTCACACCAGAGTGGCACACGACCTCGCTCACCTCCTCCTGGCTGCCCTGCCCTGGCCAAGGAAAATGAGGCCCTGCTTTAGAGCCAGAGGAACACAATGACCTCCTTATACCTTTTTAAACAGGCTCTTTCCTTGCAAATCTCTGCTAATAAGTACAGCTTATCTTTATTCACCAGGTATCTCCTTTGCCTTCTGAGATGCCAGAAGGCCCAATGAAGGGAAGCAGAGAGAAAAGCCTTTTCTACAAAATGACAAGGAGACAGCACTTTTCCATCTAAAAATACTCAGATGTCCTTCTTCTTAGTGGACGCTAACTTATGATAGATAGTTTGGGGACAGCTTTGAAAAACTTCTTACGGGAATTCCATGCAGCCTGCAATTGACGGGCATTACCATCTGCCTGTTCCACATTCTGTTATCCTTCCACCAACTGAGCTAAACACCACAGTTCGAAAGAAACTTTAAAGTCTAGCCCCTACCTCCAAGCAGAGTTACCTTTAACCTTTTGGTGTTCTTAGAATAAAAGAGCTTAATACACATCCGTGGCTCTCCCACTCCCACCCCATAAACCAGGAGTGGAAACTCTTATTCTGAGTTCAGATATTAGGAATTCTTTTTCCTAAGTGCACATCATGACTTTTATGCCATTTTAATGGTAAAAAGGAAAAATGCCACTTTTCTAATTAGATGATTCTCATACAGTATAATAGCAGCTCAGTTATGTTTTCTTTTATAGAACTCTAGAATTCCCTGGAATGTATAAGCCACAGCTGTGCATAAATATATATTAAAGTTCACAGCAAGTTGAAAGTCCTAATCTGTTCATTCATTCACATAATTTTAAAGACTGAACAGGACCAATTTCTGTAAAAACCAATAGGACTAGTGAAGGCTCAAATCTCTATCCCAGTTTCTCAGGGACCTTTAGGAAAATGCATTCCCAAAGTGAGCGTCATTAGGTAGAAGTCGATTCCCTCCCCTGGGTCAAAATGTTGCAAAGTTCCCAAGCAAAAGTTTTTTCCCATTCTAGGAAAATAGATTATGTTTCACCTGGATCATCTACCAAAGGCTTCTGGATTCAAAGGAATCCTAAGATCCACTTGAACTGTGAGGTGTTCCAGGGCAGAACACGCACATTATGTTTTTGTAAATCTCACGCTAAGCACGGAGCCTGGCAGTGGAAGTGGTGATGGTGGTGATGATGATGATGAGGGTAGCAGCTCTTCACTGACCACTTAGAGTGTTACGATGTACTGTATTCTTGTTAGTTAGTTTGTTTTGTTTTGTTTTTGCTGTAAGGTCTCCTCTGTACAGCCCAGGTTAGCATGCAGTGGCATCATCGTAACTCACTGCAATCTCAAACTCCTGGGCTCAGGGGATCCTCCTGCCTCTGCTTCTCAAGTAGTTGAGACCACAGGCCAACCATGCCCAGGTGATTTAAAAAAAAAAAAATTATAGAGATGAGGTCCTACTGCATTGCCGCATTGCCTAGACTAGTTTTAAACTCCTATCCTAAAGCAATCCTCCTGCCTTGGTCTCCCAAAGGGCTAGGATTACAGGTGTGAGCCCCTGCACCCGATTTATAGATCCCTTATGTACATTAATTCATTTATTCCTCACAGCAGCCTATGAGCCTGGGACTATTAATAACCTTATCCTACGGATGAGAAAACACAGTAACAAACTCAGAGAATTTAAGTAACTGCCTGCATCACACCTCTGGTAAGTGGCAGAGATGGGATCTAAACCCAGGTCTTTCTGAGTCAGTAGTACTGAACTACTGTGATAATACAGACTGGCACACAGTAGATGTTTAATAAATGGATGTTGAACAAAACTGAACAGATGAAACAGAATTTAGTAGGATGCTTCTCTCCCTACTTTCAACTCCCTGCCTGACTGGCAAAGCCATTTGTTTGTTACGGATCACATTATTGTGATTATGATGATGATGATGATCCCAGTTCTCCAAACTGGGAGCCAAGACAACATGATCTTTACAACAGCAATAGGTGCCATGTTATGCTCCGGGCTTTACATACATTTTTTAGTCCTCACAATAGATCAGAAAGGGATAAGTTATCGTTTCCATTTTTCAGATGTGGAAACAAATCCAAAGAAGTAAATGACTTTACTAGCTGTAAAGCTGCAGCGGGAGATTCACACACTTTCTCTCTGCCTTCAATTTTCCCACTTTGGTCTTCTGAGAGCAGATTCCTTATATCATCCAGGTCTTGAAACTCAGCATGGTCTAGGATACTTGGATATTGTCTGAGTTACTCTTCATTCCTAGCTCTCTCCCTTTGCTAGGCTGGTGAAAATTATAGACCTCTTATAGATGAGGGATAGGGAGGAAAAAAGATGTCCCATTTCTGGTGTGGTCTGGTCTGGTTGGGTTCTCTGTCTGATCTCATTTGCTTGAAGGGGCTATAAAAAAACCAGCAGTGAGAGTCAGGGGGATTGGAGGACAGAGTGTGTTTATATGAGAGAGCTGAACAGAAAACCCTCTGCTTTCTCTGCTCCACCCTAGGGCTGGCACTGCACTATTGCCCACATTCACAGTGTCTGTCAGCTGACCCGACAGGTCCCAATAGCCTCAGTGGCTATAGTGTTTGGGGACCGGGGGGCGGGGGGATATGGGCCAATTTCTCCAGCAGCCCCAGCTCCCAGAGGAACAGTGTCTCACCAGATCCTAACACGGTCATGTGCTATTCCCACTTGTGGGGTCTTTCACTAGAATCATGACATCTCCTGCCTGTCTGGGCTCACCCCCTTATCTGTCTGAGATATGGTGTCTAGCGCAAAGGGAGGGTGTTTCTTGAAACATAGACTATAAAGAAGTACCATTTTTATTCTCAGCTAAAAGCCACCTCCTCGGGATAATGACCAGCCAGTAGCTGCAGGTGTGCAAAGGGTGTCCTTCCCTTGACACTTGGTCCCCTTTAATGAATTAATACAAGAGTGAATCCAAAGACAAGAAATACCAGTAAGGGGGACAGATTCCTTGGCCAATCAGCTTATATATGTCTAGAATCACCCAAAGAAATCTACCTAGGTACGTATTTTAACCGAGTACTTCAAGGGCTTGTATAAAATGCACTTAAATAACAATCCCAGTAAATCAAACCATCCAAACTGATTTCACTTTCTTATTTGTGCAAATGACTTTCCACTTGGTTGTAAGTGAGAGGATAAGGACCTTGTCTTCCCTGAGCTCCTAGCATGGTGTGGCCCACAGCATTTGTTCAATAAATGTTGAACATCATCAAGAGAGCCCCATTTGGCCACTGTCTGCAGAAATAAAGCACGAAAGATACAGAATATAATAGCAGAGAGATACCCACATGGTCCCTGGCTCTCGGTACCTAATAAAAGTTAACAGGGCTATTCTGATGGTGCTCTGTGGCCCCTCAACAATTACAAGTGAATTTGGGGAATAAATTCTTTCACATCTAGAGCCAAAGCACTAGTCATCCAAGCGCAAGTAAGACTGACAATCAATGTTGGCACAGTAGAAATGAGGAAGTGAGACTCGGGCTACAAAATGAACATACATGGGACTTGGACGAGGCGTGGAAGTCAGAAGACCAGCTTCAGACATCAACTTTTCCTCCCGATCCCACCAAAATTAGTCTCCAGCATGTAGCTCCACAGCACATGGACTGAGCCTTGGCCTCAATGTAACGTCCCTCTCTTCTCCTTCCTGTGCATTCTTGGCATGTCACAGACGTTGCCAAGCCTTGCGTCCTCATCCCAGCTCTACTATTCCATCTCACTTGGGGCAAGTCTCCCGATGCCTCATCTACAGAGGGACACAATTCATATCTGCTGTACCTGAGTCAGGCATCTGGGGAGATCAAGTGAGACTCTTCTTTCATCCTTTCAACAAATATGTATTGAGTGGTTGCTAACATACTGCAAGAGAGAGTGAGAGACACAGTGATGGTTCTTACCTCCAGGGACCCAGGCAATATACAAGGTAATACGTGGGTACAGGTCTATATTCCAAGGTGAAATTCGTCGGTCCAAGAAAGGCCCCCATACTGTGCTGTGGGGGCTCAGAGGAATGTGGATTTCTCCAGTGGGGGGTGACAATAAAGGCTCCAGAATAGAGGCTGTGGATTTTGAGCTTAGACTCCAGAGTCAAAATGGAAGCAGTATAGAAACAAATGGCTATACAAATAATAAGTGATAAATAATTAATTTATGGAATGCTCCATGTTCCACAGTCATGCCTGCCTAAACTCGTAGAGAGATTTCGAGCAAATAGGAGGTGAGAGTTATAATCAAGAACATGTGCAGTGCAAAACACTGCCTGCTTTACGTTTGAGGTCTCCTGCATCTGAGCCAGACCCTAAGAGCCAAGATCTAGTCTCATCTCCATGTTAGAAATAAAGAAACTGAAGCATGGAGAGGTTGAGTGTCGTGCCCAATGTCACCCAGGCAATAAAGCTGCAGAGCTAACTCTGTATAAAACCCAGGTGGTCTCAGTCCCAATGCTGCCTCTCACACAAGGGAACAAAAATAACAATGTGATTACTCAGGTAATTCAGTCCCCTCGGCACTGGGGTCTTCAGAGAAGTAAATTTTGGATCCTGGTGAATTACAGCACAACTTCTCTGGGAAATTACATTTCAGCTTCAGAAGGTGCAGGAATAAAACCTCATCCCTCACAGGCCTCATGTGAAGTAATTCCAGAGTATTATGTGCTGTGGCCGGTAGATGGCAGAAAGTCACAAGGAAAGGATTGGAGGCCACAGCAGGACCCCCTGCGAGGCCCAGCTTGCACAACAAAATGCATTTTGTCTACGTGTGCTTTGTCTAAAATATTTTAACAAACCGTTCTACCTTCCTCAAAGTGCACTCCCAAGGAGAAACTGCAATTGTTCATTTGAAATTTGTCAGTCACCAAATTCCTACTAGAAGGAAAACCACCCCAGCGGTGTCTGCAAGGCATTTCCTCTGTAAAGCTGTCATGGGCTCTGGCCAGTGCTGACCAGGTCAATCCGGCCTCCTCCCCAGCCTCTCTTTCTGCTGCAGGAAGGCTGAGGCCTGCACCGGTGATAAGCTGAGGAAGTACCTGGCAACTCTCAAGAGCTCTCCACCCACTGAGTTAGACAAAAGTTAGCAGAGCATCCTTTCAAGGAAAATGGATTAAGCACCTCCTGTGTTCTGGGCACTGGGCAAAACCAAAAGCTTGGTGGCTTCTCCTTAACTTTCTCCTGGTTCATCTGCAGCAGACTGTTGGCAAACGTACCAGGAAAGAAGGTAGTTTGGTGGATTCGTTTCCTGAGTAGCTCTGCCTTGAAGTAAGAGAAACCAAAAATATCCTGGGGACTTGGATTTGCAGGAAAACTTGAGAGAATCATATTGTCATCTCAGATTATAAAAGACCCGTCTAAGTACTAAGCTCAGAAGCTATAATGGAAACTATACTATTAAACTTGACTACATCAACATTGTAATCTTCCAAACTGCAAAAAGCACTTTAAAAATCAAAAGAAAAAATTTTAAACTGCAAAACATATGACAAAGGACTAATGCTCTTAAATATGAACATTCTAAGAACTCTTGTAAATCAATAAAATGCATATATCAATAAGTCCTAAGACTAATTTTATAAATCAATTAGAGAGCAAAGGACACGAACAAGCAGGTTAAAATGGAGCAAAGGGTCAATAAAACATTGGAAATGTGTTTAATTTCACTGACAAGAAATGTTTAAGTGGAAGCAATAGCCCCGTGCTTTAGCTCTCTCCTGGAGTATTGGTTCAGTGTAAGTTGGAAAAATTTTTCAAGAACAATTTGGTAACATTTAGGAATGTATTTGCATGTCCATGACTCCAGTCTTCTCTGCCTCCTTCTCTCAGGTGCACAGAGCCAGCGCCATATTTTTCAACATCTCCCATAGACTGGTGATGGCCAAACTAGGTCTCCAGCACTGACCTCTCCTTTTTGAACACTTCCTCCGGGGTGTGCACCAGACACAGCAAACCTCAGACCACCCGGAGACTCTTCTTCCCTTCCCCCAACTTCTGAAGCTTTCCCCTTTCCTCCAACCCTATACCTTCTTAGTAAAGGGCCCCATAACTTGGCATTTCAGCAAAATCCAGAAACCTTAGAATCTTTCCTCATATCGCTTTATATTAACCTTAATGAAGTTAATTATGATGTGCCTGGGGGATGTCTTATTCAGGTTGAGTTGTACTGGGGTTCTGAAGCTGTCTGCTATCAGAATTTCAGTTCTCTCCTTGAACTTGCCAGACACAGTCCCATCTTTGACTTACTCTTCTAGAATGTTCTCTCCCTCACTTCATTCAGGTCTCTCATAAGAAAAGCCTTCCTTGACCACCTTCTCCATGTCCTCACCTTGTTTTATTCTTCTTAGTATATGTCACTACCTGATGTCACGATATCTATTTGCCAGACTAGACACTAGCATGTAAGTGCCACTAACACAGTGTTCCTAGTGCCTTGAACATTTCCTGGCACAAAGTAGGCTCTCAAAAAATAAATGTGAAACAAATGCATCAAGGACTTTATCCAGCAGATGTATGTATGTGGGAATACATATATTCAACTAACCATGCCTCAGTACGGACTAGTTAAATGAATTATAATTTTTTTAAAAGCCTCTATTTCTCCATAGAAAAAAATAGAGTAGAAAAACATGCCTACTTCATGTATGTTTTTGTGAGACTACAATAAAATGGCACCTGGTACTTGGTACCTAGACATAGTCAATAAATGTTAGCTGCCAGTAGCTGGTCACTGCTTGGAAGTCAATAAAAATGAGTTAAATCAAAGGTATTGACATGGGAGATGTCCATAACATATTGTTAAGCAATAAAAATAATATGATCCTACACGAGGCCCAGAAATAGTCTGTGGAAACACCCCAACCTGCTAGGTGGCTGTGGTAGCTACCACTGGTGAATAAAGTTCACAGAGAAGGGTGGGGGGAGAGAAGGATCCAGGCATGTTACTTTTTTACTTCAATACACTTCTGTATGGTTTAAATGTTTTGTGAAATATATTTACTACTTTTACAAAATATGTTTCACTTTAAAAGAAGATGAGTACATGGGAGCCAGAGGAGCCAGGAGAACTGCTCTGTTGTTAGGCTATAACAAGGAAATGTATTGAGCTTCCAAAGAGCTGAAGTCAAACAGCTAAAGAAACTTTTCCCTGGCCTGCTTTCAATTGTCCTAGGTGATACCTGATACCACACTCACAATTCAGGACCAGTTAGCAACCACGTTTGACTCAGGTCTGGAGAGGAAATTCTCATCATTGGATTTGATTTTATAAGCAAGATCACACGATGGCTCTGACCAGTCACTGAATTAACAGTTGTGAAGCACAGAGCCTTGTAGAGAATGACAGTCCATTAAATACAGCTATGCCAGAGTCTGATGCAGAGAGGGACATTTTCAAGGACCTGGGAGAGTTGTTAAGTTGCATTTGCTGTTTTCTGTCCTTTATTGCACACATATTTACTGAGCATCTCCAGTGTTCCCCACTCTGGACCTCATCTCTGCCTTCATGCGACTGCAGCACTCCACAGTTACCCTGGTTATTCAGGTAGTGGGCTTTCCTGCAGTGCTGGATTTGTGTGTGTGTGGATGGGTCTAAAAAATAGTAGGAGTACTGTCCAGAAAGTATCCAGCCACTCCAAATACTATTTTTCATAGTTCAGGGCTGGATACATTCTGGACAGACATTTGTACAGAGTGATGGAAAAAAGAACTATCATTAACTTTAGAAACTGAACCAGTATCTTTCCTGAGCAATGAAATGGCATAAGAGTCTTCCCCAAACATTCCAGAAGGGTAAGCCCCAGGATAATAGACCACAGTGGCAGATGTGTTATTCCACCATTTGTGTAGCAGAGATGGAAACTGCAGAGATCTAAGGAGAAAATCTCACACTTCTGGGGCAAAGTAAGCGACTACTGAAACAGAGGATTCTTTACAAGTAAAAGAGAAACTCAAGTTGGACCACCTGAGTATAAGAGTCAAGGTACTACAGGCCCTTCCCAAGCACTGTCTACTGAAGAGGGGCATGAACCCCAAGCAACAGGTCTGAGCAGCTTCTGAGCTCCAAGCTTGAAGGATTCTCCCGACAAGAGTTCTATATTTCAAAAATCATACACCTTTGTGACAATCGGCATCTGTGTATTTGTTGTGTCGTCCCTCCATCCATTCATGTCACAGTATTTCTTTAAAGTCATTGCCATTCATCTTTCTTACTCCTCTCAGGGAGACAATCAAAAGCCTTCCCTAGAGTTGGTGCTCACAAAGCCATGTGTACCCATCAGAGGCAAGGAAATTTCAAAGTATCTAAACTCACTGGAAACATATATTAGAGCTCTATTCTGTGTTTCCCTCACACTACCTTGTGCTCCAACAACTAAACAGAGGACACAAGGACAGCAAGGCTGGCTATGTCATCAGTGTTGAATGTTGAAGGCTATTGAGACTCATGATTCTAGGATGGCCTCTGTGGACACAGGAGACAGACAAAAAAATGTTGGTTCTAGGTTGCCCATTTCCAATGACCCTTCAGGACCAACCTAATTCTGTCAGCTGCTGTTCCTCATGCGACATCCTTATTGCCTTTGGTTTAAACAAAACCAGATCTCATAAAAAGTTGGCTTTCTTTTAAGTCTTCCTCTCTTTTTAGATCTATGTAATGAGCCAAGTCTTTATCACCTCTTATAAAGAGTTGGCCCCAAAGACACTGGGTAAAATTTTTGTGGTTGGTGAAGGTAACCCAGGGAGAAGAGAATGGAGGACCAGTCCTTGGCTGTCTCTTTAAACATTTAAAAATACATATATTTTCAAAATAGAACCTGCTGTGCATTTACAGAAAAGCACATCCAGCTCCCAAAATTCTTCAGAAACACTTCTGTTCAGTTCCATCCAGATGTCTGAATTATTGCTAATCTAAAATTAAGTGCAGTATTTTGAGGGTGAGAATGATATATCTGTCCATTTCTTTAAAGAAGATATTTGAATATTCCTCCTCTCTATAACCGTAAACCTTTCAAACCATAAATCTTGAGTTAAAAGATAAGCTACCCCTAAAAAGCATTCCAAAGGATTTCCATTGAAATTCAGCAATTCCTGCACTTAACCTTCACTCCTTTGGATTTTCCCAGCAGGTTCACACATCTTTTCCGGCCCTAACCTCAGCCCCCATCTCTCCCAGCCATCAGTATGTGCCTTCGCAGGCAGTTCTTTCTAAGAGCCGGCCAAGCAGGAAAAGCTTCCATCAACTCAGCAGGAAACTGGTGGCTGAATCTCCTGCTTCCTATCTTGATCATCTTGATCACCACTCTCACCACCCACCCCACACCCACCATGGAAAATCTACCACAGTTGTGGGAAAAGATAGGGAATAATGAGTTACCTATGGAGGAGTCATTCAGACAAAAGCTCTGGAAGGTCTGGGAGCATTCACAGCAGTAGTCAATCTGAAATTTGGCTGGACTGAACCCTCAGAGGGAAGAACGAGTCAGACACAGAGCTGCTCTGCACTCAGAACAAATGTGGTCATAAATTTAAGTTCTAAAACCCAAACTTTTCAAGAAGCCTAACATAATTCTGTTGAGTCTAACAAATGTTGAGCACCAATTATGCTCAGTTTTCTTGCTAAATGATATATAGTTGCCCTGTGAGAACTAAGAAACCCCAGCCCACTGGTCTTAGAAACATTCTCCCTCAGAGGAAAAAATCATCCAGGAAATAATTTAGGAAATTTTCCACACTTGAAGTACCTGAGTTTTCCAGATCAAAAGAGCCCGTGGGGTGCTCAGAACAGTGTAAGAAAATCAATCAGCACAAGGCACATTCTGGTAAAATTTCAGAACCCTAGAAACTAAGAGAAAATCCTGTAAGCATCCAGAGATGAGGAGAAGACAGAGTAGATGCTCATTTAAAAGGATCAGAAGGCAGGGTACAGTGGCTCTCACCTGTAATCCTAACACTCTGGGAGGCTGAGGCAGGAGGCTTACTTGAGCTCAGGAATTCAAACTAGCCTAAGAAAAAGTGATACCCTGCCTCTACCAAAAATAAGTTAGCCAGGCACCATGGCAGATGCCTGTAGTCCCAGCATCTTGAGAGACTGAGGCAGGAGGATCCCTTGAGCTAGGTTTGAGTTTGAGGTTCCTGTGAGCTAGGCTGATGCCATGGTACTCTAGCCTGGGGAACAGAGCTAGAAAGAAAAAGAAAGTATGGAGGCAAGATGGCCAACTGGAGCCAGTTTGACACAGAGGCTCCCATCCAGAAGGAGAGTTAAAGGACAGAAATTTAGCAAGTAAGCTGATGGTTTGGAGCTGAGCCTACAGAGAAGATTGAGGAATGCATATCAACCCTGCTGAGGTGAGCTGTGACCCCAAGGAAACAAACAATAGGTACAAAACCCATCACCAAGTGGATGGGAGTCCCCCCCCCATGAGAACAGCTCGCAGTATACTTTCTACAAACAAGCGAGCAAAGTTCAGATCTCCTCCTATTTATCCCATGGAAAGACCTTCTAAAAACTGAAGCTCCTTCCCCAGAGAGAACCCACTAGTGTCCCATGACACTCTCCTGCCAAGCATAAAACTGAACATATATGCTGCCCACAATTCTGAACTCCCAGCACTCCCCTCCACTCTCACACCATGGTCTGGAAGCCTATTCCCCATGGAGTCCAGATTCTTGGACATTTTCTCAAGAGGTATGGACAGGGCATGGGCTATTACAAGTCTGTGCTGAATCGGCATCACAAGTGTAAAGTGGGGACTGTGGAACCAGAAAGCCATATGGGAGAGGAAGAGACGGTGCCCTGCAGTGCAGCAGCAGTGGCAGGAACAATAGGGTTCATACCCCTCCTGATGTTTTGGAGAAACAGTTCCTGCGTCTCTTAGCAAGCAGAGGGAGCTGGGCCTCTGCTCTGGTGGTGGCCATGGGTGGAACAAATCTGGGACAGAAATGCAGGCCCCGTGAGCAAAAGGTATGCCTGAGGTGGTACCTGCCTTGGAGGGACCAGCTAGGACAGAGAATAGAATCCACCCACGTGCAGAGGCAGCATACTCCCAGGGCAGGGATGAGTCAGAACTGCTGCTTTTGTGAGTCCAAGATACAACTGGCCCCCAGGAAAGCATAGCTGGGACAAAAGCAGATGTGGCAGCAGCATCGGCCCAGGGAAGGGCAGGAACTGAGAGCCGTTTGTGAGCTTTAACCATGCCTGCCCAAAGAGTGCAGTGGAGACAGAGACACTAGCTCCATGAGAATTGGCGCAGTGGGAGCAGCACAGGGTGGGGCTGAGTCACAGTTTCTGTGAACTCAAACAGTGCCTGGCCTGCAGGGGAATATACCCAGGACAGAAATGCAAATTCTGCAAGAATATAAGTGGCAGCAACATCAATCAGGGGCATGGCTAAAAGTGAGTGAAACTCTCCAGCCTCCATTAAGCACCCAAGGTAGTCAGGCTTCAGTTCCCCCGTCAGCTGGTGGTAGTGTGGGGTGGCCTGGCTGAGGAGACATAGATCTCCCAGTGAGTCAGGCAGGTGCAAACCTCTGGTGCATCTGCTCATTGGAGGTAATTGAGTCACAGCCCTGTGGGGTTACCAGTGACTAGGCGTGACAGAGGTGCAAAGTGGGGAAGGAGACATCAACCCTCCCAGACTAATTCATTTGCTGGGTGGGTCCTTCTGACTCCACAGAGCTACACCAGAGCGAGTCATACTCAAGCTGCCAGCAGACCCCTGCTATCTAGTTGCTGGAGACCTTTTGAACTCTCCCACTTGAGACTGGGTGCTGACTGGGGACAATTGATTTGGAACTCATGACCTAGGCCAATCACCCAAGGACCATCCAAGGTGGTACCCTAGTTGTGTTGTGAGAAGGTTTGATTTTCCTTTTCCAGTTGTTGCCCATGGGGGCTAGGGTGTCTTAGTTGCTTGTATTTCTCCACAGCTGAGACTTCAACCTGTAGTTACTGATTCACTAGGATTGAACAGAGACTAGCTGAAAACAAGACAAAGCCAATTAACACCACCACACCAAGCAGATCCCCAGTGTCTCAGGCTGTAGTACTGTACGGGGCCTTTGCAAAGTGGTAGGGGAAAACCTGCAATCACCAGTCCCAGCTCTTGGACAAATCAGCTATTCCAAGACCCCCTAGTCCCATTTCACCTAATCTGCTCATCCAGTCAAACAGTGAAAAATAGTCATGGGGAAGAATCAGCAGAAAATCTCTGGCAACATGAATAATTCAGAGTAGATCAACACCCCCAAGGAACCACAAGGTGGACACACCAGAAGATCCCATTCATAAACAAATGGCTGAGATGTCAGAAATCAAATTCAGAATTTGGATTACAAATAAGATTAACAGAATGGAGGTAAAGTTGAAATTAGAAATTCAAGGAGCATTTCAAAAGTTATCTCAAGAATTCAATGAATTCAAAGACAAAATTACCAAAGATTTTGACACATTGAGGCAAGAATTTGTGGCACTCAAGGATCTGAGAAATACAGTAGAATCCCTCAGTAACAGAATGGAGTAGGCAGAAGAAAGGATTTCTGATACTGAAGACAAAGCTGTTGAACACTACCAAATGTTCAAAGAGGAAGAGAAGTGGAGAGCAAAAACAAATCATTCTCTCAGAGAGCTCTGGGAGAATTCAATGAAAACTAATATTCACCTTACAGGAATTCCTAAAGGGGATGAGGTTGCTTCAAAAAGCCCAGATGCTCTACTTCAAGAGATAATCACAGAGAACTTCCCAAACATGGCAAGAGATTCTGAAATTCAGATAGCAGACAGTTTCAGAACCCCAGCATGACTAAACCCAAAAAAGCATCTCCCAGACATATTATAATTAACTTCATCAAAGTTAATATGAAGAAAATTCTGCAAGCAGTCAGACATAAGAAAACCATAAACTACAAGGGAAAGAATATTAGAATGACTGTAGATCTCTCTGCTGAAACTTTTCAAGATAGAAGAGGGTGGTCATTGACCTTTAACCTCCTAAAACAAAATAACTTTCAACCCAGGATCCTGTATCCAGCTAAACTGAGTTTCATTTATAATGGAGAAATTAAATACTTCAATGCCATTCACATGTTGAAGAAATTTGCCATAACTAAACCAGCTCTCCAGAATATTCTCAGACCTATCTTCCATAATGACCAGGACAATCCTCTGCCACCAAAGTAAACTCACTCAGAAACTTTTTATCAAATTTCAACTTCTGCAGTGGCAAAAGGATTAAAAATGTCCACTGGACTTTCAAAAAACTCAATACCCAAAATTCTACCAAGCTTATCAATATTCTCAATTAATGTGAATGCTTAAATTGTCCTCTAACGAGGCACAGTCTGGTTGACTGGATACAAAAACTCAGGCTGGATATCTGCTGCATACAAGAATCTCATTTTACCTTAAAAGATAAATATAAGCTCAGGGTGAAGGGATGGTCATCTATAATTCAAGCAAATGGCAATCAGAAAAAAGTAGATGTTGCAATTTTATTCTCAAATACAATAGGCTTTAAACCAACAAAAGTAAGGAAAAATAAGGATAGTCACTTTATATTTGCTAAGGGTAACACTCAACGTGAAGAGATTTCAATTATTAACATTTATACACCCAACCAGAATGCACTTCAATTTATAAGAGCGACTCTAATAGCCATGAGCAACTTAATTTCCTCCAGCACCATAATAGTCAGAAATTTTTAACACATTTTTGGTAGTGTTGGATAGATTCTCCAATAAGAAACTAAGCAGAGAAATTTTAGACTTAAACTTAACCATAAAACAACTGGATTTAACAGACATTTACAGAACATTCCATCCTAACAAAACTGAACATACATTATTCTCATCAACCCATGGAACATCCTCCAAAACTGATCACATCTTAGGTCACAAGCCTAAACTCAGCAAATTTAAAAGAATAGAAATTATTCCTTGCATCTTCTCAGATCATCATGGAATAAAGTTGAACTCAGTAACAATAGGAATCTGCATACTTATACAAAAACATGGAAACTAAAAAAGCTTATGCTGAGCAATTTATATCTATAAATATAATTCATCACATAAACAAAGTAAAAAACAAAGACCATATGATTCTCTCAATTGATACAGAAAAAGCCTTTGATAACATCCAGCATCCTTTCATGATCAGAACACTTAAGAAAATTGATATAGAAGGGATATTTCTTAAACTGATAGAGACCATCTACAGCAAACCCACAGCCAATATCATATTGAATGGAGTTAAAATGAAATCATTTCCACTCAGATTAGGAACCAGACAAGGTTGCCCATTGTCTCCACTGCTTGTTAACATTGTAATGGAAGTCTTAGCCATCACAATTAGGCAAGAAAAGGTGATCAAGTGTATCCATATAGGGTCAGAGGAGATCAAACTTTCACTCTTTGCAGAGGATATGATTGTATATTCAGTGGGGAAAAGACTCCCTATTTAACAAATGGTGTTGGGTGAACTGGCTGGTGACCTGTAGAACACTGAAACTGGGCTCACACTGTTCACCGTTAATTAAGATAGACTCTCACTGGATTAAAGATTTAAACTCAAGACATAAAACTATAAAAATACTATAAGAAAGTACAGGGAAAACACTTGAAGAAATCAGCCTGGGCAAATATTTTCTGAGGGGAACCCCCCAGGCAATCGAAGCAACATCAAAAATACATTACTGAGATCTGATCAAACTAAAAAGCTTCTACACAGCCAAGAACACAGTAAGTAAAGCAAGCAGACAGCTCTCGAGATGGGAAAAGATATTTGCAGGTTATGTCTGTGACAAAAGGTTTAATAGCCAGAATCCACAGAGAACTCAAACATATTAGCAAGAAAAGAACAAGTGATCCCATCTCAGTGTGGGCAAGGGACTTGAAGAGAAACTTCTCTGAAGAAGACAGGTGCATGGCCTACAGACACATGAAAAAATGCTAATCATCCTTAATCATCAGTGAAATGCAAATCAAAACTACTTTGAGATATCATCTAACTCCAGTAAGATTAGCCCACATCAAAAAATTCTGAAACCATAGATGTTGGCATGGATGTGGAGAAAAGGGAACACTTCTACACTGCTGGTGGGAACACAAACTAATATGTTCCTTTTGGAAAGATGTTTGGAGATCACATAGGGATCTAAAAATAGACCTGCCATTCGATTCTTCAAGTATATATCCAGAGGACCAAAAATCACTTTATAACATTTGCGCCAGAATGTTTATTGCAGCCCAATTCATAATTGCTAAGTCATGGAAGAAGCCCAAGTGCCCATCAACCTATGAATGGATTAATAAATTGTGGTATATGTACACCATGGAATATTATGCAGCCTTAAAAAATGGAGACTTAACCTCTTTCATGTTTACATGGATGGAGCTGGAACATACTCTTCTTAGCAAAGTATGTCAAGAATCAAATAAAAAGTATCCAATGTACTCAGCCCTACTCTGAAACTAATTTATAAGCACCCACACCAAATGAAAGCTATAACCCAACTATAGCCCAAGATGAAGGGGAAAGAGGAGAGGGAAGGGAGGGGAGGGGGGAAGATGGGTAGAGGGACGGTAATTTGTGGGACCACACCTATGGTGCATTTTACAAGGGTACATGTTAAATCTACTAAGGGTAGAATATAAATATCTTAACAAAAAATAACTAAGAAAATGGGATGAAGGCTATGTTGACCAGTTTGATGAAAGTATGTCAAATTGTATATAAAACTATATATATACTTTGAGCCCTGTGGCTCAAAGGGGTTGGGTGCCACCAGCCCCATATGCCAAAGGTGGTGGGTTCAAATCCAGCCCTGGCCAAAAAAAAAAAAAAAAAAAAAACTGCAAAAAAGAAAACTATCACATTGTACCCCATAATTGTATTAATGTACACAGCTATGATTTAATAAATAAAATAAAATAAATAAAAATAAAAAGATTAGGAATCAGTTTAGCATTGTAGGACAATAGTGAAATATATCAAAATTCTCAGCAAAAAAGAAATATTTCCAACATAAAATTCTTTACCCAACAAAACTATCAAACAGACAAGAAGGTAAAGACATATTTTGACATTCAAGGTCTCAAAATTTTCTGGTCATGTATATTTTTCAGAAAGTTTCTAGATCAAGGAAATAGATGGATCCATGAAAAGGAGGATCTAACTGAGCAGGGACACAAAGGAAATCTCCAACATGTTGGAAAAAGAAAATTCCAGAATGACCACTCTGCTCTGGTCCAGAATGGAGCAGATCTAGAGGTTCTCAGAGATCTGTCTCCCAGGAGAAAAAATGGACAGAATTTCTGCCATGCTTGAGGGAGATTTAGACCACTGGGAGGAGGGTTGGAGGATGGATTACTGATAAGTACATAAACTAAGCAAACGAAAGCATGTAATTAACAACTCTAAGAAAAAAAATGTTGTGCATGAAAGGAGACATATACTACACGGCTCCCATGTGATTAGCATACATATCATCAGAATAATGTAAATACTGGGTACAGATCTAACTGGAAGTATGACTTAACTGTACTGAGCGGATGCAGATGGTGGAGGCAAGAAGAAATATGTGTATGGAATAGTGAAGGAGGACCATGAAGGGGAGATAAACCTTTGTCTTTCATGATGGAAGTCACCAGATAAGTCCTAAAACTGAAAAATAAGGAATTACATAAAAATGACAGAGAAAAAGCCAAACCAATTGGAAGTGTTCAATGCTAGGTAATGGTAAATAGAAGTGGGCAAAGCATGGGGATAATTATAATAAGCCTTACACAACCATTTGATTTTTAAACTATTGCACATAAGTACCTTTGTTTAAATTTTTTTGTAATCCAAAGACACATTGTTGTCTAGAGAAGTTTCCATCTTTCATGGCTTGGAACCACTGCTGTGTTTTTCTGTTTTGTTTTGTAAGATAGAATAGTAGTTAAAACATAAACTTTGTTTCAAATACATCTAGGCTCAAATCCTGGAGTTGTCAGCTACTAATTATGACCTTAGGAAAGTTATTTAATCTTTCTGAGTCACAATTTCCTCATCTGTAATCTCTATCTTATCTTGGTATTGTAAAGATAAAATAACACTACATAGAAAGCACATAAAAAGAACTCTGTAAATGTTAAATTTTATTATTATCATTGAGGGGAAACTGAGTAAGTGAATAGAGGGGATCAGGTTAACAGAAATAGATGTAGCCCCAGCTGTGAATTTGTCTGCCTATTACCCTTAAGAAATCCACACCTAGTATGTCACCTGGCACATGGAAAGGACCCAGCTAATACATGTAGAATAAATGAAGGAACGTATGAATGAATGAATGCCTCTCTGCATACATGTATTACACTCAGCCTCAAGCCTCTCTGCATATTCTAGAACCAATTCAACTACAGGCAAAGGAAATGTAATAAAGCCTGGACTCACTGATTTAGTGACTGGGGCAGAGGTTGTTAGTTAGCAAAAATAGAATGTCTTTCATTTCTTAATATTTGAATTTGAATTCCAAGTTTTAGCCAGGAATGTGTCTGCCTGGGTGGAGACTGCATTTCCCTCCTGCTAGCACTTCTTATCTTGTGCAATCCCTCCAATATCACTTCCTACCTGCTCATCAGCTTTCCTAGTTCCCCAAAGGTAAACTCCTTGCCCCCTTGAGTAAGCCTATTTTGCTATGCCATTCTGACTTCAGGGCCAGCCGTGATGAGGTCTACATACACGGAAGAGAAACAACTCCAGGGAAGGTGGACATCTGGTGCCACTGGAGACTTTTGGATTGAGCCGAGTACTGATGCTTACCCCCACCCCACCCCCAGATGTTAGATCAATGTCCTTTGGAAGTTTTTGGCTTAATCAAATAATCCAGGTGACTTTTACCCAAAGTATAATATGTTAGTTTCTCTTCAGATCATAGAAGTCTTTCACCTTTTACTGAAGTATAACTAAATGATCTGATTCCTTGGTTCTATTGCTAAGTTATTTATCTATTGAAACATTTCTATTCCTGGAATTTATTTTCAAATAGGCTAGTTGTCAAGGAAGATTTTAAGAATTTTTTTTTGGGGGGGGAGATTGGGTGCAGTGGTTCACACCTGTAATCCTAGCACTCTGGGAGACCAAGGCAGGTGGACTGCCTAAGCCAGGGATCCTCAAACTTTTTAAACAGGGGGCCGGTTCAGTGTCCCTCAGACTGTCAGGGTCCTGGGACACGTTGGCTGCTAAGCAGGACAGGCAGCCATGGCAAAAACACCTGGTGGGCCGGATAAATGTCCTAAGCAGGCCACATGTGGCCCACAGGCCTTAGTTTGAGGACACCTGGCCCTAAGCTCATGAGTTCGAGACCAGCCTGAGCAGGAGTGAGACCTCATCTCTACTAAAAATAGAAAAACTGAGGCAAGAGGATGGCTTGAGCTCAAGAGTTGGTGGTTACTATGAGTTAGGCTTATGCCATGGCACTTTAGCCTGGGCTACAGAGTGATACTCTGTTTCAAAAAATAATAATAATAATCTTTTTTTCACACATGGAGGATACCAGTGTTCAAAGTTGTCCATCTCATCTACTAACTCGGGCCCCTAGCATTTTTCAGTATGTCCACCTGATAGAGGCAATAGAACTGATAAGAATGACGAAAATGGATATTTCCAGGGGAATGTGAACAAAAGAATCATTGTAAGTGGAAAAATTTCTTCAGTTCAAAGCTTTTTCACAACAACCCCAAAGTTCCAAGCCATAGAAAGCTTCCAGACTGTTTTGTATCATTAACTAGATACCCCTTTCAAAGAACTGATTCTATTTAAAACAATACAGAACAAAAATCTTTCTTGCTCATTGTATTGGTTTGCTGGAGCTGCCATGATAAAGTTCCAAAGACTGGGTGGTTTAAACAAAGACACATATTTTCTTAGAGTTCTGGAGGCTGAAGGTGCAAGACCAAGGGGGAGGCAGGGTTACTTCTCCCGGGGCCTGTCTCCTTGGTTTGCAGACGGCCACCTTTTCACTGTGTTCTCATGTGGGCTTTCCTTCTGGTTGTGGGGTGGACAGCAAGACAAGCAGAGAGGTGGGGCCATTTCTACAGGCGGAAGAGCAACTTGGCTCCAAGTAGGCCAAACGATGCCCATTACTACCAAATCTTAATATTTTGCCAGAGAAGTCCAAATCTAGGCTTTTATGTAACTCTCGAAATGTTTAAATAATATATTTTTAAATTTTTTAAATATTATTCAAGTCAATCAAAACTCATTTACTGACCAAATTTGAACCACAAATCATGATTTTAATGTTGCTCCAGATGTTTCCAAACTAGAAACCAGCATGAGGGAAGGAAACAAATATTCCTATCGATTGGTTGTGTCTAACTAGCACTGTTCTGAGAACTGAACATAATTGATTTTAATGATGTCTCACAATCCCAAGAGGAAGGCTGTATTTTTCCCTATGCCCCCAGATGAGAAAAGTGAGGCTCAGACAGTGAGGAGCACACCCAAGGTCAATGGCAGAGCCGATTCACACCCGGGGTGAATCTGCTACCAGCCCAGGCATCTCCACCTTCCATATCAGCTGTTCTGAGCCCTGACTAATGCATGGAAATCACCTGGGGAGTTTTTAAAACTCTTAGGCCCAGGTCACACCTAGACCAGCTACACATCAGAATCTTTGGAAGAGGGACCCTGACATCGGTTCTTTTTAGACCCCCCAAGTGATTCAAAGGGAATCAAGAACCATGATCCAAGAATCACTGGCATCACCAGGGAGCTTATTAGCACTACAGACTCTGGGCCCCACCCCAGAGCGATTATACTAGACTCTGCATTTAACAAGATGTCAGAGATTTGAAAGCACATCAACATTTGAAAAGCATCAGTACAGGAAAGAATCATGAAGGGCCTAAACTAGGCTTCACAAGTTGGAGTTCATCTTCAAAATATTGTATTTATTAATTACCCAAAAGAAAAAGAAAAAGAAGGGGAGGGAGAAAAAGGTGAAAAGAATTGATAGTAGCCTAATGAGTGACACGCGCCCTTGGATTTGAATGCTGTGCTTTCACTTGTAGAGATTTCTTGAGTGTCTCATTTCAGCTCAGCTGCTTTTCAATTCACTGCAGATTATTAAGATAACTGGTCCTCTCTTCCCAGCTTCAGACTCTGCCTCAAAAATAAGGAAGCAGAGGAATTACCATTTGCCAAGGCTCGACTAAACGTGTACCCAGGTTCATACAAACAACTAACATTCCACAAACACTCAGCAAGCACACCCTCTCTGGGCTGGGCACTAAATCATCTGGGAGGTGAGAGAAAAAAGAACAGAGGCCTGGTTCAAGCGGACGATATGGCCCAACCCTGCAGCTCCTTCCTTTCTCCCTCCTCCCCTGTCTCAGGTTCTGTGCTGTGCAGTGGCAGCACCTGCTCCTTCCTCCTCCTCCCCACCCTCCTGTTCCTTAGGAACTGTCCCCGCCTGGCTCCAGGGAGACGCTGGCACTGTGTGTTTTAGAGCTCTTTAATTCTGCCTTATTATCCTGTTCCTACACCCGAGGTCTCTGCGGCTTTCACTGTGTGGTCAGGTTTCTCCTCGATGCCTAAATTCGTACTAATGGGCAGCCCTCTCAGCTGTTGGCTTACTTTGCTTTCTGCTCAGTTTCTCCCAGTTGAACGTGCCTCAGTCTGTGCTGTGTGCTCATCTGCCAGCCCTTTCTTGGATCCACTTTAAAAGAAGCCTGAGTGTCTTACACAGGGTCTGCCACTCTACAGCCGGGTAATTTAGAGGGGTGGGAGGGAAGGAGATTGAACCAAAGTCCCCCCGTTTAGCCGCCTGGATGCTGACTGCTTGAAACCTCTGACCATTGGTTCAGCCTCTTGGCCACTTGGGGTGAATGATTCTGTCCTTCACACCTGCTAGTCTTTCTTACAGTACACTTTCCTGACCCCCAAATACTTTTCCTCATGGCCTACTCATATCTGAAATTTCACCTTCTCAGAAGTTGCTCCTTTGGGGTTTCTTCATACTCAAACAAAAGAAAGGAATACACACACCTTTGGGATGTTTTGAATACTCAAAGTAATGATGACTAGTGCCCAGTGGGACTAGAGACTCTGGTGACATTAGCTGAAAGGTGGAGAAAGGAGCTTTCTGGTCCTGAGGCCGGGGGTGTGGACGGGGAATGACAATCCTCTTCCCCACTTGCCTAGGAGCAGTTGTTGATTTTAAGGGGAAAAAATGTTAGCCACCTTTACCAGTTGAGATCATTTCTGTTGGTTTCTTCCACTCCCTGAGCAGCCAATTCTCAATAAATCTTTATCAAGAGCCTAAAGTTCTGGCCAGAGAACAAAGAGAAAGAAGTGGAACAGAAGATAAAAGTAGATTAGTCACCAATCTTAAGTACCTTCTAGGTTCAGAATACAAGCCAGCACAGAGACCTACAAAGAGCCAATATACAGACCTTGAGTTTACAAACTTGCCATCTAAGGTATGAAGAGGCACCCACCTGGGGGAGGGGCCACACAGTCATACCACACATGCATAGTAATAAAATTTTATGTATCTATTCTGCCCAAAGGGTCTCTTCATACGTACACATAATGTTCAATTCATAGAAACAAATCAAGATGCTCCACAAATTACAGTGAAGTTACAGCTCAATAAACTCATCGTGATCTGAATACATTGTGAAAGTGCCTTTTTGACTTATATTCCCAACTTACGACAGGCTTATCCAGATGTAACCCCATCATTGTCAAGAAGGCATGTTGCTTTTGTGCCATCCTAAAGCCAAAAAAATCATTAAGCTGAACCATGGTAAGTCCAGGGTCTATCTGTACAAATTAATAACCTCTGCATCATGGCTGATCAAAGTCTGAATTTAATGGCAGAGGAGCTGCCCACCGCCCCCATCCAGCCTAAGTTTCTTTTAACAGTCTCAACTCAGGAAAATGTTCTCCTATTCCTGCTTTGCTATTGCTTCCCCTCTGTCTCTTCTATTTGCTCCTTCTTATACTTCTCTTACCTCCAGGCTCTGTTCACCAATTCCCTTATCTTTCCTTTCTTTGCTTATTCGGTTGACAGGTTGGTTGATTGACTTTGTTCTGGTTTTCTTTTCTTTTTTTTCACTTTAAGAATGTTTTTCTCTCCTTATTCTTTCAACTTATTGACTCAAATCTCTCAAATCACAGTTTTTATTTATTTATTTATTTTTAGTAGAGACAGAGTCTCACTTTATCACCCTTGGTAGAGTGCTGTGGCATCACACAGCTCACAGTAACCTCCACCTCCTGGGCTCAGGCAATTCTCTTGCCTTGGCCTCCTGAGTAGCTGGGACTACAGGTGCCCACCACAACGCCCAGCTATTTTTTGGTTGCAGTTTGGCCAGAGCCAGGTTCGAACCCGCCACCCTCAGTATATGGGGCCGGCACCCTACCCACTGAGCCACAGGTGCTGCCCTCAAATCACAGGTTTTAGTTGCCGAGTCTTTTTTATGAATTACCCTTGAATTCCCTTTAGTGGTCTTGTTTTTCTTAATTAAAGTCTACAAATATCCTTCAGGCTGCTCTGCCTTATTTGCATTTTTCTATTTGATCTTCACCCTTTTGACTGAAGGGCGTCCTTGTCGGTGCTGTGATTGTGTTTTCCCTGCCCTTTGAGGCCTGGCCCAGTTGTTTGGAATTTCTTGGAGCTGAACCCATAATTGCTCTGAGCTGACGGCCCCCACCCCAGGCCACCCATGACAAGTGCTTGGCTCAGGCCTGATGACATCGTTTAGGGGTGGGAATGGAGGGGAAGTGGGATGAAGGCAGGTGGCCACACCCCCAAGTCCCCTAGAAACCTCAGGAAGCTGAACACTTAAATCACACTCCACTATATTTTCAAGAATCCCAAGCTTAGAACCAGTGCTCTGGATTTGAGCATGGTGTTTTACTCACCCTCTGAGTGATCTTGAACATGTCCTTTACCAGGTAGTGTAGAGACTGAAGGTTAGCTGTCCCACCCTCCAGACCTCCCAGGGGTTGTAAGCGCCCATTAAAACCAAAACTCGATTGTAAATAAGGGTCCAACTTTGTGATTGCCGTTATTCCCAATCATCCCTTGGACTCCTTCTTGGACTAGAGTAATAGAAATAAAAAAGGAAAGTACGTGAAAAGATTACTAAGTACAGCTGCTCCAGCCCTACAGAGAAATGCCTACAACCCAAACAATCAAAGCAGATTTCCAAATGTACGAATTTATTTGTCTAACCCAAACCTTAGACAGGGAGAAGGAAGGACGGGGGAAGCACACACCAGTGACTGCTCCTTGGCTCCTGCAGAGCAGAGGTGGGAGAGCAGGAGAAGAGAGGAGGTGGGGAGGGGAGAGGAGAGGGACGTGATTCAGCAGCTTGACGGTCAGAGACGCAGGCTGGAGACACCCTCCTCATCAGTCACCATTGATAAAAGAAAAACTTCAGACAAAATAAATGTAAGAGTTTATTTGAGCAAAGAATGATTTATAAAGCAAGCAGCCCTCAGAAGAGGTTCCCAGAACTCCACTGTGTAATGCTGGCAGCGAGGACTTGCAGACAGGAAGGGGCGGAAGAAAGGGAAGTAGGGAACAAGAGGTACATTGGTCATCTGGAAGTCACTTTCTTGGTCAGGGTTAAATAAGGAGGGGCTTTTATATTAATCCAGCTAAACCTGGCCTTTCTGTATGTTTGGCTATTATCTGTTTCCCCTGATTTCTCAGAAGGTCAGATAACTTAGTTTCAGTTGGGTGACATGAAACGTTGACATGAGTGACTCCATTTTGGTTTGGTCTGTTGGGACCTAGTACAGCAGCTTCACCAAAATTAGTGACTTCCTACAAATTTCATTCAACACATTTATGTAACCTTGAGCAAGCTATTTTATCTCTGCGAACCTATTCCCTCCTCTGTAAAATGGGAAAACAATATGACAGCTTTGCCTGGGGGTTTTGTGAAGGTAAAGTGGGAAAACACAGTACACACAGAATTCCTGACATCTAATAAGCTTCAAATAAATGGGAGAGAATCGTATAAGGTTTCCCTTTTCAGACTACTCCTACTATATTTGTGTGACTTGAGTTTACAGACAGACCTTTTTTTCAATTTGCCAGTATAAACCTCCAACCCATTCCTTGCAATGTAAGGTGGGGGCAGGGAGGGGCGAGGGGGTCCCTTTCTTGAGTTAGAAAATGACAGCCCTTCTGAATAGTGAGTTTTGAATAGTGAGTTTCTCATCATTCAAAAATAAAATAAGAGTGAATAAAAATAACGTGAAATTGGCATTCTCATCAGCTGGACACAGGCCTCAGGGAGACTGGCAACTGTCACTGTGTCATTGTGGAGGCACACTGACAAGCAGGGACACAGAGTGCCTGGTGAAACACTGTATGTCTAATTATAGGAGCCTTAATTCGCCAGCCTATTTTGGCAGAGATGGCCCCAGCACAGATTCATGAGGACAAAATAAAGCTTCTGTATCTTAGCGCTCAGATTGACAGCCAACGAGCACTTACAGGACACCTGCTCAGCGCTAAGTACCAAGCATTAGGGGGAATCAGGAGAAATTAAAGAGGTGGGCCCTGCCCTTAAAGAGCTTCTGGTCTACAGAATCAAGCTGCTTCTACATTCTTGCTTTAAAATGGACTTGCAATAAGGGTCTGCAAATCCAAACTGTGTGACTTACTCATGCAAAGATTATATTATTCAAAGGATTATATATATTCTTATATAAACGATTGTTTCCAAGTACAGATCTAATGAAGTTCTTTTGAATCACGGTAAATTCCATTGAGGCGGCAGGCCAGCTGAAGGGAGTATGTGACCCAGTTTTGATCACGTCTTTTTCTTCCTGTTTGCCAAAACATGGATTCACAAAAAAAGGGACTCTTCCCGGGGGAAAGGATGAGAGAGACAGCCCAAGGGGGAGGGGAGGGTGCAGCCCACAGGTGTCTCAGTCAGCAGCAGTCTAGAGGCGGCTGCCTTCCCCTCTCACAACACGGGAGCTCCCATGAAGGATCACTCCAGAAAGAGCTGGTGGAGGGCAAGCTCTCAGAATTAGGTCTATGCTAGGAAACTTTCTGGCTGAGGAGTTAGAAAACGGTAATTTTCTTTCAGAAACTCATCCAAAGGCTTCAAAACATTTTATGTCCTTTAATCCGAACACCCTTACCAACAGTGACTTCCAGTCCTCAGAACTCTGCCATACACACCTCCTCTTACTCTGGGCATAAAGAAATACGAGACATAATTAATAACCCTTGTTAATTTCAGGTGGGCATGGATTCCCATTCCTGTTCTGCAAATTCATTCAATCTGCAAATCAGACACATTACTGATCCCAGCACAAGGCGACACTCTGGGAATGGCAGCTCCTGTTCCGTGTTGTCCACCTTGGGGACGGGTTTTCCCAGGTGACCTTACTTACCTGTGTGACGTCCTTTCAGGAAAGGGTCAGTTCTGGGCTCTTAAAGAAAAATGGGCAGGGAAGCTCCAGAAAACCTCTGGAGATAAAGGGCTACATAAGCTACTTCAGCAAAACCTCCCATTCCAATTCTCAGCCCTGAATGGGTCTTAGCTATCACCTGGAAATTTTCCAGATGAGGAATCTTGGGCAAGTTGTTAAATGCATAAAGCATTAGTTTTCAAACAGGGATACTGCTAGCATGCCTACGTGGGGTTGCTGGGAGTTAACTTAGGGCTTAGAGCAGAGGCCTGGAGCACTGTGCAAACACTGGACAAGTGCCTGCTCTCAGCACAAACTCAGTTCCTCTGGGTTCACCAAGGGAGCAGGTGGGAGAGCCATGGCTAAACCCAGCTCTCTGGATGCTTCACCCAGTGCCCTTCCCCAGACCCCTTATCTTTACTTGTCTAAACTGCATATTCCTAGCTTTTTCTCTTAACTTAGGAATTAGATCTATATTTACTGTTTCATGTAGCAAGGTAAAACTCCAGGTACGAACTTCTCAGTACCCTCAAACTGTGGTGGAATAGTAGCCTAGATTAATCTGAATTAGAATGTGATTCAATTACATAATTCTTTTCTATTACATAGTCCTTTAAAACATATGTACAGTAAGAAGAATTAAAGCAGTGCTCCAGGGAAGAAAGAATGCTGGGATAACCTAGATTATCCTTTAGGTTCCTTTTAGTTTAACATCCATACTTAATTCTTGCTTCTTCCCTGCCCATCTCACTGGAAGAGGTGTTTTGTTTCCCCTCAAGGACAATCCCTCAGTCCCTGATTACAATCTTTCAGCTACTCCCCATTGCTTTCTGGTTAAAATTCAAACTATTCAGCAGAGCACACAAGGTCCAGGAAGGCATGATGTGGCCCCAGGCTGCCTCTCCAGCCTCTTTCTTTCCACATGCCTTAACCACCCAGGACTCCTGCCACCCTGAACTACTGATAGTTCCCAGATGTAGTAAGCCTTGTCCAGCCACTGTAGCTTTGCACACTCTATTTCCTCCACCAGGCATAGTATTTGCCCTGCTCTTTCCCCTACCCAATGAACTCATGCATCAAAACTCCAATCAAGCACCTCCTCTTCCAGGAAGCCTTCCCACACTACACCTGCCTACCTCCAATGTGCTGTCATCGCACCCCCAGCCCCATCTTCACATAAGCAGTCACAGTAATATATCAACATGATCTGTGCTTGGGTGACTCCCCTTACACACCAAGAGCTTGCTAGCAGAATGGCTGCACAGAATAAAATCTCTATAACTGTTTGCCAAGCAAACCAAGTTTCACAACTTGCTTCGTGACCTTGAGCGATTCATTTGACCCCTCCAAGTCTCAGTTCCTTTATTTAAGACAGAGAAGTCAAACTAGGTCATCCCCAAGAATCCAGTTAAGCCTTGTATTGTACAAGATCCGGTGATTCTTTCATTTGTAAAAAGTGATCACTTTTCCCACCCCCGTTATCAACAAAATGAGACTATGAATTTGAAAATACTTTAAAAAGAAATTTTTAATATGCCATATCAATTCACATTATTCATACATAATCGTAAAAATAAAAAAAAATTGGCAGCATCTAGTACATATTAGTAGATAATATGCATTTGTTAAGCATTCCTTGGGCACTAGACACAATTTGTCATGAAATTACATGAAAAAATACAACTGCACGAAGCAGAAACATTAATTTCTCAGCAAAGGTTATTAAACAAGTCATCCAGGCAAGTCAACACATGAATGGCTGAGATTTGATTCCGATGTCCACGTTCCCTCCACTGCTTTCATTTTAAGCAAGATTTTAAAAATCACCCTATATCACATTTTTCCCAGTAACAAACATAAAATCCCCTCTATTCTACCCCATCAAATTGTTCAAAAATTATAAAATAATGTATTTTTATTTAAAAGAAACCTTTAACACAATTCCTATTTCATGCAGGTAGCCAAAAGGAATAACATCTAAGAAATATCATCAAGGCTGGGCACTGTGGCTCATGCCCATAATCCCAACACTTTGAGAGTCTAAAGTGGGAGGATTACTTGAGGCCAGGAGTTCAAGACCAGCCCAGGCCATAACAAAATCCCATCTCTATCAATAACGTAGGACTTTCAGGTTACAGTGAGCTATGATGAAGCTACTGTACTCTAGCCCAGGCAACAGAATGAGGCCCTGTCTCAAAAACTGAATAATTAATTTAAAAGATTATCAAGCTACAGACCTGATGCCTTATAACAGATGAATTGATTGATCACCATGTCCACCAGACTCCCCAAGTCTTAAAGAAGAGATCATTGGGTTCAGCCCAAGTTCTCACACCTCAGATGACAAGCATAACTACTTTTGCTTCAGCCTTGATTTGCAAGGACTTTGCCCTGCTGTTTGACCCCAGAGCCCCTGACTTCACTGACAACTGACTTGGCAGAAAGGAAATAGTAGTTCTTTAATTTCTTTGTTTTTCACACATAAAATTCCAAAGAACTACCTGCTCTCAGCCATGTATAACTATTATCATTTTCCTTCCCCTCTCCCTCCGCCAAGATGTCAAAAATCAGCTCGGCGCCTGTGGCTCAAGCGGCTAAGGCGCCAGCCACATACACCTAAGGTGGCGGGTTCGAATCCCCA
>NW_003852624.1:1142030-1151083 GCF_000181295.1 Otolemur garnettii
AAAAAAAAAAAAAAAAAAAAAAAGATGTCAAAAATCAACAAACATATTTTTTGCATAGTAACGAGTTATCATTGGAGACCTTATTATTGACTGGATTTCGTCTCTCCACCTCAGATTTATGTACTGTATTTGGAGGTCTTTAAGGAGGTAATTAAGGTTAGGAGGGGTCATAAGGGTAGGGCTCTAATCTGGTAAGACTGACGTACTATGAGATGAGAAAGAGATACCAGGAGCTTACACTCCCAGAGGAAAGACCTGCTGAGGACACAGGGAGAAGGTGACTGTCTGCAAGCCAAAAAGAGCACCTGCTCCAGAAACCAACCCTGCTGGCACCTTGATCTTGAACTTCCAGGATCCAGAACTGTGAGAAAATAAACTTCCGCTGTTGAAGCCATCCAGTATTTGATATTCTGTTATGGCGACACCAACAAACAAATAAAGATGTCTACGATTACCTGAACTCCTTTTCACTGACATTGAAAGCAAAAACACTCACATACATAGCCAAGCATGGTGGGGGAAGGCACAGAAACAATCACTATTTCTAGTTTTAAACAGAAAGTGTTTAATAGCATTCACATTACTGAAAACAAAAACCAGTACTGCCAGGTCTTGTAATTTTTGTGTAAAGAAGTAAGTACCACTGGGCTTATCTAGTATCTATGCTTTAAATTACTGAAATAACAGGTGAGATTTCCATCTTTTTGTTCTGCAGTGAAAAATAAAAAAAAAAAATTGCATTGTATATCCTAGTGTATTTTTAGTTAGGAATTAAAATCTTGGGAATGACGTTTTGGTTTTTCTGAGTGTTCATTTCATTCAAAGCAAATTAGAGAATCACAACTGGTATAAATCCATCATCATCATAAGTGCCCTTGATCTCGGAACACTACCGTGCTGAATCCTGAGATAAATCTTTATGCCAGAAACTCTATTATTTAGAAATACAATACAAATAACAATCGGAGATGACATCAGGACGGTGAGAACACTGCACTCTTCTTCTTTGTGTATCAAAAGAAGTCGACTTCCGCTCATCACTCCCTAAAACCATAGTACCAGAGCCTGCAAAATATCTGGTTGGTTCCAACATAAATAATCTTCCATCCTCTGGGAAAAATTCCTTTTTCATCCTGTGGCTCCAGAAAGACAGTTGGCCTAGGCACACAAACACCTTCTGGAGATGGCATGGGACTATCACGCAGTGAGCGGAGACAGATAAGGATGTGTTTTCACACTTGCAGATAAGCAGACATTGCTTGGAGTACAGCGATCACGTCTGTCAACACATCTTTTCTCAACTCTTAGCCTGGGGCTTATTTAAAGACATACAGGGAGTACTGGTTGTGGCGGGGGCGGGGGGGATGCAATTAGGTAGAAGAAATTGGCGAGTGCAATACCGATAAAGCTGAAGAGATGAGGCAAAGCAAGAGGAAACATCTGGAGCGGCTGGCAGAAGACGCTTTAGGCTCTTGGCCCGAAGTGGCTCAGGACTGACTCTTCTTCATTGTTGACCTATGATCTAGTTTTTCCTGCTATTGCAGTTTTCTCTAAAAACAAATGGTTTAAAAGCTAACGTTGCCATTTGCTTTTAAGGCTCACCAGATGTCCTCTTAAATCTCACAGGCAGAGTCTGCTTTACTAACTCACCACTCTTGGGGGTTCTGCCCTACAGCACGACTTCACTGAAAGAGTACACAGCGGGGAAACTGGTCAGTGTCTTCCTGGGTCCCTCATGCCTGATCCGGAATCCAGAAAAAGAGCCCTGTGACTACAGTCCTTGGGTCTGATTAGGCTGGTTGCCTTCTATTTTCTAGAGACAGTACCTGTATCCAGAATATTCAAAGAGAGTAGTTTAAATTCTTTTAAATTTGGTTTTATTGTGGTAACAACACTTAAATTCAGATCTACCTTATTAATAAAAGTTTAAGGGTATAACACGGTATTGTTAATTATCAATACAATGTGAAGCAGCAGATCTCTAGAATTTACTCATTTTGATTAATTGAAATTTTAACCCCAATGATTTGTAACTCCCCATTCCCATCTCCAACCCCTGGCAGACATGAGCGCTGTCTTTGATTCTATGAATATGGTTATTTCAGATACCTCATTTCAGTGGAATCATGCAGGATTTATCTCTGTGACTGGCTTATTTCACTTAGTATAATGTTCACAGGGTCCATCTATCTGTCTTGAAATATGAATGATTAAAACAGTATAATCTAGCAAGACTCACTGAACCGTGAAGCCCTCGGGACTGAGGCTCCAGGCTTACCTGAGATGATTCTGAGTCTGCAGTAACCCTCAGTCACTGTGGGACAATCCTAGAGAAATAGAAATTCAGCTAACAGCTCGGCGCCTGTGGCTCATACAGCTAAGGCGCCAGCCACATACACCTAAGGTGGCAGGTTCGAATCCCCAGCCCGGGCCCACCAAACAACAATGATGGCTGCAACCAAAAAACGGCCAGGCGTTGTGGCGGGTGCCTGTGGTCCCAGCTACTTGGGAGGCTGAGGCAAGAGAATCGCTTGAGCCCAGGAGTTGGAGGTTGCTGTGAGCGTGATGCCATGGCACTCGACCCAGGGGGATAGCTTGAGGCTCCGTCTCAAAAAAAAAAAAAAAAAAAGAAATTCAGCTAGCATCTCATAGACATTCTTTAGAGAACAATTTTCAGATTTCCTTTGCTTTGTCTTTTTTTTACATTCTTGAAAATGAAAAATCGAGAGACTTTTGTGACTCTTATCTCTTCTAATTCAGCTACAGATTTCTGTGGACATTTCAATCTTAATATATCTAAAACTTAGTTTTTTGGTAACTAAATGAATTAAGTAGGCACTTTATTAAAAGCAAGAATAAGAAAAATATGTTCACGGGAATTTAAATTTCAAACAATATCTCATCACACCTAATTATACATGGAGCCAAGGTGAAATGTAGACCTCTACATCCTTTCCCATTACATTTTCAGGGCATTTCTCGCAAAGAATACCCTACCCCACAAAAATTGCTATTCATAAATTATCTAATCAAATCAAGTCTCAGCAAATTCCTAACTCTCTGATGTCACTGCAATGTTCGTATATGAAAAAGGTCCTGAATTAAGCGGGTAATTATCTTACAGTGGAAAGTTTGGGGTATCAGAGACACTAACTTTAGTAGTATATATGTCATGGCAACTCTTAGCTGCATTTTTCCTTTGGACAAACACCATTTTTGTAGAAGATCACTCTTTAAAAACAGCTTTTATTTTTTGGGGAAAATTTAATGATGTGAATAAAATATGTACATGTTTAAATGGATCAAAATGCTCGGAAGTCATAGCACTATTATAGTATCTTAGCATTTTAGAAATTGGCAATTTTAGTAATATGCTCAGAAATGGGGAGAATTATGGAAATAGAAGACCAGGCTGGGTAGCAGCCCACCAGAACATTATATTGATATAACACCCTCTGTGTGCAGACCCTCTTCTGCTAGTGGGATGGACCTTCTCCATCACATACTCAACCCATATTAGTAACAAACAGCTACTGGTGGGTGAGAGTTTACCTAGAACCATGCTATGATATTTATTCCTATGTGTGTGTTTACATATATATTATTTCATTAAATGCTGACATCAAACCTAAATATAGATATTACTATCCACATTTTAAGATGAGGAAACTGACCCAGAGAAATTATGCAACTTGGCCAATTAGTAAGTGACAGAATCTGAACCAATTGTAACAGTGGTTCTCATTATAGCAGTGGGCATCCCCAAGGGCAAAACTATTTTCATAAGACTTATTTGCTTTTTTTAAACTTTCATTCTTTCATGGGTGTGCTGTTGAGTTTTTGAGAAGCTAGCTGATATGATAGCAGCACTCTGACAGGTAATAGAATGTGGGCTTGAATATTCTTGTATTTTAGAATGTATTGATTTTTACTGGAAGATATTATGGTAAGTGAAATAGGCCAAGAACAGAAAGTTAAATACAGCATGTGCTCACTCATATGTGGACACTAAAAAATGTTGATCTCATAGAAAGGAGAATATAGGATACTAGTTGCTGGAAGGAAGAAGGATTTGTTAAAGGTTGTAAAGTTACAGATAGATACGAGGAATAAGCCGTAGGGGTGGATAGCACTCAATGTAGGATGACTGTAGTGAACAATAATGCATAGCATCGAATAGACAGGAGGAGGGTACTAAATGTCCCCAACATGAAGAAATGGCAAACGTTTGAGATGATGGATTTGCTTAGACGCTGATCTGATCACTACACTCTGTATGTATCAAAACATCACTGTGGACTCCAAGAATAGTACAATTACTATTTTTTAATTAAAAAACTTTTAAAAATTAGATTAAGAAAGTATCAGTTTTTATTTCTCACATGTCAAATATGCATAGAAATAACCCACATCAAAGTTTTTTGTAATCCTCAACAATCTTTAAGAGTGTGTAATGTAGCCCTGAGACCAGGGAGTCCCAGCACTAAGTCATATCACCTTCCATGGGTAGATGCTGCTCCAACTTCAGATTTCAAGTAGCCCTGGTAAAAAATGGTTACTAAACAAAGGAAAGGTTGTTCACAAAGTACCAAAACAACAACAACAAAAAGCAACGGGTTTACTGTATTTAATAGGGTGAGAATTTGTCATTTCAAGGTTGGAGAGAAATGTTGGGTGGGTTCCTAGACATGGTCTTAGGGCAGATTTTCAGGGCATCCTGGGAATGTGTACATGGGCTGTCCACATCAGCACATCTACCAGGGTCTTCCCTATGAGTTCAAATAGAAATTTCCCTCCTTTCTGGGACATAGTACAAAGCTCAGAAGCCTGGTGAAGAATCCAGAATCAGACTTCCTAGTTTCAAATCTTGGACTACCAAATATGGAACCATAGGCAAGTTATACTTACCCTCCTTGAACCTGTTCCCACATCTGTAATATGTGACTGATAGCAATTATGTTACAGGGTTATTGTGAAGATCAAGTGAGATAATGCTTCTCAAAAGCAAATGAAATAAATATCATTTAGAATGTTCAGCACTCAGTAAACAGTCAATACATTTTAGTTATGACCATTATTTTGTGGTTGGTTGGTAGCTAAACAGACTATGTATCAATAGCCTCATTTTTTTTCCTCCTAAACCCCACTTGGGTTTTAGTGAACAGTTGGTTTTTTCCTTGGCAAGAAATTAATTCTTCCTCTTCTACCACTTTTTTAGCAACAAAGTGACTTAAAATAATCAGGAAAATTTTCAAGAGGCAGCTCAGCTGGTCGTGTCTTCCTTTTGAGGAACCATCTGTCAAAGACGGTGATTCAGGAGAAGAGAGAAATTGCAGACCTGGCTCTCAGACCTATCTCTGCGGGAACTGTGTGTGTGACCCAGAGCAGATCGTGTTCCTCTCAGAGCCTCGTTTCCTCTGTGAGCAGGGAAGGTTTATAAAAATGCTTGCAATGGTGTCATTCTATGACTGTATACAGTATTTTTAGATGTAAGCCTTATTTCCTTCCTGAAAAAGCAACAGAATATCCAATGTGTTCAAAGTGTTACACTATGATATTATATTTAAATAAAGTTGAGTAAATTTTGCAACAACAATTACAAGTATTATAAAATATCAACAGAAATGTGTTTTTCTTTACATCTGCCAGGTAAAACACACATTTTAATATGTGCATGGTGTTTTATGCAGTTCCTTGAGGATTTCCGATTTATCATCTAAACAAAATCTAATCCTATACTGATTTCCCTAAGGGATTAGTCAACATTTATTTTAATGCCTTTTAAATCTTTGGGTTCATAAAATCTTACATCTTTCAATTTAAATCAAATCTTGATTTCCTGGAAATCCTGGTTAATGTCAACAATCCCTTGAATACTTAAAGAGTAGCTGATAAACTCAGGGAAATATTTGAAGATTAATTCTTGGTTTTCCTAGATAGAAAGCATATATTTTTTAGCTTTGTTTACTTACACTTTTTAATGAGGAAAACATAAACAAATTTTCCAGTTAGTCATCAAATACTTATTGACCACTTTCTGTTGTATGATGCAACAATATTAATAGACTGATTTATTCACTTCAGTAATCTTTTAAATCTAAATAGCATTAATCACTCCTTTATTTTTCTCCCTACACTATTATCAGAGATTGCATTTATTCATCCATAAATACTCTTAATGCATTTACATTTGAGTTTTCTTACCAAGCTGTCTAAAAATGTAATGATGAATAAGATATTAAAATATATATGTCTTAAAGCATATGCATTTAGTATATACATTAAATTTGTAACATACATTTAGTATATGAGTATATAGAAGTTGACATACATGGAGCAGCACCTGTGCCTCAAGGAGTAGGGCGCAGGCCCCATATACCAGAGGTGGTGGGTTCAAACCCAGCCCTGGCCAAAAACTGCAAAAAATAAATAAATAAATAAAATAATAAGAAGAAGTTGACATACACATATGCACTATATATATTGACATGTGTATACCTGCTTACCAGTTATATTATAGGATAAAATAAGCAAGGACTATATTGCCTGTTATTTATGTCATCACTTCCTCCCTCCCACCTCTATTAAAATAATGTTCTGCTTTTGGGGAGAGGCATAACCATTGCTGATGTACCACTGTCATCTTGGATAACAGAATTACTAGTTATAGACCAGGGTTAGTCTAATCTATAACACTTGAAGGGAAGTTCTTATGACGTCACCCAGGCACAACAGGGTAGTTGACATTCACCATCATCAACACTGTCACCACCAACATCATCATTACCAGCGGTCACTTACAATACCCCGGGAACTTCCTGGGTGGACTATTCTAAGGGACCCTTGAGTCAGTCTCACTCGTTTGTGTTCCGCTACTCAGGGTGGAGACCAGGAGAGATGATCGTGGAGAAAAGGCAGCCCCACAGACAGGCCTCTTCTCCAGGCTTTTTAGAAATACCCCTAAATCTCCTTCTTTGGGAATTGGTAGAAGCCTGGAGAAAACATATTAAGACATAGAAAAAGAAAGATTTGCAAATCAGAATGCAGCCCACTCTGAGAACTCCGAGATAGAGCAACAAGAGGGGTAAAGAAGAGGAGGGAAGGTCTGGAGGGAACCCAGGCTGCGTCCTGCCCTGGAAATGGAACCGCAGTTTCTCGCTTGGAAGACGGATGGCCTGAGTCACAAAGGAGAGCTTGCAGCTTTCTCACAGTCGGTGAATCCAGCATTGCCTGACGTTCAAAATGAGAACTCTGTGGAGTGATTAGAACACCACACCTTTAGAGTCTTACTTTAGACCTGTAACACTCTCCCATGTACACTTTTAAATAACTTTAAACAGAAGCTGGACCTAAAATTATATAGGAAAACGTGGAGGGATTTTTGATTTGCTACCTATAAAATTGGAGCCACCAATACAGAAAAGCCCATTTAGTTAGGAACTGTCTACATGGCGGTCCAGGTCAATCAGGCAGAGTATCTCCCAGCCTAAGTCAGAGCCTCCACAGAGAAGGGCAGGCACAGTGCAAGATGGAGACCTTCCTAAGAATAGGTAACATCCATCTAAGTTCTACTCACCCCACGAATGGGCAAGATGGCTTTGACTTGAGACATTGCTTTTCCCAGCCACACCGTACAAAGCACGGGAACCTGTGGTTCACCAACAGCCGACGGCACTGTTAACAGGGGCGGCTTTAAAGCGTCAGAGGCTGCAGTGGTTCTTGCTGATGAGCGGTACTTGCTCCTGCCCCTAACTAGAAATGGAGGTTTCAGAGCATTCTCGCCACCTACTCTAAGGCGCCAGATCACAAAATGTAGCATGTATCAAAATGTGCAGGACTGCTTGTTGAAAACTGAGCTTTTCTTCGGAATTCCCACCCTCCCTTCTCCCCCTTCCCCACCCAGTGATTCCTCAGGTCTGGAGTGGGTCCAGGAATCTGCACCCTAATTAATCCTTCCAAGTGGTTTTCATGCAGCTGGTTTAAACACTACGAGAAACGTGGTTGGAATGGGCCCAGTAGATGTTTTAATGTTATACTATCTCTTAATGTTGGCCATATTTTAGCCTTTTCAGGTGTATAAAACTTAATCCCAGGAAATAAGAATTTTTACCATAGGAACTAAAACCTCATATCAATCGCAAGAAAACTGCCTGTGTGTGTAGAGAGATTAGTACAAAGAATAAACTATACAGAATCTCATCAATTTGGACCCCCTGAGCCTGTGTGTTTTGACACAGCTCTGTCTGCCCTGGTGTTATAGGATGAGAAATACCACTCCAAATATGATACTCTGTAGCACTGATTTTTGGCCAGTGTGGCCTGGCGCACTGGTATGCTGTGAGAGGATCTAAAGGGTGCCGAGAACATTTTTAAAGATCCTTAATTAAATTATTTTTGAAAGAAGTTCAAAGCATAGTAAGTATGTTCTTTATTTTACTCTTTTATTTGATCAACATAATTTAAGTGTGCCCTGGAAGTTTATCTGTAGGTTCAAGCGTGCTGGGAGATAAAAAACTTGAAAACCACTGTATCTATGTGTAGGAAATTAAAACATTAATGCTCAGGTGTGGAACCATGTTAATAATTCAAAGTGATATCAAAAGGGAGGCTCATGACTATTTCTGTTTCCTGGAGGTAAACAAGTTGATGAGTTTTTCATGAAGAAAGCCCCCTAAAAATGTATTTATAAGATGGATTTTGGGCCTGGCGCAGTGACTCACACCTGTAATCCTAGCACTTTAGGAGGCTGAGGCAGGTAGATTGCTTGAGCTCAGGAGTTCAAGACCAGCCTGAGTAAGAGTGAAACCCTTTCTCTACAAAAAATAGAAAAATTAGCCAGACATTGTGGAGGGCACCTGTAGTCCCAGCTACTGGCTACTTGGGAGGCTGAGGCAAGACGGTCGCTTGAGCCAAAGACTTGAGGTTGCTGTGAGCTATGACGCCACCCTACCCAGGGTGAGAGAGTCAGACTCTGTCTGAAAAAAAATAAATCAATCAAATAAATAAAAAATAAGAAAGATCTATTTGCTGGTATTCCTTGAATTCATTGAGAC
>NW_003852624.1:1151261-1151747 GCF_000181295.1 Otolemur garnettii
TGAGATGGGGGGAGTACATCCAGGGCAGGCTTCCAGAGGCAAGGAAATGCCCAGAGCACAAGAGGCTCTTGATCAAGATTCGTTGAAGGAATTAACTCCCTGATGCATTGGGTGGTAATGCTCTTTTAACATGAAGCAGTTAATTAAAAAAAAAAAAAACAAAAAAAAAACCCTTTGTACCAAAAATATGACGATTAGACTTTTTTTATACTATGCTTAATCTTCTCCCATTTTTGTTTGTATAGACAGGGATGTTTTTTATTGTAATTGAAAGCATGTTTAGTTGTTTCATGAATCTGAGTTTATGCAAAAATGTTCTGCCTGAACTCCAAGAGACGGTTCTTTCTTTCTACCCTTCCCAGCTGCCTCACCCTCACTCAGCAGCCAACACTGCTCTCCTGCTGACCTCCCGTAGGCTCATGTCCACTGCCCGTGGTCTGGGACTTTCCCAAGACTTCTCAGTTGAAAGCACAGCTCCAGAGAGTA
>NW_003852624.1:1152439-1167097 GCF_000181295.1 Otolemur garnettii
AAATCTTTGTTAGTAGTTATTTGCATCCCACATGGCTTTACCAGGTCCTGTTCTGAACCTTGCCCTATAGCTGTCACAAGTGTCCAGAAGGCCCAGCATTATCCCCATGGTAAAAACAATCTAATGTGGCTCCAAATTTGCCTCTTAAAAAAAGGACAGAAGTCACTGCCTAATTATCAGCCACAGCAAGAAAGCATCTAGGTAAATGTAGCCCATCCGAGTAAGTCAGAAAACTAGAACTTTCTAAACTGCAATTAGGTATCCCCTAGTAATCAGGAAGATCAAGCCTCCTGCCACCTGTTGTTCTTGACACACACAAACTGGGGGGAGGGGGAGTTATTGCAGAATAACTACCCAGGATAATGAACTGATTGACAACATGCTACACAAACACAAGAGATTTTAACAATAATCATAGCTTTCTTCTAGAAAGTGCATAAAATAGTATTACAGTAAAATAATAAATAGTAGATATGAAATAATAAAACCAAGCATTTTTTCTCTTTCTTCCTTCTCTTCCTTTCTCTTTTTTTTGTTACTTTATAATTTCAAAGAAGCATTATCTTCATTTCCCACAAAGGCTTGAAAACTCCTTCCCTTAATTTATCTATCTGTCAAGGAGTTAAACACTTGAAAACATAATAGAACCTTTTTATGTTAGAGACTCTTAAAGGTGAAAGGGGCTTCAGAGCTCATCTAATGCACTGGTCCTTAAACTTGGTTTGGACCCACAAGAAAAGTGATTCTTAGAGTATAGGCTGGGACAGAACTTGGGGATGTGTTCACTTAAAAAGTCCCAGAGTGGTTCTGCAATCTAGCCAGTGTGGGCAAATCTTGTGTTTTTTTTACACAAGAAACTAAAGACCATAGAGACTAAGTGACTTATTACAGTAACTTAAATTTCTTTTGAAATGAAAAAAATTATTATTCGACAAACATTTATCATGTGCCTACTGTATGTTCTGGCCTGTATTAGGCAATTATAGTACAAAGAAAAAGAGGACCTAGACTTAGCCGCCAAACATTAAATGAGTCAGTGCATATTAAAAGCCCTGCCAACTGTAAAATGCTATGCAGATCTCATGTATAATTATCGCTTCTCTCCACTTAAACTCTGAAATTGTATGTGAAGTAAATATTCCTGCATTGATTCTTCCTTTCAGGAAATAGTGGTCACTGGTTTAACCTACAATGGGGCAACACAAGGATTCCACATCATTTATTTCAGAAGACTGATAATAACTTCCGAGTATCTGATGAATTATCAGCCAGAAACCACAGTGGTCCAGTCTCAGTTAACCCATGTATATACCAGGTCTGACAATTATGTTTGTAAACTCATCCTTGAAGAAGTGTCACATCCCTCATTGCTGAATGTCACTGCGAGCACCGTCAGAGTCCTCCCCTTGGGAAGCTGTGCACCAACGCCGTGCCTAGCACGGGCCACCCCTCAAAGCAATTTTGGAGTTCTTTTTCAAATGGCCATCAGAGCTGTCGTCCTGTGTGTACTTGCTCATCAAGGTGAGAACCAGGCAGATTAAGGTCCTGTGGACTTCAGCTTTTTTTTCAGACCGTTTTGCTGCCCCTCTGCAGAAGACATAAGATGACACGGCCCCTTTGTGTATGTGTAGAGATTCTGAGCATCGTTTCATTTCTGACAACAAGTCAGTGTCTTTGCTGAGTGCTGGCCTCTCACCCGCCCGGCTTCTGCTAACCCTGTATCTGCCGGTAAAGGAGGTGCCCCCCCACCGCCGGCAAGCCCCACAGAGGAAATGTATGCTGCTTTGGGCACTGAGCTGGACAGGACTTAATTCCTTTTCCATTCCCTTAGCTAGGGCTGGTGCATTTACTCCCTGATAGAGTGCTCTAGAAGATTAGCAGGGACATTCATTTTCCGCTAACTGCACACAAACACCGGGCGCCGACTCAGGGGCTCAGTGATGCCGCAGACAGTTCTGGTTTCCAAGTTTGCTTTTCACTCTTCTGGGTCTTCCCTGTGCCATTTGGCACTGGGTCTCAACTGTGTGGAAAACTAACTTCAGGATTGTTTTTTTTTTCATTTATATTCAGATTCTCTTACTTCCCATTTTGGGCAGCGTGTTACTAACAAATGTTTAAACTGCATTTTAAAGTGTTAAGAACAAATAATTGAAGAGAAATTCCTTGTGGACAGTGCCATCCCACTAATGAAGGAGGATTAGGGATATTATATATTTCAGTTCCTCACTGACAATCTGAGAACAGCATCCTGAAGGATGATAATCATCCTTTTTCACAAATTGCCCTTCAGTCCTATTTTCTGGGGAAAATCTTGAGTTAGGGGGACCCCCAATCCCAGTTAAATTGGCCTCTGATGTGCTCATGTGGGGGGCAAAGAATACAGGTACGACTGTAGGTTCCATGTCCCAGAATGAGAATTACTTACGGATTTAGAATGGTCCATGATAATGAATTAAAATGTTCAACAAATTGGACTTGCTCATTTCTTTATATCTGGATAAATTAATGTTAAAGAAATTACCCCCGACTAGGCTATGATAGAAACTTTAGCCCCATGGCAAGGAATCCCTTCCGACAGCCTTTTAATCACGAGTTTCCTCGTGAAGGGAGGGGATGCTCCTAGTTGACAAACCCTCCAGTCCATCCCCTCTCGGAGCCAAAGCCTTATCTCGGGTTTGCTCTCAAACACGATGTACCACGCACCCGTGGCCATCTTTCAAGCTCTTTTCCTGTTTATTGCCTTAAATCGGGGAAACAGGTCACCGAACAAAGGCAGTCCCCCAAGGCCACGCAGTGTGCAACACCCTAATAAATATTCAAGCCAATATCTTTCAAATGTTCCTGTGAATCATCTTTCCCTCCTTCCTTCCCATGGTTCAGTCATCTTGCTGGCTCCGGGTTGCTCCCTTTGTCTCGGGCCTCAGCTGCCTTCAGTTTACTGCAGACGACTGCAATTGTCTTTGTCTCCATTATCCGCTTGACTGTGTCTCATTTTCCTAAAGTACCTGGCACCCACTTTTCCACAACATTGTTCCTTTGTTCCAGGAAAAAAATTATTTGGGGAGGCAGCAGAAACACAGTTCCAAAGGCCACAGGGTGACATCCTCGCACACCTGATCTTTATTCATATCTGGTTTTTAATTGCATTTTTTTTCTCCCATTTCTCAAGCTCCATCCACCTCCCTTCCTCCCTGACAGGAAGGAGCATTTTATTTCTCATTCAAAACGCTTTCCTACTGATCTCTATTCTTCAGAAGCTCCAGAGGCCCCTTGTTACCTGTTGGTTTTTCTCATGTTGGTTGATCTGTTGGCCTTGCTGTAGTTTATTACCTTTTCAACCTTTTTTTTTTCCCCCTTCCTCTTTCCGAACTTAGGCCAGAACTTACAACCTGCTGTCTTTTCTCATCTTCACTATCATTATCTTCAGACTGAATCTTCCCAAAATGGATTTTTTTACCAAGCCCGTCCTCTTTAAAGAAACAAAGAGGAGAATTATGTGATGGTTTCCACTGTCGGAGCGTCTGTGGCTTTGTTTGAGCGAGAGCTTCAAATCCAAAGCTAAACCTTGACTTAACACACAAACTCAATTGACGAGAGGAGTACCCATGTTCAAGCCCACCAATTGGCCGAGGACACAATCAGAGGGTTATTGGCAGGTATCTTCTTATCTCCCTGGTGCACTGAAAAACCTCAATTCATTAAAATAATAAAAAAAGATCTCGGTCCCTCATGTGAGCGGCATGTGATTTTCCATGAACGTTCGGCTCAGAAGGCATCGTGCCTATTATACATTCCATTTATAAATCAAACACCCCTCGTCCTGCGGCTGCACGCTGACATGTCAGCGAGGTTTGGGTCAGCCGCACACACTTCCACGTGAACAGCAGATGAAGGCAAAGAGACAGGGAAGCGGCTCTTTTTTCCCCCCCTTTTCCACCAGTAATAGGCAGCTCGAACGTTAAAATTGGGCTGAGACTCCAAAACCAAAGTCCCATGAACCATAGAAGCAAAGAGACTTGAGATGAAAGCCAGGATCTGTCTGTTCCCTTGGATCCTTCACCTTTCTTTCTATCCCCTTCATCATGTTCATTGGAAAGTAAAGTATGTGCATGTGTGTGTGAATTAAAGAATATGTCTAGGAAAAGATGGGCTCAAATCCAGCCCAAGAAAGACTTTGGTTTCGAAAACCCTGTGAAGGTGGTGTGGGCCTGGGACTCTAGGGTTTTGTCCATGCCCAGATGTGAGAACAGAAGGAGGACTTTCAGGTTGCCAATCAGAAAGCCACAGAGGGTCCCGCTGAGTAGCTCCATCATGAAGGCAACATGTGCCGAGTCAGCCCAACCATGTTTTAAAGTCGAATTGCAGTTTCTCACGGCATGGGGGACTGGTTTCATCTCGGAGCCTCCCGTCTGGGTCAAACTTGCAATTTACCAAGAACGACTAGGAAGAAGGTTTTGTGAAGAAAATTAATTTCCTACACAATAAGGTATGTCAACATTTTTCCAATCATTTCTCCCTTGTTCCCATTTCTACCAGTCACAACCCAATTTCTCTTTTGTCATGAGTCATAGAGAATGAAATTAGAGGGAGAGGGAAGAACTCTACTCGCAACTTGTGTTTCCTTTGAATCTTTTTATCTCCTGTCCTAGATAAGAGAGAAATGGGTCGAGGGGATCCAGAAAGATAAAAGCCAAAATGCAAGATTATGAAATGATACATTATCATTGGTAAACAGTCACCCATCGTGGGTATTGATCCCATATACAAATGAGGAAAAGCCAGAAGGGAAAGGGAGAAAGTGCAAAATGGCAATAATATAATTTTTTACCTATTTGTTCACGTGTCATGTCATAAGACTTGCAGATCTGCCTCTTCCCCAGACTTAAAGAAATATATAATAAGTAATTCAGTAAAACCTCCTAAAAAGGAAAAAGAGTCAAGATGATTAAAGTGGCATACAACTAGTTATTTTCTTTGAAACAGTAAAATAATGTCTAAACAAATAGACCATACCATGGGACACTAATAGGACTAATCATTACCATTTTTCTCCCAAAGGTCAAATCTAAAGTAATAGTCTACAATTCAGTGAGATTTTAGCATAAGTTGGTTGTGTCAGGAATGTTTAGTTGTCACACAGATCAGTCTTTTTCAACCTTTGGTTGAAATTCAAATTAGTATTTAGTTTATAAAAAATATAGACTGTAGACAGATTGAGCAAAATATCGAGAGTTGGGGTCCAGGTACATGAATTTGAAAAAAATAAAATTCTTAAACAATTCTAACATATATCAGAAGTTGAAAACCATTGAGATAGTGACTGGGTCCATGTACAATTTAAGGGCTTTCAACAATAAATAATATGCAATTATTTGAACAAAGAGTTGTCACTCCACATTATTTTTTCTAGCAACGGAAATAAACCGGTGTTGTTCACCTGGTTCCTCACTATGGCATAGCATTTGCCAGAGGTGATAGAACTGATAAGAGAAAAGCTAACTACTGTAGGTCAACTCTCCCTCGTAGCCCAAAGACCATACTGCCTGGACTTCACCTAAAACAAAATGAGCACAGAGTAGCCTGCCTGGGTTTGACACAACTCTTATTAGTAGAGGCAATGTTTATTACTACTTTCATTAAATACAGTAACTAAACTGAGGATATTGTCCATAGATGGTATATAATGTACACCTACTGAGCATTTTTGTGTTAGACTCTCACATTGTTTTTTAGGAAAATTTCTAATTCTTTCGCTGAGTGCCCCTGACTTACATTTTCAAGGTAGACAGTCATCTGATTTTGTAAAGTCAGCTTCTGCCTTGGTTGGCAAGAACACAGGGTACATAAAATAAGACGTGCTCATGGCAGAGAGATAAAACCCAATGAATTAATATTTCAGGTAGTTAATTTGCTTAGGAGCAACATTTAGAAAATATATGCCCCATTTGCTTGTAAACGTGTTACAACCAGTTAGGGAGCATTTATTCCTTGAAATCACGCTATACCTAAGTTACTAGCATAGAATCACTAGTATTCATATTAATAAGTCATCTGTACTCAGTTAAAGAATTACTTTTAAAAGTCATGTATGCTGGGCAGCGCCTGTGTTTCAAGTAGGGCTCTGGCCCCATATACCAGGAGTTCAAGCCCAGCCCTGGCCAAAACTGAAAAAAAAAAAAAAAAGAAAGAAAAGAAAATTGTATATGCAATCTACCTAGATACTTTCTTTTGCCTAGTAACCTAGTTCTTACAAGTCCTTGTCAACCTCCTGCACAAACTGATATCCAGAGCTTTATCAAAAAGTCACAATCAGTTCATACAGTGATTTAACCCAGTAACAACACACTTAGATAAATGCATGTGCTCAGAATCATACAATATTGGAACTGTAAGATGCCTTGGAGAGCTCCTATTCTAAACTGCCCATTGAGAAGGGAGAATACTAAGCCACTGAGAGGTGGGTCAACTCATATGTACCACCTGGAGCAAGAATTAAATCTTACTTCTGACTTAAGGTCGGGTGCTCTTATGATTAATTAAATTATGCTGCCCTGACAATTCCTAATGAACAGGATTCAGATTAATTAAGAAATGAGAAATACTGGGCGGCACCTGTGGCTCAAAGGAGTAGGGTGCCGGCCCCATATACCGGAGGTGGCGGGTTCAAACCCATCCTCAGCCAAAAACTGCAGGAAAAAAAAAAAAGAAGAGAAATACTAACTCTTGGCTCAGAAATCTGATCTTCCAGCTTTCAGTCAACCTAAGATGTGAGCAGAGGAAGGAGAGAACCCACAAAGAGGTAATAAATTGGAAGGGCTGGACTTCCCTGCGCGTAGTATGAAGGACTCTGGGCTCCTTCTCTGGGGCTAGTTAAAAGCCTAATCATGTCACTAACTCACAGAGAGGTGGAGATCATTAATAAATATAAATGCCTTCATTAATAAGATATTTAGAGGAAGTTTTTTATTTCTACATACTTTGGGTAAGATTAGATCAAAACCAAACAAAAAAATTCACTTTTAGTAACAACAGGGGAAATACCCATCTTACTTCAGTAATAGATGCATAGTGTACTTTAGATCACATCTTGTGTATTACGTCTGCCATTAGAAAATTATTTGTGAAATCTTTTAAATGTCAAATATTAATGAGACTAGTAAACGTGTATATAATTTACTAAGATCAGAAAATTATGCTAGCAATCCTCGTGTTGCCACTGATTTATTTTAAATTTAAGTTTTATATTTATCAAAGTTATATATACATAGTCTAAAATGTCAAATACTTCAAAAACCTTTTTTTTTTTGAGACAGTGTCTTGCTTTGTCCTAGAGGCTAGAGTGCCACGAGGGCAGCCAAGTTCACAGCAACCTCTAACTCCTGGGCTGAAGCAATAACCCTGCCTCAGCCTCCTGAATAGCTGAAACTACAGGCACTCACCACAACACCTGGCTGATTTTCCTATTTTTAGTAGAAACAGGAGTCTTGCTCGTGCTCAGATTGGGCTTAAACTCCTGAGCTCAAGTGATCCTCCAGCCTTGGCCTCCCAGAGTGCTAGGATTACAGGTGTGAGCCACTGCACGAGGCCCAAAGCTTTATTTCCTTTTTAAAAAGAGTCCCTGATCCTAAAACTACTGTCCAGAGGCAATCTCTCTGAATTCTCTCAGCTATTTGTTTTATGATACTATTTTCTATTCAATAACATGATTACTTGTAACAGGAGGAGTTTTCAAGATTAGGTGTTAACAATGGCCTTTGCGCCTTATAAATTAAGGATTTAGCTTTTCTTCACCATCACTGCATTCATCAAATATATAGGATTCTTGCACGCAGTCTACCCTCTGCATCGGCAGATCCAGCCAACCACAGATCAAAAGTATTTGGAGAATGGCTCAGCACCTGTAGCACAGTGGTTACAGTGCCAGCTGCATACACCGAGGCTGGCAGGTTCAATCTCAGCCCTGGCCAGCTAAACAACAACAACAACTACAACAAAAAATAGCTGGGCATTGTGGCTGGTGCCTGTAGTCCCAGCTACCCAGGAGGCTAAGGCAAGAGAATCACATAGGACTAATCGCTATCTCACTATTGGATTGAGATCAGGAATATTACCCAAGAGTTTGAGATTGCTGTGAGCTGTGATGTCACCACATTCTACCGAGGGCGATGTAAACTCTGTCTCAAAAATAATAATTGGAGAAAAATAATAAAAATAACCATACAACAATAAAAAATACAAATAAAAAATATAGTATATAGCAACTAAATATGGGTGGTGCCTGTGGCTCAAAGGTGTAGGGCGCCAGCCCCATATGCCCAGGATGGTGGGTTCAAGCCCCGCCCCAGCCAAAAACTGCAAAAAAAAAAAAAGAAATAGCATCAATATTGTATTTGGTAATCTAGAAATGATTTAAATTGTATGGAGGGTGTGCCTAGGTTATACACGTACAAGAGGATATGCCCAGAGCATATGTAAATACTATGCTGTTTTGTATAAGCAACTTGAGCTTCTGTAGATTTGGTGTCTACAGGGAGTCCTGAAACCACTCTCCTTTAGATGCTGAGAAACTACTGTATATAGATTATAGATCACATACATACTTGTTGAGCTTGTCACCATCACATATATGTGTATTTCTCTTCCTTTATTCTGCCAGTATAGTTACAGCTTGAGTTTTTGGTTAGTTCACATTCAATGTTTATCATATTATTACTGTATTTCTCCTAATCATAGATGAGCAACTTTATTGAGGTGATTCTAAAATTTCCCCCCCATGTTTTAACATCTCTGAAATGGGTATGTCTTTCAATTGCCATTAGCCAGACAGTCACTGTAATACAGTTGTCACTGCATACACACAAGTTTGATCAGAGCTATTGATGGTGTTACCACTTTAGTGGAGTTTGTGTGCAGTTGGCCCTACACATGTTGAGTTTAACTGCCACATAAAATATTTCCAAGAATAACTGGCATTAAAATAAGAAGTTATTGTGTAAACAAGCAAAAAGAACAATAGAGCAGCTCAGCACCCTTCGCACAGTGATTAGGCACCAACTACATACACCAAAGTTGGCTGATTCAAACCCAGCCCGGGACAGCTAACCAACCATGACAACTGCAACAAAAAAATAGCCCGGTGTTGTGGTGGGAGCCTGCATTCTCAGATACTTGGGAGGCTGAGGCAAGAGAATTGCTTGAGCCCAAAAGTTGGAGGTTGCTGTGAGCTATGATGCCACAGCACTCTATGGATGGTGACATAGTGAGACTCTGTCTCAAAAAAAAAAAAGCATTAATTTATTAGTAGTAATGATTTGATATTGGAGTAATTCAATGTCTTTTGCAAAGCATAACTAATGCTTTATGATATCTAAGATGTCCACAATAGATGAACCTATGTTACCTTGGTTAGTGAAAATACAGAAAAGATTTCCTATTACAGCTAATGCAACTGAAGAGAGGAAAATACATCAAATCCCTCAGTATAGGTGGAAAAAATTTTAAGGCAACAAGAGACTGATGTTACTGATTCATACTAACACATCACACAGGACTAATCGCTATCTCACTATTGGATTGCAGAGATTTTTCTTTCTTAGTGGTACATAACAATATTGGTACATTTATAATTGAGAGCATCTCAGATGTCAACAAAATATGGAATGTAATACATTATATTTACTGTTTTGAACATTTTATTTTCCTAGAACTATTGTTATTTTCATCTGTATTGTTTTCTAAATGCGTATTACAAACTCACTCACAAATTGTTCTCTGAGAATGTAAATCTTCTCTGAAAGAAGGTGAGATCAGGAATACTCCCAGTCTCGTCTGACTGATTCCAGTCCACACCAGGTGCTCCATAGGTCCACTGCACAGCACATGTCCTAGAATCTTCCCTCACTACCTCCTATTTTTTCCTCCCTATCAAATGTGTCTGAGATGCCATGTCACAACCCTTAATTTATTTCCTTGTTTGGTATATCACATCCTCTAGTTAGTTCTAGGAAAGGAAGTCATAGATGTCATATTTTTTGAGACACTGCATACCAAAAAATATCTTAACTCTGAAGAATAGTTCTGCAGGAATAAAACTCTGGGTTGGAAACCATTTATTTACCCTCAGAATTTTAATAGATTATTCCACTGTCTTTTAACTTCCAGTGTTGCTATTGCTAACTCAAACGTCATTCTAACATTCTATGTATGTGACTTAGTCCCTGCCCCCTTTCCCACTGGAAGCTTCATGAAGACAATGTTCTCTTTCTCTCCAGCATGCAAAAATTCTGTGGTTATGTCTCATAATATCTATCATGCTAGCTTCTTGGCGGGCTCATTCAATTAGTAATGGGAAATTTCATGGACTATTTCACTGATAATTTCCACCCCTTCTCTTGGTCTATTTTCTCTTTCTGAAATTTTTATTACAGCTACACTGATCCTTTAAATTTTTAAATATTTTTTATTTTCTATCCTTGTCAACTTGTTCTACTTCATTGAAAATTTACACTATTTAATCTTCCTCCTTTACTTTTTCATTTTCAGTGACTATATTATTAATTTCAAAGGGTTTTTAAATATTCTCTGAATGTTCTTATTTTATAGCATCATGTTCTTGTTTCATAGATAGAATGACTCTGTTATACTTCTGGTGCTAGTTTTTTCCTCACAGTTCTCTTCTTTCCACATGTTCTCTATTCTCTCCAAATTTCTTTTTCTGTTGTTTGGTCCCTATCTTTCCTGTTATAGGCTTCCCTCAAATGTAAGATAATCTACTTATATTTTAAACTAAAGAGCTGGTTGGAAGCTATAAAGGAGTAAGACTTCACAAGTAACGGACTTCACTCTAAGGTGATTGTACTTGGCCTTTTCAATACTGGATTTTTGACTATCAGTACTTACAGGTTTACAGCATAGATTCTATGCTCTTGAGTTAGTCAGAGTCTTCAAAAAAGAGACTTCCAATCTTTGGCCTGGCATTTTTAGAGTCTGGAAAGGGAATGGAGTTGGGTTCTCCTTTTTTATGGAATAGACTTTTATCTGATCATCCTGTTTTTAGAAAGTTATTCCTACCCTCAAATGTACTGGTGTCTCTCAGTCCAGGAATCCTCTGAATCATCTCTCAGGAAATAAATCTCTTTTTATATTACGGTATGGATGAACAGAGAAGGAGAGCAATTACTCATCTATACAGCATAAGAATATCAACATGGGCTTAACTAATTTCATAACAACCCCACCAACATTTCTCTATTTCCAGCCCCATCTACACCTTCACTTTCAAAGATACCTGAGCCTTTAGTTGTTGAGAGGCTCAAATCAGACTGTTTCTGTGACTTCCTTTGCAGGCTTTCAGTTTTAATGATCTGGAATTTGTCCACTGCCTTTCAGTCTCCAATATCATGTTGTTGTTGTCTCCCCTTTGTCCTTGAGAATTTATGCCTTTTAAAACACCTTTACCTTCATTTTGTAATGGTTTGGGGTAGGAAGCTGCAGTAATCACACAGGTTCAATCCATCAACTTTAGCTGAAAAGCTCCCACTAAACCATGACATAAATATAATGCCTCTCTTGGAATTACCCACATACTAGAAATTGAAAGCATTGGAAACAAGCTTCTATCATAAAAATGTGTTCAAACGACCTCAGGGACAGAGAAGTATTCATATAAAGATGATGTTTACGTAAATGTTATTCTATAGCTGCTCTAGCATCAGGAAAAGAGAGACATTCTCTCTCGATGCAAAATGGCATTCGTTTATATCAGCTAGTAGCTTACCCATGTCTCCTAAGTTGTAGTTCAAATTTTTTCGTAACTAGGTATAGACGATTTTCTGTCATTATCAAATGAAGAAAGGCCCTGAGAGAGAAATAGCAACCAAGGTGAGGAAAGCTAAGTCTCAACAATAAATCCAAGAGGACCATCAGCTGGGTTTGGATCATCTAGGTGATCTGCCCCCCATGATGCCAGTTTTTTCCCCTCCCAGCCACCAAGCCACTCCCCCCTGCTACACAGCAGCGAGGTGCTCACGGGGCATGACCCCACTGGTATCTCCAAACATGCAAGCCAGTCAAGGGAATCCCTTTGACTTTGTCACAGGGATCAGATGACTGAGGCCTTAAGACTACCAACAGACAACATTCTCTGGCCACAAGAATTGGCACTAACCTCAGATCACCCCGTCTGATAATTAAAGAAGGGCATTCCTTCTCTTTAGGCATTTTCAAGAAAGCAAATAGTCTAGCTACTTTTGGCAGACTTTTAGGAGCTACAAAGAAAGCTGGCTGTGGGTTAATGATAATATGGATGGCAGAGCAGAGAGGCAGGGCAAAACAAACAAATAAACAAAACAACTAGATCCTTGATCACCATACCCAGAAACTTGGTCTACCTCTGTAATTCCTAATATATGCATCAATAAACTCCTTTATTTCTAACGTTAGTTTAAATTGGATTTTTATTTACTGATAAACCTTGTCACATGCCTATACTAGACTGTCTACCACCATTATACAGTTTATTGTGGCGGAAACATGCTCCAGAGCTGGCTCAATTCACTTAATTAACTGTAAGAGTGTTAAACTGGGTCTGAAATTAAAAGTGAAACCTTACTGATATAATGCATTTACCCCCTGTACTTCTTTGCAGTTGCATGAACGCCTTAGCTTCACCAATGGTTTTTATAGCTAAAATAACAAACCTATTTACATACCTTTCCTAGAGACTACATTTGCTTCTCTCTCAGTCCTTCCTTAATAGCATCTCTGCTTGTGCATAACTTTTAAAAACCAATGTTTACTAATTCACCACACTGAGAATGGTGGAGACATAGCATAAGAAAAGGAGGAATTAGCATGTTCCAACAAGACATTTGATTTTATTCAGAAAACGAACACAGACGGGATTGTTCCCCCTAGAGGATCTCGAAAATATCTGTGAGCTTTACCGTTCTGAAGATTAATACATTATTGATTAAATAACACTAGGATGAAGCAGCTCAAAATGTAGCTGTCTTCACCGTTAAATAATGCAGACATTTAGAGAAAATCCAACCAGACAACTGAGGAAATTTCAAATTTAATTATTTGATTATTTTCAGTAATTTTAGTTGAGTGGTGATTTTTCCTTTTATTTTTCACAGCGTAATGATTTTCTTAACAGAATAAGAACTATTAAGATAACAAGCACAAAGGCATAAAGCAGTAATTCCAAGGGCACAGTCCTTAATTCTCTTCTCTATCAGCACTCAGTGCTTTGGTCACCCTGTCCAGGATCCTGGCTTTAAATATCATCAGTACACCAATTATGATCAGTTTTAAAGCTCTTGCCCTGACCTTTCTCTAACCTCAAGACTTCTATCTCCAGCTATTTTTATGACATCTCCATCTGGATGTCTCGCAAACAGCTCAAACTCAGCATGTCCAAAACTGAACTCTGATCTTCTGCCTCAAACTCCGCTGTCCCCAGTCACAGTGTATAACAATTTCTTTTTTCCAGTTGCTCAGGACAAAAACATTGAGTCATCTATGACTCATCTCTTTCTCTCAAGCTCCACACCTAATTTATCAGTAAATCCTTCCCGCTGGCTTTACCATCAAAACATACCCAGATCCGGATCGCTCCTCTCGCTCACCAATTCTCCCAGCCTGTGCTGAGTCACTCTCTTCTCTGGCTTGGTTGTCGCAATAGGGTCCTAATGGAAACCCTGCTCCCACCTACAAGATTGTCCCCTACAAGACTATCCTTTTAAATGTTAAGTCAGATCATGTCACTCCTTCTCTCAAAGTCATCCAGTGGCTTCCTGTGTCATTTAGATGAACACCAAAGTCTTTGTCATGACCAAGGTGACCAGATTTTAACATTGGTAAAGCGGGACACCATTGATGGGGGTGGGGCAGAGGAGGGGTGTGTTCTTGTTTAAAAATTTTGTCTATATGGAGCAACAAAAATTTTCATAGAATGCAAAAATAGTATTGTAATTTTTTTTTAATTTCAACATAAGTACAATTTACAAATATAATACATTAAAAAAAATTATGTATAGGGCAGCACCTGTGGCTCAAGGAGTAGGGTACTGGTCCACCTGGGTGACCTTGCCCAGGAGGGGAGTAGGGAGTTTACATTAGCTTTTTCATTTCCAAATGAAGTTACATTAACCTCTTCATTCTCAAATGGAGTTACATTAACCTTTTCTGCAGCCGAAAAAATGTAGTCATGCATTCTTTCTAAAAATCGGGACTTTTTTAAAACGCCCCAGGAGGTGGGACAAATTGTTCAAAATCGGTACTGTCCCGCCAAAAGCGGACGTCTGGTCACCTTAGTCATGACCTCTGTGAATTCATCCTCTATTTCCTCTCTGACTTCAGACCCTTCTCCTCTTTCTCCCTTGCTCACTTAGCTCCAGCCACACTCTGAACATGTCCTCACTTTAAATCATCTTTCCTCTCTGTTCTCTTCCACTTCCTTCCAGGTGCCATAAGATCATATTTGAATTAAACCTATCCTGGGATTCTTTTTAAAATCTCAGACCCTCTTCTCTGCAACCACCTGTCCCAATTCCCAATGATGCTGCTCTATTTTTCTACTTTTCCTTGGCAATGATGACTTTCTGACATTTTCTGTACTTTACTGAGCTATAGTCACTGCCTCTCTTTCACACT
>NW_003852624.1:1168033-1182283 GCF_000181295.1 Otolemur garnettii
CTCAAATATGACAACAATCAAAGTATCCTATTTAAGAAATTTAACATTAATATGATTAACCAATATATAACGCAAAGTCAAATTTTCCTAATTTCCCAGTAACGTTGCTTACGGGTTTGCTTTTTAAAATAATACCTAGGGCCTAAACCCTGGACAAGGAATCGTATTTCGTTGTCATCTCTCTAAAACATTTCTCCTCCTCCATTTTCCTTGCCCTCTCGTTTTTGTCTATCAGGTCCAAGCCAACTGTTTCCTCATTACCAGATTAGGGTAAAAGGCTTTTAGCAAAACCTCTACCCCCTCATTAGCTTTTTAATGCACGCCTTCCTGGCTATAAAAGAAACAAGACAGTGAGGTGATTATAAGCCCCACCCTGCAGCCAGAGGTACCTGGGTTCAAATGTGGGTGTACCACCCGCGCACTGTGAGAAATACGGATAGTACATCGCAACCCCTTGCCTCAGCTCCCCTGTTTATAAAGTGGGGACCATCACACTCCCCAACTGACAGGACTTGTGTGGATTAAATAGGTTAATATAGTGAAGCACTCAGAATAGTACCTGGCGTGTAGCAAATGCTTTGTAAGTGTCAGCTCTATTTATAGTTTTAAAACAACGTTGACTCATTCGTATTTAGGGCTGAGATGGGGGGGCGGGGCGGTGAGAAACACAGGACTGAAGCTTTTAGATCTTCCCTGAGTATAGAGCAACCGTCAGGAGCCTAGCTGGGCATTTTAATTGTATTATTACTGTTTTCAAAGTTCAGTCTGTTTTTGCCTCATCTCCTTTCCTACAAATGACGTTTATTGAATTCAAAAGGGGAAGGAAGGGTGGCCTTGGGGTCCTACCCACAGGCAAGGTTCAAAGATGCGCTGTCTTGACCCGACACGCCTCTAGAGGGCAGCAGAGGCAGGAGCAGATCTCCGTTTCCTTGCGAGGGAACCCACGTGGGCCACTCTCTTCCTCCCCGAGTCACAAACGGGATGGGAGATCAACTTGACTCCAGAGATTAAATAGGTGTGTGATTGTTTACTTCTGGAGATGAGACGAATAACTGTGAGTAATACAAGCGTACATTATCTTTTCTATAATAAAGCCAACCTTAACTGTTTCTGAAGACTAAATATATCACACTAATGTGCTGGCCACAAACAAGCCGTGGTAACATGAGGCTCACCAGATCTGGTTGCAGCAGTTTAATTCTTAGCAAGCAGCTGAGTATTGAGAGCGACTTAGTGCCAGCTCCCCCTGGGCAGGGAGTACCACCAGTTCTGTACAGAGCGGGGAGCGCCTCCCCCTGGCTGCCATCTTTTACTCTTTAATGTTTCCAAACCCATATGAAGGTTTCCTACTTATTATCAATTTAAGACCATTTCTTGCCATTGGAACTCAATTTTTCTTCTGTAGTTTATCTATTACCAGAGGTTGGATAAAGGTTGCTTTAAGAAACTACAGAGCATTCAGAAATAAACTCTGGATGGTTACTATAACATTTTCACTTTTCTACATTCCAGGTGGGTAGTACAGGGTCATGGGTAAGACAAGGAATCTGAAAACCATAGCCTGAGCGCCAGGATTATCTAGCTGCATGCATTTGAACAATTTACAGTATTTAATATCTCTGTGCCTCAGTTTCCTCTTCTGTAAAACAGAAGTAATAATAGTGCCTAATAGGATTCTTAGGAGACTTGAAGGAATTAATGTAAATAAAACTCTTATGACAGTCCTTTGCACTTAGAAGTGTTAGCTTTCATTATGCAGGATCTCAAAACCTTTTGCAAGCATTCAAGACTTTCTTCCTCATTCTCTCCTCCTCAGCAATCCTGAGGCACCCCCAAGATTAGGGCTGAAGGTACCCACAGAGTAATACTTTCTGAAGGAGATGCAAAAAAAGGAGAATTTCCCCCCTTCTCCCAAAACACACGGGAAGAAAACTGAAGAACTTCCACACTTCCTAAGCCTTCCCTGACAGTGAAAGTGACCTCTGACAGGTCTTCCCCAGATCTGGATCTGATTTGTTTCTCTCTTGTTTTTTTGTTTTTGTTTTTTTTTTTGTTTGTTTGTTTGTTTGTTTTTCTGCAGTTTTTGGGCAGGCCTGGGTTTGAATCTGCCACCTCCAGCATATGGGGCCGGCGCCCTACTCCTTTGAGCCACAGGTGGCACCCCTCTCTTGGTTTTTCACTCTCCAGAATAACCATTCTAAGACTCTTGAGGAGAGTACTAGATTAGTCACCTACCACTGTGCCCAAACTGCCTTTTTACCTAGTGAAAACAATAGACAAGTGTTATCCATACTCCCTGTTTTAAAATTGAAAAATAAAGATAATTCCTATAGCAAAAATAAAGCAAACTCTTTTAAGGTTAAAAATAGAAAGATTTTTAAAGTGTTTCAGAAAATAGATACGATGTTATATCAAAACTAAAAAAAAAGTTGTGGGGAAAAAGAGACAATAATTATATAGAGAATCAGCTCGGCGTTTTCAACTGACGTTATCTTAATGGAAAAATAGGATCTGTATAAATATATCTTGTTAAGAAAGCCTTATTTTTAAAAAAAGGAAAGAAAGACTTATGGTATCACTTTTTACATGATTCTGTAAGATCCTGTTAGATCCCATCAATTAGAGTGGGTTGGAAGCAATACATTCCACAAGCTTCTAAACACATAACATTAATTTTTAGTCTGTACTCTGAGCTAACCTTAGGCATGAGAGGCTTGACTATCTGAAGCTTAAATGAAGTATTAATGGATTTCTTTTCAGACATACCTCCAGAATTTTTAGAAATCCAATAAAATCAAAATAGTTTGTTACCTAGCCCATTATGAAAACTAGAAAAGCTTTGAGATCATGGGCAAGATTCGGTGGCCTCAACTGTCGCATTATGATAATTATACCTGCCTGTAGCAGACACAGGCCGAGTTTCTGTCCCACTCCCAGGAATGTTCACCTGATGCATTCCCTTCACAGATCACACATGCACACCTTCCTTGCCACCATGACTGTGCCACGGGAGGGGCACCACTCTCCCTCTCTTACCTCCAGCCCAGATTCCCTACAGAACCAGGCTGAAGCTGCCCTGGAGGGACTCTGGCCTGAGCCAGACCCTTCCTTGCTTGGCGGCCTCTTTCCCTGTCCTACTTTCTCCCTTCTATTACTGGTCTCTCCTGGAACCACCTTAGGGACACATCTCTTGCATTTGAACCTCATCCAGGGTCTGCTTCTAGGGACCTGGGAATTAAGTCTTGGCCCTCTTAGAGCTTTGAAAGAACGGGTTATAATAACATACCTAAAGCCCGTAAAACAATGCCCGGCACATAGTAAGTACAACATGTTAGCGGTTGTTATTATCTGAAGTTGGACGTAACAATATCAAGGAGAACCAAAGGGGCTTCCAGACAAACATAAAACCACAAGCATACAAACTCTTGAGAAATGTTGAGGGAAGTGAGGACTCCATTTAATTGCTTCCATTCACATCTCTGTTTGCACCCGTTGGCCTTAATTACAAGGGAATAAATGCTTCTGGCTGAGTTGTAATATAAAGAGGCTGCTACCGTGTGCTCCCATGAGACCCACCACAGGCATTCAATTTAGTTAATAAGTATGGATACTGGAAGACTTGAATGTTCTCTCTCCTGTGTGCTTTTTTTTTTTTTTTTAAATAAGTGAAACTCTTTGGTTCTTCCTTTAACCGGGATTCATAGAGTAGTTTCAAGGTTGCTTGTTTGAAGGTAAGCAGCAGGAGCCTTAAGAACTTAATTTGAAGAAATTCAAAGAGCAAAGAATGCACTTTGTTCTTTGAGTTTCTTAAACCTATATTTCACATCCTTTCATAATAATTTGGCTTTTATGAATAAAATGTACACAAATCACTTCAGAAAAAAGGCCTGTGAAACGACCTTGGGTGACCAAGTTCTTCTGTTTTTAAATGGCACGCACAGAGAGTATAATATTAAGATTTCCATATGGTAGCATTCCTAGCACAGAGCGTAGCTCAGAAAGAGAATTTATTATTTCTTTAGTTCAAAAATAAAGGCAAAGAAACTTACTCACAGGATTTCTTTTTCTAAGGTTTTCATTTATCAGTGCCTGAAAAAAAAAAAAAAAACTGATATAGGCAAACTCCCAACATGATAAAACCAGAATGAAATAGTGGCTGAAGGGAACCGCTAAGTGAATTATTATGATCCTAGGTCCTAAAAAAATTATTCTTCCCTGGTTCTCTCATCTGACCCCACTGCAGACTGGCTTTTGTCCACTTCACAGCACTTGAGCCATTAATGATCTCCTCCAGACCAAATTCAATGTTCTCTCTTGTATCCTTATTCACTTTAATCCATTTGTTGCCTTTGTTCGACTCAACCACTACCTTCCTCCTCCTCCATAAGCCTCTCTTCTCCTAATTTTCTCTGATCCTTTGGTATTTCTTTTCTTTTCAATTTTATTGTATATTTTAAAAATAAAAATGATAATTAGAGAAGAGGGGAAAAGAGCCCAATCCAAAACTATTATTTTATTCTATTTTTGCTCCGTTTTTTTTTTTCTTAATGGTTTTTATATATAATGAATAGGATTTTTGTATCTTTCTTTTTCTGCCAAATTTTTTTAGTTATTTCACATGTTGCTGTCAAAGTCTTCATAACCTTCCTTCTTAATTCCTCTTAGTAATTTGCTCGCTCTCTCTCCTTGACTTTCTCCGCCTGGTCTATTCTCTTTCCCCCTGGGAATTCACTTCTCTGCAACCCTCAACAAATCCACTCATGAGCCCAAAACTATTTTAGATACCACATCTCCTTTTATATTTAATCATCACTTTTGTTCTAATGATATAAATATGATTAAACAATCAAACAAGAAATCTTCAGGGTTCCCCACCAAAATAGTCATACCAAAAATATTATATTGCTTACTCTGGATGTTAATCTGGCAACTTAGGTCAAAGATAGATTCTTCTGAAATGCCCGAAACATATCTTTCCTCTAAATAATTCCCAAGATTTTTTTTCAGAGTTCCTAGAAAACTAATAGGTAGATATATGAATTTACTTTATTAGTAGTTTTTCTTTTCTTTTTTTTTTTTTTTATAGACAGAGTCTTACTCTGTCACCCTCGGTAGAGTGCTGTTGTGTCACAACTCACAGCAACCTCTAGCTCTTGGGCTTAGACAATTCTCTTGCCTCAGCCTCCTGAGTAGTTGGGACTACAGCCGCCTGCTGCAACGCCCAGCTATTTTTTGTTGCAGTTTGGCTGGGCCAGGTTTGAACCTGCCACCCTCAGTATATGAGGCCAGCGCCGTGCTCACTGAGCCACAAGCACCCCCCCCCATTAGTAGTTTTGCAACAAGGTTGATACCAGATAAGAGTTTTTCAAATTCTTTTCCTGATAAAAAATTGAGGAATATTAGTAGATACTCTATTTTTTAAAAGGGATAGTTCTGTGATCAAAAAGAGGTTGGGAAGCCTGAAATTAAGCAAAATTTCAAAAGTTTCTTTATTGTAAGAATTCTCAGAGCCATGAAAATATTAATCCCAGCACTGGCATAGGTGGTGTGCATTTAGTAAATATTCACTGATTACAAAAACCTGCTTTGTGCAGCACCACGAAACAATGCTACCTGGAACATTCCCCATTGTTTACTGCCGTATTGTTTAGACTAGTTAAAAGCCTCAAATCATCCTAATGTCCATAACTTGGAGTTGGTTAAGCAAATTAAAGACCATGCAGCCACTGCAAATTATGACATAAGTCAATATTTATTGACATTAAAAGATATCAATGACATTTGAGAAAAAGCAGATTATAGAGCAGTATGAAATTTAGTCTGCTATCTCTACTTGTATATACTTGTAAGACGACATGGTTACGTATCAAAAAACTAATAGTAATCTGTCTTTGGTTGGTGGGATTTTATATGATTTTGCTTTGTGTTTTATATTTTTATTGTTTACTATTATTTTTACAATGAATATGTCTTAGAAAAAACAATAAAGCTTTTTTTGAGACAGAGTCACACTTGGTCACTCTCAGTAAAGTGCCATGGTGTCTTAACTCATAGGAACCTCAAACTCTCGGGTTCAAGCAATTTTCTTGCCTCAGCCTCCCAGGTAGCTGGAACTACAGGCACCCACCACAACACTCGGCTATTTTTTCTCACAGTAGAATTGAATAGAATTATACAGCACTGGGTGGCCACTGGTATAAAATAAATTAAATACATACATACATACATACATACATTTCTTAGAAAGCTTTTCTGAACTAAGCATTTATTGTTTAGCTGGCTCGGGCTGGTTTCTAACCTGCCACCCTCGGGAGTATGCAGCTGGTGCCTTAATCACTGTGCTACAGGCTCCGATCCTGAGCTAAGCATTTATTTATTTATTTTTTATTAAATCATAGCTGTCTTAGCTAAGTATTTAATCACAAAATAATTTTTAAATATTCTACCTTGCTAATAGCAAAGTTAATGGAAGACTTATATCTTAGAATCTACTTAACTTCTTTGCATTCAAATTGTCGAGATTTACTTGGAAATCTAAAGAACGACTTAAATTTCCTTAAGAATCTTCAAAGGAGAAAACAGCATCTGAGTCCCAGATTGGATTAGCTCTGCTCCTTCACAGTGATGACTGTGACCAGGATATGCAATCACTTCTACCTCAGTGTCTTCAACTCTAGAATAAAGCTTGTGGACTAGAAGGTGTGTAGGATCCCTTTACCCAAAGTTTGATGATTTTATCCAAAATGTCTCATATTACCCATGATGAATTTTTTGGAAATTAAACAAAATTCAAGGAGTAATATGCAATGGGTTAAAGTATAACAACACCATAATATTATAATAAATTAATATGCAAATAATTAAATGCACACATATTTGTATCAGTTCCATAAAATGTATCAAGTCTTATAAATTTGTATATACTTCACTTAGCAATTCTAATTTTAGGACTTAGTCCAGTGTTCTTTTTTTTTTTCTGAGACAGAATTTCACTTCCCTAGGGAGAGTGCATGATGTCCTAGCTCACCGCAACCTCAAACCATTGGGCTCAAGGGATCCTCTTGCCTCAGCCTCCCAAGTAGCTTGGACTGCAGGTGCCCACCACAATCCCGGCACAAGCCAACACACCCGGCAGTCCAGTGTTTTTCAACCTTTTTTATCTCATGGCACACTTGAACCTATAGTTAAACTTCCATGGCACACTTTAAAAAAGAAAGAGTTAAAAAAAGAATATACTTACCGTGATTTGAACTTCTTTCAAAAATAATTTCATTAGTGATCTTTAAAAATTATCATGGCACACCAGTGTGCCAAGGTACACCAATTGAAAATCACTGACTTAGTCTAATGAATTATTCATGACTATAAATAATTGCATTTTGGGCGGCACCTGTGGCTCAGCGGGTAGGGTGCTGGCCCCATAAACCGAGGGTGGCAGGTTCAAACCTGGCCCCGGCCAAACTGTGACAAAAAAATAGCTGGGTGTTGTGGTGGGCACCTATAGTCCCAGCTGCTCGAGAGGCCTGGACAGGAGAATCGCCTAAGCCCGTGAGCTGGAGGTTGCTATGAGCTGTGATGCCACAGGACTCTACCGAGGGCAAGAAAGTGAGACTCTGTCTCTCCAAGAAAAAAAAAAGAAAGAAAGAAAGAATTGCATTTAACTTGAAAAAGATGCTCATTTCAACATTATAAAAGAAAAAAATCGGACATTCACAATATCCAACAAAAAGGAAATAGTTAAATAGATGATAGTATATTGTTGAATATCACAGTATAAAGCCATTAAACTATTTACTCTCATAGAAAGAGATTACAGCCTATTTTTAAGTCAAAAAAGCAGGTTATAAAACAGCCTGTACAATATAAGCCATTATTTGTTCAATATTTATATGCACATAAAGAAAGGGATAGCAGGATCTGTAACAAAAACTTTATTTTCTAAAAGCTTCAAAACATTAATATACATTGTTAGAGAGCAATAAAATATCAGTGGCCTTGTAAATTTTTTCCATAGTTTGTTTCCTTAGTACTCCGGATAACAAAACTAAGTCATTTATAGTCAAAGAAAAAATAGGATTCAGTAAAACTACATCAGTAAATGGTTGCTTACTGTGGCAGTGTTAATAACACTAGAATCAAAGATGAAAAATAATGACTTTGTGATAAGGACAGAAATGAATTATTTAAATGCCTTTAAAGAAAGGGTAGTTTTCTACTTAATTGCATGTGGCTTGTATTTCTTGATCCATAGTAGTCTGGTATATTAAACGATACAGATGTGCGCTAATGTCCATCGTCAAAACCTAAAAGAAATCAAGATGTTATGATTCTTAGCCCTTAGTGTAAATTTATTTGAAGACTCAACAATCTATGTGAAAGAATAATTCCGGAGTATTCTCTGTAATGACACTGTACTAGTATTCATAACATTCATGCCTCTGTGTATCAGAGACTAGCATACTGGTTTTCTTAAAAAGTGAGGGGATGCATAAAGGGCTGGCAATTTTTATTTTACCAAAAACAATGAAGAGAATACAGCCTCCACTGTTTAAAAAGAAAAGATATTCTAAGGTGGAAACTGTCCTGATCTCAGATTTTCTTAAAAGTCTTTTAACCATATAGGCCTTTTAAGTAGCTCGTAATTTGTGTTTTTCTCACTTTGCTAAAGACTGTCCCAGGCACTGACACCACTTCTAGTTAGTTATCTAGCAAAGAGATCTACATCAGAAAACACCTAAGGCCAAGAGACACTTGTATATTTAGTCTTAGTCAAGCATCCAGAAAGTTGTTGGGAAAAAACTCAGAGGATATAAGAAAGTAGACTAGGTCGGGTGTGGTGGGTCATGTCTGTAGTCCTGGCCTTATGGAAGGCCAAGGTCAGTGGATTGCTTGAGCTCAGGAGTTGGAGACCAGCCTGAGCAAGAGTGACACCCTGTCTCTACTGAAAATAGAAAAAAACTAGCCAGGTATTGTAGCAGGTTCCTATAGTTCCAGCTACTCTGGAGGCTGAGGCAGGAGGACCACTTGAGCCCAAGAGTTTGAGGTTGCTGTGAGCTATGACACCATGGCAGTCTACCCAAGGAAAGCGTTAGAGTCTGTCTCAAAAAAAGAAAAAGAAAGAAAGAAAGAAAGTGAACGAGTTTAGACATTATTCTGGTGGGGGGAAAGGCAATTTCGGAGGCAGATGTTAATTTAAATAATAAAACATTAAAACTCAACTGACCTTAATGATCTTCCTTCTCATGTTTCCCCATTCTCATGTTTCCCCATTCATGTCTTATTTTCAGAATTTTGTCATATTTGCATAATACCTTTCCTGTAATTTGTTTAATATTGTTCCTTTAAGTCTCCATCCAAAGCAGTAATAATCTATGAAGTCAGGAGCTTGGTGGACTAGCCGTACATTTATTTATTCTGCCATCCAAAAGAACCACACAGGCACCCATCTAGTCTACCTTCCTTGTTTCACTGAGGAAATGTCTTAAGCAGATAAGTACAGTGATGCCTTCCAATCCAAACTTAATCTGTTCCAGAACCCCATTTGAGTTCCAAATCATTCGAGTTCTAAGACAACTTTTCCCCTTTAAAATAATGGAAACTGGATTGATCCATTCCTGGGTCCCACAAATTCAAAGTTTCAAAATGATTTCAACAGTAAATACACTGGATTTTAAAGTAAAATATTAACAAATAATATTCGAATAAAAATGTAAATTAATAAAATATAAAAAAATCTAAAAATATAAAGGCCTGTTTCGTCACAATTGAACACTTGGTTCAAAACATACCCCTCACTGTTCACAAACTCCTTAAACTCCTTTACAAACTTTTCTGCTGCTTCCAGATAAGAACTGGCAGCCTCTCCGTGCATAACAACACTATGGATCCCAGTCCTTTTCTTAAAGTCTCCAACCACCGCCCCCTGCTGGCTTGAGACGCCTCCTTTGGAGCACTAGTGTCAGGCACGCCTTTCACCAAATCATGGAGGACCTTGGCTTCCTCACAATTATCGTCTCAGAAATCACAACCCCAGCCAGCTGTTTTCATTAATCCAAGCTAACAGGAGTTTTTCCATCTCTTCCATACTTTTCAGTCTCCTAGAGGTCAGTGTTATAATCTCTTTCACCACATCATCTGCTTTAATAGCTACTTTATTTTTCAAAATTGTACAGTCAATTCAGGCATCTTGATCATAGTAGTAAGATCAGCCACACATGTACCGCTTTCATGCTCAGCCACGAGATCTTTCTTCACATCAACTGTAGCTCTAACAGCTTTCTTCTTTCTCTTTTTGTCCTCACTACACTATTTAGGAACCATAGCGAATACACTTAGTTGTTATTCTATAAAAAATAACACACAAGCACAAAAACATAAAATTAGCACCAAAAATCACACGAGATGCTTTCATTGCAGCTTCCCACAACCAACTGAATGACAAAGCGCATGGGTGGCCCGAGAAGTGGGGACATGTTTACACCAAAACACACAGACAACACGCAGGCATTCCGATTCCAAAGCAGGGTTCAGGTTTCGGCAAAATTTGCTTGAATTTTTTGTTCAGATTCCCAGTTGTTGAAGTTCTGGGGCGTTTGGATTCCAGGGACAATACTGTAGCGTGTTTGCAATCTTACATAAAGAGAATTGCAGACTAGTTGCTGGACTTAAATAACAGCAATGCACAGGAGCCTCTGTTTACAGCCTGATTGCTGGACTGATTAAGTTACATTTATAATTTCAAAGGTAGGAAGTTACCTGTCTATTGTATTAGCAATTTAGCTCCCCCTACAATTCTAATACAGCTCAACACACCGCCTTGTGGTATTATCCCTTCATCCACAAGTATTTACTGAGCACCTTCCTTGTATCAGGCATTGTCGGGGGCTATAGCAGTTAGCAAAAAGACAAACATCCTTGACCTCACGAGGTCCTCATTCTAGTAGATTTGCACAGTGCTCTAAGTACGTGTCACGTTTCCGCTTCCTGGAGTCATGAGTTCCTAGAGGACAAGCTCTGACTCCAACTTAATTTTGGCTTCTCCACATAACCCAAGAAAGCATTTTATACAATTAAATCAACAAGTGACTGAATAGGCTCAGCGCCTGTACTCAGTGGTTTGAACCTGGGGCTGGCAGGTTCAAACCCGGCCAGGACCTGCTAAAAAAAACAATGACAACTACAACAACAACAAAAAAAAATAGCTGGAGCACTGTGGCTGGCACCTGTCGTCCCAGCTACTTGGGAGGCTGAGGCAAGAGAATCGCTTAAGCACAAGAGTTGGAGGTTGCTGTGAGCTATGACGCCACAGTGCTCTACTGAGGGTGACATAGTGAGACTATCTCAAAAAAAAAAAATGACTGAATAATGAAGGGAAGCAAAAAATCTTTAGCTGCTTTATCCTTTGACCCTGAAAGCTACACTTACTATTTTTCTTTATCTCCCACTTAATCTATTTTTTCTTCAGTATTCTTTTTTAGGATTGCATTTTACAAAATGCTGGAGATAAAAAAAGACAGAGATGTAGGAAAACTAGAATCACTATGAAGGAAAAAAGTTCACCTGCTGCAGTCACAGAGCTGTATTTCATGAACCAGTGAAATAAAAGCCTGAGTTTTAAAAATTTTATAATCAAATAAAATACTTGTTTGATATCTCTGTACTTTCCAAAACTTTGCAAATGGTTCAGATGCAGTGGCTCACTCCTGCAATCTCAGCACTTTGGGAGGCTCAATTTTGGGTTTTAAATTAGCAATATTTACAAATAATGTTGTATGAATTCATTTTGTTATCAAGCAAACAAGAACTCCTCTTTTTCCAGCTTAAGAAAACGTGTTGTATATTTCATCTGTGCACTCTGTACAGTTCTCAAATAACAAACATTTAACGTTGCTAATTTTTAACCCTTATTAGGAAGCAAAAAACTAGGCCAAGAAATCTTTTCTTTTCTTTTCTTTTCTTTTTTTTTTTGTTCTTTGAGACAGAGCCACAAGCTGTCACCCTGGGTGGAGTGCCATGGCATCATCACAGCTCACAGCAACCTCCAACTCCTGGGCTCAAGTGATTCTCCTGCCTCTGCCTCCCAAGTAGCTGGGACTACAGGTGCCCACCACAATGCCCAGCTATTTTTTGGTTGCAGCCTTCATTGTTGTTTGGTGGGCCCAGGCTGGATTCAAACCCACCAGCTCAGGTGTATGTGGCTGGCGCCTTAGCTGCTTGAGCCACAGCACGCTGAGCATGTCAGTTTCCTAAGTAGGAGTTTATAGATGGGTTTCATCTTTCCAATCTTTCCCTATTCCATAGGCCTTTGTCACTGCTGTCACACACATTGTCTTAAAATAACGGCTCTGTTAATGACACTTTTGTTGAAGAACTACCCGTAGTCCCTTACTGTCTAGCTCATCAAGGCCAAGCTGTTCTTTCCCACTTTAAAAACCTAACTTCTGTCTTACTCAGCTTGAGTTGTACCTATTCTGAGACGCCTCTCTAAACATTTCTCCCCATAGCAATTTCTAGTTCCTAAGGTAGGTCTTATCCGTACTTTGTTGGCATGTAACCAACTTCCTGTATGTATGTGTTTGTGTCTATGTATACTTATATATTCATATATATGTACATACATAAGTATATCTCCCTGTGTACATGAAAAGGTCTTCAAAGGGAAATAAGTATGCTGTATTTATTTCATATTCTTCTCAGTGGATAGCTTGATCCTTGTTATGTGTTAGAATCTTGACATATTTTCTGAGTGACAAAAGTATAGAGAGAACTAATACGGCTTTGATTGGTGGTGCACTTTGGTTTTAAGAGGCTGTTACACCGGTAATGTTTTTGACCCAGCTCCTGGACTTTATGATACCATATCCAAAAAAATGAATAAACAAGTCTAGGTAGTGAATCTATGAAGAGTTTAAAGAGATCAATATCTGTGTTGGTCAGAATCTTTATTCTGAGGTAGTTAAAAACAGAACTATGAAAGTGCCAAGAGTTTTCCTGAGCACGGAATGTAAGTGCTGGCTTGGAGCACCTAAGCATGCAGATGGTCAGAAGGCACCTGGGTTATGTTCTCTGTCTCACTGGCAAGCGAGCCTTGGAGACTCGAACAGAAATATTAACAAACCTCTGCTTCCAGGCTGAAGTGTGGTAAGAGCAAAACTCCCTAACGCACAATCTAGCGTCCTACCACCAGCATCTCAGCTGCATTGCAGGGTTTTTACCAGAGGCACACTTCCCCCAGAATAAGGAGCTATTTATATCAGCGGGAGAGGCAAGAAAGCCAAAGAAATACTGCATCAGTAACTCTTTCAGGGTCAGAGCTGATCAATTCTTAAACCACCAGCTCGATTCTCTTGTGTTTGAGGTAAAAAAGAAAGAAAGACAGAAAGAAGGAAAAAAGCTTAAGCTGACTTTGTCCTCATGATTCAGGCAATATAATAGTTTTGACCGGATACCAAAAATTGAATAAAGAGGCAACAAAGAGCCAAGAAAAGACCCCTTTACTGCTGTTCGGTCTTGAACTAGACGTGTACGCTTTTAAAATTTTATCTCTGGAAAGTCTCATTATGATTTCTCCCCATCAAAAAAAAAAAGAAAGAAAGAAAGAAAAAAGAAAGAAAAGGAAAATAAAAGAAAAAGGAAGTACTGAATGTAACAAAGTTCAGAAATCTTACACATTTCCACCTTGTGAGAACTACATGTATTAACAACTTTCCTATTTGGGGGAGGCTGTGGTGTCATCTAGTGGCCGGAGGAGGAGGGCTGGGTGCAGAATCTGACTTTGCCAAGTGACCTTGAGCCACTCACATGAGGCCAGATCTGTAGCGCTTTTGTTCTTCCTGTGAAATTCCCACTGGTTTTATGAGAGGGCAGAGCAGTTCCACCAAAAAAAAAGGGATGAGGTGCAATATTTGAACCTTTAAACCCTATGCTACCTGTTTTATTGGTTTAATCTTAACAGAAATTTGAATATATTAGTATAGTTTATTTCTTTTATATGCAAAGAGAAGAAAAATACAGGAGGGGAAATGTTAATAGCTGAGAGTTGAGGAAGAATCCATGGAAGAGCTGAACATGGTCGCATGTTGTCATGTCCCCTGGGAGCGCCTACAAAAAAGAAACAATAGGCTCGGCACCTGTGGCTCAAGTGGCTAAGGCACCAGCCACATACACCTGAGCTGGCGGGCTCGAATCCAGCCCGGGGCCTGCCAAACAAATGACAGCTACAACCAAAAAATAGCCAGGCACTGTGGCGGG
>NW_003852624.1:1182407-1194644 GCF_000181295.1 Otolemur garnettii
AAAGAAAGAAAGAAAAGAAAGAGAGAAAGAAAAGAAAACTGGCAGTCTCCCTTCTGAGCTCTTGTTTTTACTGAAATGTCATCTCAGTTGGTTCCCTGGAGTTGCCTCCTTTCCGGTGGTCAGCACCATGATGAGAAAGCACTGAGTGTTTGGTGGGGGGAGGGGAGGAACATCTCTGGTCCTTGGCCATCGGCCCATCTAAATCTCTGGGCTGTTCCCGTTCTCATCCACACTGGTGCTCCTGGATGGTGTCCTAGTCTATTCCAGCCACTGTAACAAAAGGCCACAGTTATTTCAGTTTGGGAAAGAAAGATCAAGGTGCCGGCACATCCTGGTGAGGCTCGTTCCTCACCCATAGCACCTTGCTGCTGCTGCTTCATGTGTGGAAGGGCAAACACGTTCCCTTGGCCTTTTTTATCAGGGCTCTAACGCCAGTCATGAGAGCCAGGCTGGCCCTCATGTTCTAATCACTGCCAAAAGGACCCACATCTTAATACCAGCACAGGGACATTAGGATTTCAGCCTATGAATGGGGGGCACAAACATTCAGATCATGGCCTGGGGCTCTTCGTGTCCTTCAGGGCTCCTCTGGGGTCCGTGGGAAATCACCCTCCTTCCCGTGAACAGTTTCATTTCCCCAGCACACCCATTTCTATTACACAGGGAATTTGGGGGTCCATGTGAGGCTGGGACATAGTTATCTCTTTTCTGAATCCCTTCAAACTGACTGGGGGTGGGCTTAGCTCTGCTTCCCCCTCACCAAGGGTTCAGTCTGGAAGGAAACGATGGTGCATGCCCCTTCTCAAGGAAGTGCCACAACTCCTCTCTGGCTTTCCCTCCAGTTCTCCCACACCCGGCCTCTGGAGAATCTGGGCAGAGGGAGTCCTCACTCCTGCAGCATCATGAGTTTGGTAAGACTGGAGCTCTGAGCTCCCCAGGCCAGTCCTCAGGCTTTTGTAATCCAAAACCCTAGGCTGGTGAAGCCCAGGAGACTTTTCACCCCTGTCTTGCAATATCCTTTCTTCTCCAAATCAATGCTCCTGACTAAATGGGAGGTAATGGTAAGTGGTCAAAAAAGGTAGAGCTGGATGCGTGGTCCTTGGCTAACATCTCAAAGCATCACCCCGCTGCAGTGTGCCGGGGCTACTGCGCTAAACCAGATGTGAAGCCATAAGGGCGGAGCAGCTTAAGAATAGGAGAGGGTGGTTGCGGGAGCTCGCACCTGTAATCCTGGCACTCTGGGAGGCCAAGCTGGGTAGATCACCTGAGCTCAGAAGTTCGAGACCAGCCTGAGCAAGGGCGAGACCTTCATCTCTACTAAAAATAGAAAAACTAGCTGGGTGTGTTAACACAGGCCTGTAATCCCAGCTACTTGGGAGGCTGAGGCAAGAGAATCTTTGAGCCCAAGAGTTTGAGGTTGCTGTGAACTATGATGATACCATGGGGCATTCTACCCAGGCCACAGAGTGAAATTCTGCTGAAAGGAAGGAAAGGAGGGAGGAAGACAGGGAGGGAGGAAGATTAAACAACAGCTATGGCAAAGGAAGAAATAAAACATCTTGTTTGTGGAATACATCCAGGGCTGAAGTGGGAAGAACACGAACTTGAAGGATTTGTTGGAGGTGACATCTGCTATCTTCAGACTATTTCTACGGCCACATTCCACCTTCTCCTTTCCCTTCTCCTCCCCAATCACCAGGTGCTGTGAATTAAAAGCTCTTCAGATCGGTACTGCTCCTCCCCATCACCACTGCCACTCTCCTTATACAGGCCACAGCATCTGTCCTCGGCACCATTTACTGCACCAGACTCCTTAGCTCTCTCTTCCCAGCCCTTTCTAATATAGTCTCTATTTAGTCCTGAAAATGACCTTTCTAAAGTAAAACTCTGATGTCAGCCAGAACTCTTCTCGGGTTCCTAGTACAGTCTAACTCCTGGGCATATGGCCTTCATCACGCCCATCAACCTCCACCCCCAGCTCTGGCCTAACAGAGGCAGCACGGTGGAGAGGTTCAGAGCCTGGACTCGTCCATCTGGCGGCAGCCCAGCCCCACTGTTCACTCAGCTGATATTTCAGTGCTACCTTCAGCCGCTCTGTGTCCTCTGGAGACTTTCCTCATTCTCATTCAATGTTATCACTGATATGTAAGGACTCAGTACTGACACCTCATCACTGAATTTCTGGTCGCTTTGTGGTCTTGTCTTCTTCTTTCCAATCTTCCTTTGTTAAAAGTGATTTTCTCAGGTAGTGTGTTTTAATTTCTTGCTCTTTATTTTCTGTGTGTCTGTTGTAAGTTTTTTGATTTGAGGTTACTATGAGGCTCACAAAAAGAAACCCTTTAAACCAACAATTTCAAACATATGACAACTCTGCTTACAAATAAATAAACTACCCTTTATCTCCATCCACCCCACTCCCCACTCCACAGCTTTTTAACTTTTTGTTGTTTCCATCTATATCTTTTTATACTATCTCTCAAAAGGTTGGGTGGTTCACACCTGTAATCCTAGCACTCCCGGAAGCTGAGGTGGGTGGATTACCTGAGCTCACAGGTTCAAGACCAGCCTATGCAAGAGTGAGGCCCCGTCTCTGAAAAATAGCTGGGTGTTGTGGTGGCCACTTGTAGTCCCAGCTACTCGGGAGGCTGAAGCAAGAGAATCGCTTGAGCCCAAGAGTTGCTGTGAGCTGTGACTTGCCACATCACTCTACCGAGGGCAACAAAGTGCGACTGCCTCAGAAGAAAAAAAAATACTACCTCTCAAAAAGTTGTTGTGGTTATTTTTGATGGGCTGTCTTTTGGTCTTCCTGCTCAAGATATAAGTGGTTTATAAGCTGTAATTACAATAGAGTATTCTGTGTTTGTGTCTTTACAGTTCCCAGCGAGTTGTATACCTCTTAAAGATTTCGTATTGTTCTTTAACATCCTTTTCTTTCAGATAGAAGAGCTCTTTTTAGTAGTTGTTAGGGCTTTTTGTTTATTAGTTTGTTTGTTTTCGAGATAGAGGCTTAGTCTGTTGCCCTGGGTAGAGTGCCTTGGCATTATCACAGCTCATAGCAACCTCAAACTCTTGGGCTCAAGCGATTCTCTTACTTCAGCCTCCCGAGTAGCTGGGACTACAGGCACCTGCCACAACGCCTGACTAGTTTTTTTCTTTTTCTTTTTTGTTTTTAGTAGAGACAGGATCTCCCTCTTGCTCAGGCTGGTCTTGAACTCCTCAGCTCAGGTGATCTACCTGCCTAGGCCTTTCAGTGTCAGGATTACAGGCGTGCCTGGCTGAAGAGCTCCTTTAAGCATTTCTTGTGGAGCAGGTCTGGTGAAGATGAAATCTCTCAGCTTTTATTTATCTGGGAGTGTCTTTATTTCCCCTTGATGTTTAAAGGATGTTTTTGGAGGATACTATATTCTAGGGTTAAGGCTTGAATATGTCATGCCACTGTTTCCTGACCTGCAAGGTTCCCACTGAGGAGTCTGACACCAGATGGATCAGAAACCATTTATAGATTATTTTGTCCTTTTTCTTGCCCCCCTTAGGACTTTTTCTTTATCTATGACCTTTGGGAGTGGGACCTAAATGCCTTGAGGCAGCTTTGTTAGTCAAGTCCGCCTTGTGTCTTGTGACATTCTTGTACCTGACTTTTGTATCTTTCTCTAGATTTAGAAAGTTCTCTCTTCTTCTTTCCTTGACTAAACTTTCTACACCAATCTTTCTCTCTGCCTCCTCTTTAAGACCAATAACTCTTATTAGATTTGCTCTTTCGAGGCTATTCTCTGGATTTTTTTAGGCATGCTTCATTATTATTCTTTTTTCTTTTTTTTCTCTTCTGACCGTGTTTTTTTTTTTTTTTTTTTTTTCAGTTTCGCCAGGGCTGGGTTCGAACCCTCCACCCTCAGTATATGGGGCCGGAGCCCCACCCACTGCACCACAGGCACCGGCCTGACCGTGTATTTTCAAATAGACTGTCTTCATGCTCACCAGTGTTTCTTTTGCTTTGTCAGTTCTGCTACTGAGAGACTCAAGCACAGCTCAGTTTGTCAATTGAATTCTTAAGCTCTAGAATTTCTGCCTGATTTTTCCTTTGTTATTTCAATCTCTTTGTTAAATTTCTGTGTTAGGGTTCTGAATTTCTTCTTGGTGTTGTCCTGGAGGTCACTGAGATTCTTCAGAACAGTTACTTTGAATTCCTTGAATGTTCACGTACCTCTGTCACTCTGGGGTTGGTGACTGGTGTCCTTACTTAGTTTTTTAGTGAAGTCGTATCTTTCTGGATGTTCTTGATGGTTGTGGATGTTCACTGATGTCTGGGCATGAAGAGTTAGGTATGTATATTCATCTTCACGGCATGGGCTTGTTTGAATACTCAAGAAGCCTTTCCCCACCTTCAGAAAGAATTGAGTGCTATAATCTAAATCTTAGTCACTGCACCGGGATGCTCCAAGCCTAGTGCTGCTCTGTCTCTTGCAGACTCTTGGTGGTAAAGCCTTGGTGATCTTGGGTAAGATATAAGAGAATTCCCTGGATTACATGGCAAAGTCTCTAACTCTCTTCCCTTGCTCTCTGAGCTGGGCTACTGGAGTTAGGGGAGGAATGACATAGTGACTCTCTCTGGTGGCCCCCAGCATCGGGTCACACCTGAAGCCAGGCCAGTCTCACCCAAAGCCAGTGGTGACTATTGCCTGTTTACCTCTGATGTTTATTCAAAGCCCAAGGGCTCTTCATCAGCAGTGGTGCTTCCTGCCAGGACTGGGTCCTTCCCTTGAGGGCAGTACGTGTCCTTCTGGCCCAGCACGGGTCCAGAAGTGCTATCCAGAAACAGCAGGCCTGGACTCTGGGGCCTTGGAAGTCTGCTTTGTACTTTATTTTACTGTGGCTGAGCAGGTATCCAAGTTAGAAAACAGAGTCCTCTAAACTCTCTCTTTTCCTTTCCTCCAGTGGAAGAGGACTCTTCCTGGGTGGCACTGCCTGTGGTTGGGGGAGGGGGGATACAAGCACTGGCCTGGATGCAGCTGCTGTGGCTCACCGGGTCATGTGCATGCCAAGTCCCCTGGCACTGAGCCGGCACAATCATGAGAACTGCCCAAGGACTGCCGTGTTGCGTCCAGGCTGCCATGCTGTGTCCAGGCTGCCTTCAAAATTAATCCGGGCCCCCAGACTGCCCTTTGTCTGCCAGTGGTGGGCTAGCAGGGAGTTGGACTTTGGGGCAGAGGATTTCCCTCTGGCCAGGCTGGTCCAAATGCTCCCTCTGTGAGCACCAGCAGAATCCTGCCCTGTGCTGTGTTCCCCTGTGCCAGGGTGGCCCTGAGTTTCAGTGCAAAGCCCACAGTCACTTCACTCTCTCTCCCTTCACTGGGTACACAGATTCTCTCCACTGGGAATGTTGGTGGGGGGATGGGGGGTAGCATAAGACTTGCAAAACTTCTGCCCTAAGGGCCGGGTGGTGGCATTGGTGGCTCATGCCTGTAATCCTAGCACTCTGGGAGGCCCAGGTGGGTGGATTGCCTGAGTTCATGAGTTTGAGACCAGCCTGAGCCAGAGCAAAACCTCATCTGTAAAAAATAGCTGGGCATTGTGGCAGGCCCCTGTAGCCCCAACTACCTGGAGGCTGAAGCAAGAGAACCGCTTAGGCCCAAAAGTTTGAGGTTGCTGTGAGCTGTGACACCATGGCACTCTACCCGGGGCAACAGCTTGACTCAAAAATAAAAAGAAAAAACTTCTGCCCTCTCTGGTGCCTCTTTTCATGATATAATATTAAAATTCACCTGATTTTTGGTGCCTCTAAGGGCACTGGCTGGTGTGTACAGTATGGTTGTTAAATTATGTGTCTGTGCAGAGGGACATTTGGTGTCTACTCGGTCCTCTGTCACCTCGGATTCAAGCTATTTCACTTCTGTGATTGAATGTCCTCATTTTTAGATTCTCATTTTAGGAGGATTATGTGAGAATTTGTTTTAAGGATGTGCCTACCATATAATGACAGCTATGTAAATATTTGTTAAATCCAAGAAAAACAGTTCCCTGGATTGTTGAATTCTCTCTTCCCCCCATGAATTTGTACTATTAGTGTCTTAAATCAATTTTGGCAGCCCCTGTTTCCTTTGGCCAATCTTTACTCTTCCTTTTAGAAAGAGTAAAGTACAAAGTCAGGTTATCTGCGAAGCCTTTTTACTGCACTTTGCTGAACCCTTAGTCACATTTTATTGTACTACAGTTTGTTTGTTTTTTTTGAGATAGAATCTTACTATGTTGCATGGTGTCACAGCTCACAGCAACTTCAAACTCTTGGGCTTAAGCAGGTCTCTTGCCTCAGCCTCCCAAGTAGCTGGGACTAGAGACGCCTGCCACAACGCCTGGCTATTTTTTGTTGCAGTTGTCATTGTTGTTTAGCTGGCCCGGGCAGAGTTCGAATCCACCAGGCTTGGTGTATGTGGCTGGCACCGTAACCACTGTGCTACAGGCAATGAGCCTGTACTATAATTTGTACTAGTTTCTGGTGGTTGCTGTGCCAAATTACTACAGATTGGTGTCTTAAAACAATAGAAATTTATCTATCATGGTTCTGGAGCCCAGAAGTCTGACATCAGCAGAAGCAGCAGGGTGAAATCAAGGTGTTGGCAGGGCCACACTCCACCCAGAGGATGTGAGGGAAGGAAAATCTGTCCCTTGCTTCTTCCAAGTATTCAGTGGCTACTGCATTCCTTGGTTTATCACCAAATCACTCCAATCTCTGCCTCCTTTTCTGTGTCAAATCTCCTCCTGCCTCTAAGAACACTTAGGACTGTCCTTAGAGCCCACCTGGATATTCCAGGATACCCTCACTATGGCAAGATCCTTAATTTAACACATCTGTGGAGACCTTTTGAACCCATATAAGGTAACATTTACAGGCTACAGGGCTTAGGACCTACTATTTGTGAGTGTCATTATTCAGCCACTTCATAACTGTTTATATGTATGTTGGACTTATGTCCTTCCTCATGAGACTAAGGTGTATCCCAGTGAAAGCACGTAACATATACTTAATAAATAAAATACATGTGGAGGAATTGCAATATAGGCTATAGGTCCTTCGTTCATGTTCATTGCTAAGGTTTTATTTCCTAGGCTGGAGCTGTTTCTTTCATGTGCTAATCTGTGGTTGGAAGAGTATTTCACTCATGTATTAGATACATTTCTAGGTTAGAGCAATTAAGTAAAAGGGCCCTTTGTCCTTTTAACCCTCTTTTCCTGGGTTTCAGTGAGACAGAGTAACCAAAAATCTCCTTTCAAACTCTTCTTGAAAGTTACGGGGCAAAGGGAGTGGACAAGGCCAATGGGCCTGGCAGCTCCAGGACTTCCCTACCGGAATGTGAGAACGCAGAGTGGCCAAGTGACAAGTATGAGCTTCGTGAAGTGTGCTGTCATCGGTCTGCCCCGGCTGGTGTGTTGCCATTTCATAACTGTTTATTTGAAACAGTTGTTTTCAAATTAAAAAAAAAAAAAACTTCGTAATTTAAGTTCCTAAAGTCAAGGCTATTCCTTCACTGACCATTTCTCCATCCCAAGTCACGTCACTTCAACATAGGAATTTTTCTGAAATGAAGCTGTTTCTTTTCCAGCGTTCTCAAATCACAGTCACCTCTACCCTCAAGAAAAAGTCTCTTGCAGACACTTCTTGTCTGAAGAGACAACTCAGTAGCTATGCTATTGGGTTTTTTTTTTTTCTTCTCAGCTGTGGAAATCTTTCCCAGTGAAAGAGAACAAATATTACTTATACTTAAAAATAAAAAACAAACAAGTAGATTACTTTGCACAATTAATCCTTGAAACAACAAACTGTCTACTGTATTATAATTGGTTCTTGACTTTGAAATGTTGGGTTTCAAGGCAGCTGCCTGTGTCCTAAAATGTCGGGGTTTCAGGCAGCTGTCTTCCTCCTTGGTTCTTGGAGTCTTCTTGGTTAAAACATCCCAAAGGCAAGCGGGAAACAAAATTTATTGAGGAAGGGAAATATAGGTATACAGAGCAAGATAGAGGTTTACATAGCAAGATATGCTCGCCACAAACAGCAAATGGAGCCCATTGCCACAGCCAATAGGCAAAGAGGCCAAGACTATGGCCTTGGCTTCTGTTTTATACTGTCTAGGTTGGCCTACCTTCTGGTTCAAAGGTTACCTTGGTACCAGAGTCCTATTGCATATCTGGACCTCTCATGAGCCTCTCTGAGAGTCCATTGAGGGGTGTGGACCATGATGTAGATTTAAGCTAATGACATGATAATTAGCCTTAAGGCTGACCTAGGTCACCTTCAAGACTCTATTGTACCTGTTGCTAGGCCTGTGAGCTAAAGTGTCTTCTATATCCTTTTTCCAACTAGCACACTAAATTCTGACTGGTAAATTAGTCGGGTGTTCCCTCCTCCCCATGTGTGAGCAATCACTTGAGACAGAATTAAGGTGGACAACACCTAGATGGGGTACTGGGGGCCCTGCCCTTGTCCTCCTTCCCCAAGAGAGCCAGATTTCTAACTACCTACCCAATATTTCTATATCAGTCTTTTCATCTTCATACCTGGTTAGAGACCCCAGAAATTAGAATGTTAAAAAAAAAAAAAAACCCAAAAAACTGTGGAGTCTAAAACTGTATCGAAGATCTGCCTAGGTAGGTGTATATCCAGAAACTTCTTAGGTTTGAGAAAATTCTTCCCTTTACATGAAACTATTCACCTATAATAAAACACAATTGTCAGGGTCAATTTATCTAACGCAGATAAACCTGTCAGTGCTTTCTATTGCTCGAGTGATTAAACTCCCATAGCCTGGCCAAGAGTACCTAATACTTCTTAATATCCTGAACGTCTTTGTAGCTCTGGTCCAGTCATTCTGTCTTCCAGTGGAACTTTTATATGCGCTATCCCCCTGCTTAGAATGCCTGTCCTACCTCCTCTTCCTTTGGTTACTTTCTAGTCATCCTTTAGATTATATAGGTCAAACCTTCCTCTCTCAGAAAAGCTTTTCTGGGGTTGGCATGGTGGCTCAGGCCTGTAATCCTAGCACTCTGGGAGGCCAAGAGGGGTGGATTACTTGAGCTCAGGAATTTGAGATCAGCCTGAGCAAGAGCAAGACAGCAAGACCTTGTTCTCTAGTAAAAAATAGAAAAACTGCTGGGCATTGTGGTGGGCATGTGTAGTTTCAGCTACTTGGGAGGCTGAGGCAAGAGGATCACTTGCGCCCAAGAGTTTGAGGTTGCTGTGAGCTATGATGACACCAGGGCACTCTACCCAGGGTGATAAAGTAAGACTCTGTCCCTGGCCAATACAGTGGCTCACATTAGTAATCCTTAGCACTCTGGGAGACTGAGGTGGGATGGATTGCTTGAGCTAAGGAGTTCAATATCAGCTTAAGCAAGAGCAAGACCCCCTCTCTAACAATGGCTGGTCATATGTCAGGCGCCTGTTATCCCAGCTACTCAGGAGGTTGAGGTAAGAGGATCACTTGAGCCCAAAAGTTTAAGGTTGCTGTGAGTTAGAAGGCCATGTTGCTCAACCAAGGGTGATGAAGTGAGACCCTGTCTCAAAAAAAAAAAAAAAAAGCTTTTCTAGACTCGGTCAAATCCCCTGGGCTCTGCCTTAGCACTTGAGACCATTGACAGTTTGCATTTGTTTGTGGTAATAATCCGATCAATGTCGGCCTTCTTCACCAGACTGTCCCAAGCTCTGTGAGGGCAGGAAAAGAGGCCGCTGTTGTTACTACTGTATCACCAGATCTTATCACTACTCTTGGAATTGTCTCTTCATGGAGATTTGCCTTCCTAATGATCAAGAAAATGCCTTTCTTAAAAAAAAAACAATTATAGGATATTTATGGTTCCTGTCTTGTACCTACAAGTCTATTCAGACTAAAGCTAGAAAACCAACACTATCTGCTACGTGCCTGCCTTTCCTCTCCCCATGTAGATAAACTGTATGGCTGGACAAGAAACTGGAGTTACCCTTAACATCTGTTTCTTTCCCTGATGCCACTGCCTTAATTCCAGCTTTCTTCACGTCCGTAACTGCAAATGCTCCCTTAACTAGTGGTCGGGTTCCCTACCATCCACCTGCAATGCTGCCAGCAGCACACAGTCTAAAACACTGGCCCGTTGGTGGTACCCTTCTGCTTAAACATTTTCAGTGGCTCCCCTATGACCTCTGCGACAAAACTCACCTGTAGAGAAGATGCCCCTCCACAGTTTTTGCCTGACTTCCTGTCCTCTCCCCAGGAACCCACATTCTACTCATACACTGAGGGGACCCCAACTATAACTCTTTTTAGTTCTCTCTGCCCAGTCAATTCTCCCATCTTCAACTTGCAATGTCTTGTCCATCCTTTGGGCTCAGCTTGAATGTTACTTAAGTGTGGTGCCTGCCTTGACAGTTCCCCAGGCTCACTTGGCCACTCATTCACTGATTCCCAGAGAACATTTTGTACGAGCCATCATTACATTTATTTCAATGAATTCTGCCTGTCTGCAGCAGCAAGGGCCTCAAATTCACACTGACTTTAAAATCAAATTCTGCCATTTATTATATGACCCTGGAAACCATTCCTTCTGATTCCTAGTCTCCTAATGTTGGAAGTTGGAGACAGAACACTTAACTCATTAGGCTGTTGCAAGAACTAAACAAGATAAAGTGTTTAACGACTAAGCAGAAAGGTTGATCCATAATACTCAATAACTAATGTTAACTATTATCACACTGTAATGTGTCAAATATAAGGATATTCCAGTGACTGGCATAGGCAATGCTTCTTAAAATGCAAAAATGAAACAGTCTCCACCATATCTTTTCTTTGAAGAAGGGCTAGATGCTTATTTATTTTGCCAGTAATAAATTGTACTGGAGTGCCAAAGCTTACACTGATCTAATGACACACTCCAAGGCATATTCATCTTTCCCTTTGCTAAACTAATCCTGAACTTACAAGGGTAGCACAGTTTAAGATCCTAGTTTGAAGTACTTGTTTTCTGCTGTTTGTCACAGTGATAAATCTTTATTGCACATGCGTCAATTTCGGTCTTTACCCAAGTCCTAGGAACTCAAAGCATATTCTTTTTCATACGAGCAATAGCAATAGGGCTTATTGTTTAGGGCTTATTGTTTTGGGCTTTACGTGCTTTAAATCCTCTATGCGACTCACAGCTGGAAAGACTTTTTGTAATATCACAGGTGGTGAGTGGTCAAGCCTATTAACACCACTGCCAGCTTTAGCACAGTGCTCTGGCCACAGCATCACACTGGCCCACAGCAAGAGTCTAAGCTCCTTGAAGGCAAGGTTATCTCCTTCCTCTGAGCCCTCAGTGTGCAGACTCGGCAAGCTGGACCGAGCTGTCTATTTCCTTATGTCATTAACTACGTTCCTGTTAAAAGCCCTACAACGTTTGAAAACCTCTACCCTTGGGAATGTACACTTCAACCCTCAGCACACAAAACTTTTCCTCTGTTGGTTCCCCATGTGCCAGTTTCTCTCCAGCGTTCCTCGATCACCCCTTCTACAGGTCTGTGACAAGGACATAAGAACACAGGGTTGAGAGACATCTTCTCCCCCTTCCATTTGCCCAGGGTGGGTCATCCTTTGAGCCAGGCCACGGTCCCAGGGAGGCCCTGGGATACCTGCCCCCTAGGCGACACTATCGGTGCATCGGAGAGGACGGCGCGTCCTGCTCTCTCCGTGGAGACGCCACGGAGGCGCAGACGCCTCACGCCCTCCTCGCAGGAGCCGTGAGGGCTGCAGCTCTTTGTTGCGGCCACACCGGAAACGGACCCGAGCTCCAGCGGTGCGACCGCCAAGGGTCCCGCGCTCCGGGCGGGGCCGCGGGGTCTGTCCCCCGCCCCCGGGGGCGCGCAAGGCCCGGGCGGGGCGCCGTCCCTTCCGGGGAGCGGGTGGCAGCCGACGCGTCCGCCGGGTGGCTTCCCTCCCCGCCCCCCGCCGCTCAGGGTGACGCGTCTCCAATAACAGTTCGCGGGAGCCGCAGCTCCGGGCACAGCCGGCGCCGGGCGCCCCTCCGCCCGCCTCGCCGCCACCATGAGGGCAGAGGGCCACGGCGGCCTGGAGCGCTTCTGCAGCCCAGGCAAGGGCCGGGGGCTGAGGGCCCTGCAGCCCTTCCAGGTGGGGGACTTGCTCTTCTCCTGCCCGGCCTACGCCTACGTGCTCACGGTCAACGAGCGGGGCAACCACTGCGACTACTGCTTCGCCAGGTAGGGTGGCGGGCGGCCGGGCG
>NW_003852624.1:1194819-1197595 GCF_000181295.1 Otolemur garnettii
GGAAAGAAGAGCCAAGTTCCCGCCGCACTATTTCAGAGTTGCTTACGCAGGATGTGCAAGCCCGGAGTGCAGGTCCCTGCCCGGCACTCGGAGGGGCAGGGAGCCAGCCTTGGTCCATACCTGGGCACCACAGGCTGCCCACTCGCCGCATTGGCAGCGGAGCTCCAAATGTGGGCAGCCACAGTCTGTCACCTTTCACTTGTGCTTCCCGCAGTGTGTTCTATCTATCGCAGCCCTGCCCTGCCTCAGATCGGCCGTTTCCTTCAAGGAAGTGAATGACTTAGTATGTCGTGTTAAAGTACTGGACCCCCTCTTCCTTCTCACTGCTGCATTGGGTGTTTGGAGAGAAGCCAATGAGGCAGACAGAGGCCACACGCACCTGGGATTCTGAAAAGCTGCAGTGATGGGGCGTGTCTAGCCCTGGTTTGGGTTTGGGAAAAATGGTCGCAGGGGAGAATGGACAAAATGTATGGTTGGAAATGGCAGTTAAGTGAAACGTATCATGTGTATGTTTATCTGTATTCCCATATATGATACATATTCACACACCTTGATGCATATGTCACACATACTTGTATCTTAAGCCTTGTAACAGTTTCAGATCTGAAAGGCACTTTAGAAATCACCAATCCAATCCCATCTTCTTTCATTTTATAGATTAGAATAGTAAAGCCCATGGTCGTGTATATCCTTTCACATCAATAGTTAAGGGAGTAAAGCCTGGCCTCCTTCAATTCTGGCCATTTCCCACCTTTTCAGGTGTTCAGTAAATTTACTGAGGCAGGAGGTGTGACATTGTCATTAAATGTGTACCAGGCCTTCCACTCCTCTTTGAGGAAGGGACTGTGCTTTGCTTTCTTTGAACCTCAGTTTCTTCATCTTTGAAATGGAGATTCCTGGGCTGGATTATGCCGACCTGAGGTCCGGTAGGTACCTTCTGAGTACAGGTCTCAAGTCTAGCATACTTAATCTCCGAGATCTGTGTGCCTCATTCTACAATAAGACGTAGCAAAAGAAGGGACAAAGGCTAAATATTATAGTAATCTTGCCCAGACTCCCTGCCAGAACTGTCTTCCGCTTAGGGGGACCTGGAAAGGAACTAGACACGGAATCATGCCGTGGGCAGCTTAAGGGCTGTATGTGATGTGGCTCTTTGAATTGGCGAGCCAAGAGCTAAAGGGTCATGGCACCACTTTGCAACGTTTGAGTGAAGTGAGCATTGGGTTTTCCCAAAGTTAAAAAGGCTGCTGTGACTGGTCCCTTGATCTTCTGAGCCTTGCTGTGGCTCGGAGTCTGCAGCAGCGTGGGTGTCTGCAATGGCAGGAGCAAAGCAGGTCACACAGCACAGAAGGAGCCTCTGTCGGGGATCCTGGTGATTCCTGGAAGCCATCCTGTGAGATAAGATTGGGGAAGCCAGGCGCATAGTAGGTACTCACATGGTTGTTGCCAGTCCGCGCTCATCTCCAGTGAATTAAAGATCAAATCCCTCTGGGTTTAGAAGGGAGAAGAGGAACTGAGAAGTGCTTCTCTTTAGCTGTGAGTCTCCTAATTGTTTCTACGTACGTATGCACACACCAACCTTAGAGCACTAATGGATGTTCACCTGCAACTTCTCAAATCACTCAGCCTCAGTTGTTCTGCCTTATGTGACACAGTTTGCTGTCTTTTTTTTTAAATTTCCTGATTGGCATTCATTAGTGTCACTAGCTGTTGCCTTAGGTCCCTCACCAGGGCTGCCATTGCACACAGCCCTTCTCTGTTTGGCTCAGGTGAGCTTCTTTCAGCATCCCTATAGTTCCTTTTGCCTCTCTCCCCAGTGAGTTATTTGAAATCAACTATAACAATACTCAAGAAATAAGACCCATTGATACCCCTGCAATTAGAAATATCTTTGTATCCCACTTCATGATTTTTGTTAAATATGATTCGTTTAGAATTAGTGCTTAGATCATTCTGATAGATTCAGCACCATTCCTCAATTATTTGCATATGACCTAGCACTAATCGGTCTGTCCAGCTGTGCCCAGGAACACGCGTATGCTTGTTAATGCCTCAATGGGGCCTCGAAAGAGTTGGAGTAACATTCTGCATATGTTGAAGGATATAGGTCAAAATCTACCTCCTCCCACCCCACACACCCGAAAGAAAGCTACCCCTTATCCTTCCTTTTGCCAGAAGTTTCATGTAACCAAAATTGCTTAAGATATACATGTGCCCAAGATTTTCTATGTCATATGAATTGTATCAAGATTTCAGTTATTTTGAAGGGAAAACAAACTGATTTCATCAGGAAGAAGTATATTCTGTAAGTTGGAAAATAATGGGAAATTTCTTGAATCTTAATAGAATGGGATTCGTATCGTCAGGGCAGTTCAGACAGTGGCTTGTTTCTGGGAGTTTGAAATTGGTGTCAGATTTCTCAGTGTAGTGGGTGACACTTGGGATATGTACATGATACATGTGTATCTTGCCTGAGGTGCTAGAAGATAGCTCCCAAAGATATAAATGCTTCCAGTTGGGAGCTGTTTCTCTTTGACCTTTTAGATATATTTTACACACACACACACACGCACACACATTTTGGCTGTTGGTCAACTTTCAAGGCAGGTTTTTTAAATATATAGTTACATTTCAAACTGAGTATTGAATTTTTTTTTTTTTTTCAGTTTTTGGCCGGGGCCAGGTTTGAACCCCTTACCTCCAGTATATGAGGCTGGCACCCTACTCCTTTGAGCCACAGGTGCTGCCCGAGTATTGAACATATTTTAACACTTGA
>NW_003852624.1:1199265-1201451 GCF_000181295.1 Otolemur garnettii
ACTTAATTTAAATTGTGTGATGGAATATTGTAATTTCAGGGACATTTTTATGGAGGTGGACATACTGGGAAGGAAACGCTGGAAATTATTAGGCAATGGCATCACCCTTAAGATGGGATGTTGACCAATAGCTAAAACTAGCAGTTCTTAACCTTGGGTCTGCCCACGTAGTAGTAGATGGCTGGGATGAGTTTTCAATCTTTTTCAAAACCTATTGGAAACAATATAGCACACCTACCCTGGTAAAGCTTCTTTGAAAAAGAGCCTTGTCTAACTCCAAAGTACTTAGAGGCTTTAATATTCTTTGAATGAGACTCAACAAATGTTCCTAGAGAGAAATGGAAGAAAACAAATGTTCCTGTGGCTGGGATTCCTGGCTCCTCTCTGCCCTTCACCAATGACGACGTGATTGTTTCAGCTGCGGCAGGGAGACGTCCTTTAAGACTTCAAATGTGCCAGGTGCCATAACGGGCGTATTTTTCATATGCAGAGAACATAATTTCTGTTACAGCTTATAGGGGCTCAGTGACCAAGCTGAACGTTTGGAAACGATTTCAGATGAAAGAGACAGAATAGCAGCAGGATATCCTGAAGTGAAATTCAAACCCTGGTGAGTTAAAACCACCATCTAACACCTTTCCCTCCCCAAAGCAATTGCACAGAATCCTCTCAATCAAAAAAATCTGAAGATCCCGTAAAAATGACATTTCTTTAAATCATATTGCTCTTTTCAGCTCATAAAGTATTTCCAGATACATTCTTATTTTGATCCTTCTAAGGATGGCTGGTATACACAAGGCCTTTTTCCATTTTAGGTAGACAGTATTGGAGAAGTTAAGCAGTTTCTCTGAATTTCACATCTTTTTTTTTTTTTGGTCAAATATTTAAGTGCCTCCTCGGGGCCAGGCTCTGTGACCTTTAGGGATGAAGCCAAATCATCCTATTCCGAGTGTGATCTTCCTTCCTGAACCCCTTTTGGCCTTAATCTACCTTGTGGTTTACAAGGCATTTAATCCTAAATACACCACCTGTGTGGTCCTCTGACATCTCCTAGAGCAGTGATTTTAAATCCGTGTGCCATAGCACAGTGGTGTCCTGTAAGAGGATCTTAGGTGTGCTACAAACATTTTTAAAGATCATTAATTAAATTATTTTTGGAAGAAGTTCAAAGGACAGTAGGTATATTCTTTTCTTTGCTCTTATTCTGGGTCAACGTAATTGAAGCGTAAAGTAAAGGAAGGAAGTTTAACTATAGGTTCAAGTGTGCTGTGAGATTAAAAAAAGGTTGAAAAACACTGCCCTAGAATGAATATGATTTATAATTACCTCTTTTTTTTTTTGCTTCCCCCTTCCCTAACAGATAATTAAACAGACTAATACATTGGTTCTAAAAGTTTAAAAAATTAATTGATTCTGCTGGCATTAATCTGTATCTCTATGTTGATAGGGACTCAGACATGCTGGTTTTATTATAATACTTTGGAATTTGCATAACAGCTATGTATATTCTTCTGTATGTATCAATTATTACATAATAAAACATAAAAAGAACAGAAGGCTTTGGTCCTTTGGTGGGTTTGGAATATTTTTAATATCATGCTAGAACTAAACCAGAGTACTCTGTATTTCTATACATATATAAAAAATTTAGAACCAGACCTGGGAGCTCAGGCCTGTAATCCTAGCACTTTGGGAGGCTGAGATGGATGGATTGCTGCAGCTCAGGAGTTCAAGCCCAGCCTGTGCAAGAATGAGACCCTATTTCTACTAAAAATAGGAAAACTAGCTGGGTGTTGTGGCAGGCACCTCTAATCCCAGCTACCTGGGAGGCTGAGGCAAGAGGATTGCTTGAGCCCAAAAGTTTGATGTGGCTGTGAACTCTGATACCACGGCACTCTACCCAAGGTTACAAAGTAAGAGTATGTCTCAAAAAAAAAGAAAGAAAGAATTTATTTCTGTCCTGTGTGATAGAGCAGCATCAGTCAATAACCCCTTTTCTTTCTCTTAAATCCATTTTTCAGATTCTCCCCCTCCAAAAGTTTAATAGGTGAGGTTTGGAAATGTAATCTGAGGTACAGCTATTCCAGGAGGCCTCTGCTGCCTGCTGTTCCCGTAGAACTAGCAGGTTGCATACTACCTGTCAGAGAGGTTCTTTTAAAAATGTCTTAAATTTCTTTGGAAAGAGC
>NW_003852624.1:1202107-1212113 GCF_000181295.1 Otolemur garnettii
GCCGAGCCCCATTTCACTTTCTTAAAGCATTCCTTCTCATTTCCTGCTCCTGTCACAGACAGCCCCTCTACGGATTTAGGTACATGTTTTTCAATACTATATATATATGCCCAGGTGATCACCAGGGAACTACAGACCTATAACAGGGCACTCTGATTGTACTTGGTGGATTCAGTCGACCTTGAGGGATTTCTGTAGCTATATCCAAGGTGGGGGTCACCGCACACTGGCCCCTTTGGCTCAGCAACCAGCCCATTCTGGGACTACAGGGAGGCAGGGCACAGCCAGGTCTCTCTCCCCTCTCAGGGACTTGCTTTCTCAGCCCACCCACATCCCCAACCCTCACATCTTTGGATTTCTAGCAAATCTGCAGTAGTTTAGGGGTGCAGTCCTCTGGCAGGGAATTGACTGAAGTATCTGCCTTTTCAGGGGTTGAACCCACGACCTTGGCCTCATTAGAGCTCTAACCAGTCACAAAGCACATACCTCACTTTGTGTAACTTCTGCTGACTCGTTCCTGCCACCCTCCGAGGCCTTCTTTTCAATTGCAAAGGCGTTCACACCTACACAATAGAACAGAAGGAAATCAGATCTCTTCAAGACTTCTCTGAAGGACAGAAATATGCAATTTAGCAGGAAAATAATACAAAAAAAGTCTTGAAGGTTCAGGAAACAACTTATCTTTCTAGCCCATGCATTTGCTGAGAATCCAGCTGTGTCTCTCAGATTCTTCTTCAATCAAAAATGTAAAAATAGTATGGAACTTCTCGTGCCAATTTATTAACATACAATTTGGCGATCTGCTCCTGAAGTGCAAGGTTTCAGATGACTTATGTAGAACTATTGCATGTGTATTATTAAAATGGATTGAGTTAGCTTTTATAGGAAAGAGCAGATCTGAGAATTCGTAAGTGCTTATCTTTGGCAAGTTTATTATAGTCCCTAGAGACCAAAATGAGTACTTTTTATAGTAACTGAGACACCGTTGTGTATCAGCTATTGCAAGATGATGCATAAGGCGGGTCGGTGCCCAGGGAATACAGAGTTGCCGGAGAAACAAGGACAACTCACTGGAGAAGGGAATTTCACACCAGAGCTTGAAGACAGGGCCATATCCTGGGGGAGGGAGAAGGAAAGAAAATCTGGGTGCCCAGAAAAATGCGGTTTTTCATCTAAATCAAATAAAACGTCAAGGATTTTATAGCCTGGCACTGGGAATTTTGTTGCAATCTGTGTTCTTTTCAATCTATGAGTAGCAAGACAGACTCTTCAGGGATGTGGGTACTGGCTCCTATTTTGGTGATTTTTCTCCCTCTGGTGATCACTTGTTGGTATAGGTAACACCCGCCCATTTGCCCACCTGCAAGATCTCCGTCAAGTCTACAAATCTGTAGTACTGTCACAATTGCTGTGTACGGTGTATGTTCTTAAAACCTCAGCAGTGACAGACATTTAATTTCAAGTGGATAGGAAACTCCTTAAGGGTAGGAATTCTGTTTTTTAACTTATTCACAAAATATTTACATTTAGGGCACATTTATTGGGCTCTGTATTTCTGGAAAACAACTGTAAGAAAAGGAACAAAGTTGTCTCCTACCATGGGGCTTATTTTGTAGTAGATTTTATTCATCTTTGTTTTACCCCTTAGTACCCTGATGTTGTAAGGTTTCACCAGATGTTGTGTAGAAGGCAGTAAGTTTAGGGGGCTGTATCCTTTTTCTCTGTTTTATTCAGTTAAAAACTGGTAATCCAATTATGGCATGAAGAACATTCTGCTAACCAGAATGTTGCACCATGCTGGTGCCCGAGAGTTTGGCGCTTTGGCAGACAGTTCCAACTAACATTTCCAACTGAGCGGCGTTGTCCAGCAAAGGCCATCTGACGTTCTCCTGTCCTCCATCTCCTTTTGTTCCCTCAAAGGAGGCCATAGAAAGTAGAAATGGTCCTCTGAGTTCCCACTGCCTGTCTGCATCAGAGCTGGCCTACAGAATAAAGAAACTCTCTGACCTCCCTGTCCGTCAGTAGGTCATAAGTCCCTCATTCTAGAAGGGGTCCTGCCTTGTGCCTCTGCCCAGCACATTAATCTAGAAGAATCAGAACAGACAGCCTTGATGGGTTCCCACCTTCCAGTCTGACCATTACCTGTGGTCCATTCTTCTTCAAACCTAAGCATAAAAATAGACAGTTTTCCCTGAGTCTTTGAGCTTTCATGCTTCAGGCTCCTGCGTCAAGGAATACTCTGAATAAATTTGTTCCACTTCATCTTGTTAACCCGTATTTTGTTATGGGTGTGTCAGGTGTGACTCTTGTGATGGATGAGGAAAGGCATCAAACTTTTCCACCCATGCAGCCACAACACCCAGTCTCCTGACTTACACAAACTAAGAGAGCTGTAACCAGCTACTACTTAGGTCTGTGTAGGAACACGGCAGCATTCCCACGCGGTGCGAAATAGCAGGAGCTCTGGGTGGACATATTTTGGAAGTTAATGAGATGTAGCCTATCCCATACACCTGACTATTTCTAAATATCACTTTATAAAACAAAGGAAAGTTGGGATTTAGAAACAATCTACTTTGCCAGTATTTGAGTTCTGCACGTTCCAGTTTTACAAGACACCTAGCTACATAAGTATTTTCTAGGTGCAGAGAGGGGGAAAGCAGCCCGCCTCTCCCTTTTGTGTCTCTGAATCTGAGAATAGCCCTGGTGGAAAGGCATTGCAGAGTCGGGCTTCCTGATTGGGACCCCTCAACAGCCACGTCCGAGTCCAGCGTGCGCTGGCATGTGAGTTTCATTCTGGTCATCCTGAGATGCTTGCAGTGACGCACACACACATGAACACAGGCACACACAGCTACAGGCCCCTTGCTGACTCTCCTTGTCCGGCCAACTCCCCAAGTTATAAGAAGTCTGTCCTGATTTCTGCAGGCTGCATCCCTTTCCTTCCTCTTTACCCCCATTGCACCTTGTTTCTTACACGCTGCTATTACCTCCGTAAACATTTGTGAAATGAATAGTTTCATTTCTGCCTCTTCCCTAACTAGTGGCCCATCGGCAGGCCTCATCACTTATCTAAATATACGGTGCTGCTCATTCTTGGAAATGAATCCTTGTAAACACTCTCAGGACCCTTCACTGACTCCCTGTTTCCTTGAGGACAGACTCGAGGTTGCTGAAGCGCTCCTGTTAAGTTCTTCTCCCACTCTTTATCCAGTCGTACCCCTTACTGCATTTTTCCTTAGCCCGCCCCCCAACCTGGGTGGTCTTTGTGGGACTCTGCAAAGGCGCCCTGTCATTGCTCTTTCTTCTATTGTTCATTTGTCACCTAGATGGTTTTTCTCTGCAAATTTCCTTCCTTATCCTCAGCTTTCTTCCCAGGTAAGGCCTTACCCTAAATTTGTTCATACTCAAGAAAGATCCAGCTCAAATCACATCCCTTTTATAACATTTCTTAACTGCTTCAGCCCACAAATCTCTTCATTTATTTCCCACCTTGTATTTATTTTACTGTAGTTCACTATTTACATGTATTGAACATGTACTGTTTCAGGCATTATGCTATAACCATTAGCTTTTGAAGACGAGTGAGATAAAATCCTCAGTGAGTGCTGTCACCCTAACTTTTTTTGTCTTAAAAGAACTAAGTTCTACGGGAAGTGTCCTGCTCTCAACTCAGTGTCATCTGGGCCGATGGGACACTGAATCATTGTCTGATATTTATATTTGCCACTGTCATGTAGGCAGGTGTTATTTCCCCCAAATAGCTCAATTTTTACAAAAATAACATTACCCAGTGCCTAGCACAGTACTTTGTGCATGGAAAGTAGTATCTTTTTATTTTTTCAGTTTTTTTTTTTTGAGACTGAGTCTTATTCTATCACCTTGGGTAGAGTGCTGTGCTGTCATAGCTCACAGCAACCTCAAACTATTGAGCTTAAGCAATCCTCTTGCTTCAGCCTTCCCCCAAATAGCACCTTTTTAATAGAAATTCACTTGGCTATGGTGAATTAACCTATCTTCTTACTGCCTCATGTGCAAGGTTTTGTAGCATAAGAAAGTTTCTCATTCAGAAATACAAATAAATCAATAAAGATCAAAAGAAAAATGTTCAAATATCTGTTAAATTTGAGTTCGTAGGGCAAAGTCCACCATTGGAGTAATTCCCCTAAACAAATTGGTAATTCAGTTTTTTTATTGTTTGTCCATGGGGTAATACACTGATGGAGATGAAAGAATGTAGAGTCTTTAAAAATTCTAATGTAAGCATTTAAAAGGTCCATTGTCCTGTACATAGATTCAGGGCAGTGAGCCTGAGCAGGGAGTTAGCACCATGGTTGGCCACAGGGGACCAGGCCATCGTCATTCTGGAACCTCACATTTTACATTAGGTTACAAAGGGATTTTCCTTTGGAAAATAATTTATTTTATTTCCTTTGGAAATAAACCATGGTTTATTTCCTCTCGGTGAACAGAAAGTTGAAGTGAAGAATATTGTTAGGAGTACATCAAGTTTTAAAATAGTTTAATTGATGTTACTTTGGTTTTGTCATTTTCTTTGATATGTAAACACATGAGTGTTATATGTAACAGCAGTCAAGGAGGATCCAGTGGTATTGGCATTCCTTACAAACTGCTCATGGTAACTGCTGTCATTTATAGCACTGTTGCAAGTCGTGGTGGAAACTGCACGCGTGTATTGTTAGTTCTTTTACAAGAGAACGGAGTGAAGGGAAAGGCGTTCGTTGTTTCTTTCCTTTTGATTTCTTAATCAAAAGGTATTACAGGAGTAAAGGTGAAAGTAGCAAGGAAGTGGGCGGCGCCTGTGGCCCAGTGGGTAGGGCACCAGCCCCATATACTGAGGGTGGCGGGTTCAAACCCGGCCCCAGCCAAACTGCAACAATAACAACAAAATAGCTGGGCATTGTGGTGGGCACCTGTAGTCCCAGTTACTGGGGAGGCTGAGGCAAGAGAATCGCCTAAGCCCAGGAGTTGGAGATTGCTGTGAGCTGTGTGATGCCATGGCACTCTACCAAGGGTGATAAAGTGAGACTCTGTCTCTACAAAAATTAAAAAAAAAAAGTAGGGTGGCACCTGTGGCTCAAAGGAGTAGGGCACCGGCCCCATATGCTGGAGGTGGTGGGTTCGAACTGAGCCCTGGCCAAAAACCACAAAAAAAAAAAAAAAAACAAAGGAAGTAATCGTTCTGATCTTGCCCAAGAGTGGAGACAGCATTTTCAGAAGAACATGTGAAATTTAAGAGCACTACCTTCATTCCCTGAGAGAGCCTGCAGATGGTGCAGGGCCTACAAGATGAGGTTCGGATATAGGTGTTGGTCAGCACCTGAAAAGAGTAATTTAATGTTCACTGTTCCACAGGTGAAGTATCGCCCACCTATTTATAGGCTGGGTGAATTTTTTTTTTCTTTCTAAGGTAAAGATAAATTTCCTGTCAGCCAGAGGCTGCATGAAAACAAACCCCTGTCCTCATTCTGTTACATGGTCAGCTGTTAGCCCGGCCACCAAAGCCCCACATCCTCCTTGCAAATCACAGCTCCCATTCCAATAGTTGGAAAAAACCTATTAGTTGCTACCTTACTGCCCTAAATACTTCCTGCCTCCACTAGAGGATGCAGGCTCAAACTTTTAACAAGCCTCAGAACAAAGCCCGGTGGGTAAGGCAAAGGTTCAACCTGACTCTGGGAAGCAGCCCCCCCACCCCCAGCTGCACGTGGGTCCCATTTCACTGTCAGATTGTGGATTAAAGTGACGTGGGGAGCATCTTTCACAAAAACCTGGAGCCTGAGTATTATCCTTGTCCCCTGACCAGGGTTATAATAGGGTTCTGCCACAATTCTTCCAATTTTTATTTCTCTTCAACAAGATTGGAGGCCTTGCTAGTGTGACCACCCACCCCGGGGGGGGGTGGGAGGAAGCTAACTTTGTTTCTGGTTGTCTTATTTCAACCTATGGTGAAGTTATATTGCGCTGCTGGGCTTTTTTCCTTTCTCTTTTTCATTTGGCTAGGGCTGCCTCTGTTCAGCAGAGCATCCTTGTCACTTCTTCTGTCCCCATTAGTTAAAAGTAATTGTTATTGCAAACCCCCTCTATGCCAGTGTCATTCCCTTTCATGGTGAAACCCACGAAGCATTCATTTCAGCCGCAGAAAGTAGGGAGCTTACAGAATCCAAGCCTTTTTATCTAGACCAGCAGCACCTGCGGCAACACATTAACTAGCGGGAGTTGTTAATTACATTTCTAACTTGTTGATCTTCATGGTTTGCGATTCTTAAAAGCGAGGAAATTAATCACCGTGTGTGTCTCCTCCAGTCGGAAATGACAGGAGCGTGTCTTCTGAGTTCTGTTCCAGTCACTCATAATCAAATAACTTGCGTTTTCCTGTTACATTTCTTTTCCCCCTTTGTGGCTAGAACCATTTCTTAAGTTCAAAGAGCTCTTCTATTCACAGCAGGGTAGATATTTGCCCATAAAACAAAGGCTTTTAGAAACACAAATCCTCTAGCTGTGAGCATAAGTGAGACTGTACTGAAGGTATTTCAATAGTTGACATCACTTTAAAAAAAAAAAAGGCAAAGAGACTAATTAAAAGTGTAGCAGTAGTATCCAACACTTATTCAATATTTACAGTGTTCCAAGTTGGCGTATCAAAGGCTTCACGCATGCATTGTTATTCAACTTTCATAGCAAAGCTATGAAAGAGAAACTATACCTTTATTTTACAGGGGAAGAAACTGAGGCTCAGAAAGGATCAATAACCTGCCTGAGACCACGTGGCCCACCAAGCACCAGAAAGAAACAAGCATTTGAGATAAGGAGGTGGGAAAAGTAACTCACCATATCCATCCTCAATTGTGAATTAGACCTCAGAAAGGAGCAGAAAGCCAGCCTCAGCTGCTTTCTTAAAACTTGGCACCTGGATTCTAGAATACTTTCTGTCATAGAAAGCATGGTGTCAGTCACTTTTTTCTTACCTAAGCACACGTCGTCGAGGTAACTTAACAACCTAATACATCCTCTGTATGCCATTCGTTCTGAAGAATCTCAGAACAGGCTAAATAATCTGCCTCGCCTTGTGCTTCAACACTGTAGAGCAGTTTCTGCACAAAGAAGGCACTCAGGCTGCCGGTAGTACCATAAGCCTGGCACTCTGCATTCTGGAATCATGCAGGATCTGCTAGGGAGTTCTGAAGGTCCCAATGCCTGGGCCCAGCACATCCCAGTCAAAAGAGAACTGGTGGGCTCCCTACCCCAGGCAGCCAAGGTGGAGAGCCTCTGTGAGAGGTTATTAACGATTCACTTTTAACCTTCCTTGTAGTTCCATTCCTTTTGGGTTATTTCAAGGGGATTTGTTTTTTTAAGGGAAATTTTGTTTTCTTTATTATGTACAATCTTTCACCAAACCTCCTGGACAATTCAAATCAGGTTACATTGCAGATGAAAGATTTACAACTGTGTCCTTTGTAGGCCCAGAGTTTATTCCAAATGCCCTGTATATTCCTACAGTGAAAATGGATAGCCCATATGAAGTTTCTCTCTGGCTGTAACGCCACAGTCAGCAATAGTCAGACACTCACAGGACCGATCTCTTTCTTTCATGCACACATACGCGCACGCACACACACACACACACACACGCACAAAATGCAGCAAATTTTAGTTTGAATTTCAGCCATGAGACTTAAGAAGAGTTTGTATCTCTCCCTAGCTATGGAAGAAACTGAAGCGTGTGTCTGGATCATTTAAACAGAGTTCCCTTCCCACCCCTACCCTACCTCATCTAGAATTGCTTCTACTAAAATAGATCAAAGTAGATGCTATCACTCACTATCAGTATCAGTAACATTCAAAAACTGCTAGCGTTTCTCCGTCTCCTCTTTGAAGGCAGGTGGGCTCAGGAGGACCTATGTTAAGAAAATTCTCATTTAACAAAGTGGTTGATTCAATAAGCATGAATATGCCCTAGTAAAGTCTGCTAGGCAACACCCAGAGGTTCTTGCAGGACACGATCTGTCTTAGACTCCCACTGTCCAAGAGAAATGCAGGTTTATCATTCTAAACAAGAAGAAGGAAACTTCTTTGTATGGAATAGATACAGCATCAATCTTTTCTTCCAGTTTATTTCAGGTGAGCTGGATTCCTATGTCACAATTGGTTGACACCCCTTTCGGTGGGAACTCTCCCTCCCCAAATCTCATTTTAAAGAGATTCCCTCCATATCATGTCTTTGAGGCAAAATGACATTGGTGGGTCCCCACTGGAGCTGGAACACACGCCGCCCAGAGACCTCTGCTCTGTTTTGTTATTACTGTTAGCGTATCTGGATACGTAGGTTATTTTTGCTGCATGTAGTCGGTTCCCCCTGGAGAACTGTCATGGTACTCAGAGAAGGATGCTCTTGCTTGATGAGGACAAAATATTTGAACTTGGACTTTGCTCCCCTATTTGTGGAGTGCCCACATTGGATTAGTTATTTCACCTCTAGGATCCTCGTTATCTTCATTCGAAAACTAGGCATCATAATAGCTTCCTCATGGACCCGATGGGACTATTTGGATAGATGAGCAGTTTTCAGACTTTTTGGTGGTGTCAGGGTCCCTCTGCACTCTTAAAAATTATTGAGAAGCCCAGAGACCTTTCATTCATATTGGTTATATCTATCAATACTTACTATATTTGGAATTAAAACAGAGAAAATTATAAAGTATTCATTTTAACATGATAACCATTACTGTTAATATTTTTTTAATGAAGAGATATTTTCCCAAACAAAAGAATCCGTGAGAATGGTGGTGGTGTTCTATGTTTTTGCAAGTCTCTTTAAGGTTTATAGAAGACAAGGGCATTCTCAGGTAGGCTTCTGAATTCAGTCTGTGGTGTTATACTGTTTCGGTTGAAGTCTGTGGCAAAAATAAAGCTTCACACAGATACACAATTGGAAGGGGGAGAAGATTTTAATAGTCTGTTCAGTTAAATGTGGGTATGACTCAACACTAAACCTGGAAAAGTATCTTAAAAGTTAGTTGCACTGTGCAATCTGCAGCCGTAGCGGTGAACTCTGTATAGTCTGTTCCAGTAATATCCCTGGGATTGTCTTGCGCTCAGAAGGGCTCTTTTAGCCACGCAGAACTTCATCAGACATCGGTCATTTGGAAAACATTGGATCACTACATTATAGAGATCTTCTAAAAGTGACTAATTCCATCAAACCATATAAAAAATTATAATTATTACCACCACCAGTTTGAACAGGAAAGTCTGAAGTACAGAGAAGCTGTCAAGCTCAGGATGGCAGAAACGTGTTTTCCAAAATTCAAATTTCTGCTTAAAAGCGCGAATTTTTTCATTGGCAACTAATACTGTTTTCTTTGAAGTGACAGGGTCACTTAATTCATTTCAGTAATGTATCATCTGAAGCTGGACACACTGGCACATGCCTCAAGTCCCAGCTACTTGGGAGGATGACGCAGGAGGATCACTTGAGCCCAGGAGTTGGAGGCTGCAGTGAACCATGATCATGCCACTGGGCTCCAGCCTGGTGATAGAGCAAGATCTTTTCTCTAAAATAATAATAATAATAATAATAAATCATCTTCCAAGTGCTCAAGTTCAAATATCCATCATTTGTTTAAAACTATTCTTTCAAGTAAAAAATAAAAGGCATTCCAAGAAAAAAAGGACCAGTTCAGTGTGCAAGAGCAGTGATACAGCCATTGTTATACTTCAGCATGAAGCAGAAATGCTTTCTGCATTCTTCCCATTTCACCATTCAGTGTCCTGGAGATATGTACTTAAGAATTGAGGTTTAATAAAATCAATATTTATTACTGCTTCATCAGGAACATTCTCAAGTGAAACTGGCTTTCTGGCCCCTTTACTGTGAGTACGTCGCAGTGAAGAGTACAACTCCTTGGACAGTTTGGTGCCACTGCTTTGATTTCTGTTGAGGCTCCTTTATACCTTACACCTCTGCAGCGCAAATGTCAAGACT
>NW_003852624.1:1213246-1233573 GCF_000181295.1 Otolemur garnettii
ATGCGCCCTGCGGGGAGAGGGTGGTGGGTGTTCCCGGCCAGAGAATACACTCAGCTAAACTAGCGGGTTCCTTTTGGATTGTGGAGATGTGCAAACTTGGAATATTTATTTATGCCTCAACCCCGAGATGTGTTTTTCTCCCACACATTCTCAGTCTGCTTCTTGGAGGCCAAGTGCTGTCAGGAAAGCTGCAAGGCAGCCTGTTCAGCTCCAACAGTAGCGTTTCTGGAAGACTCTCTCAGTTCCGTGGGAGGAGTGTGGTGACTACCACTTGCCGACAAGAAGCCGCGGGGGATTCTGTGGGTGACAATGTGTATGTATATCTGTATCCTAAGCTGTCAGCCCTGCCCTGTACGCCCCAGTCTCAGCTCTGCAGAGCTGCAGAGGGGGCAGGATAAGGTGGCACCAAGTGGCTCTGCAGTAGTGCAGAGTCTGTGACGTCCCTTAGGGTGTCAGCGCCTCCTTCAGGGTAGGAGGTGAGAATTAGCCTGATCTCCGGATCATGCTCTGATTTAAACAATGCGATTGACCTCCCTTCAGAAGAAGTTAAGAGTTTTGTAGTAAGTGGCTTAATTCGGGGGCTTTACAGCTTTTGAAAGAGCTTCAGCTCGTGTCACCTACACTGGCACCGAACAGCCGGGAAGCAACAATTTCCTCATCCTTTTTGGGAAGCAGGAAAATAAAGGAACAATGAACAGTTGAAGTGACCTCCTTCTGAAGAGGCAGGAGAATCACTAAGTAGTACACTGACCGGACAGGTATGCGTCCCAGTCAGATCCAGTGGTGCCGTGGTCTCTCTCATCCCCCTTGCTAGGCTGCATTCTTAAATAGCTTTCTGGAAAACATTTGAATAGTACTGGCTTGCTAAATTCTGTCTTCTGCATTCCCTGAAATCTCTAAACAACGAAAGTTGTCACTCACATTGTGCGTACCCCAGTGCCCCATCTTTATGAGGTCAAACCTATACCGTGGTTTTGTTTATTTCTGTGGTTCTTGAGCAGATGAGAAGATTGGGACATAAGAGCCTTTCCCTTGGGTGGCACCTGTTGGTTAGAGCACCGGCCACATGCACTGAGGCTGGTGGGTTTGAACCCAGCCCGGGCCTGCTAAATACCAATGACAACTGCAACAACAAAATAGCCGGGCGTTGTGGCAGACGCCTGTAGTCCCAGCTACTTGAGGCTGAGGCAACAGAATTGCTCGAGTCCAAGAGTTGGAGGTTGCTGTGAGCTGTGACTCCACGACACTCTACCCAGGGTGACAGCTTGAGACTCTTGTCTCAAAAAAAAAAAAAAAAAGAAAAGAAAAAGAGCCGTTGACTTGCCCCACGTTACTGTTAATAGCTCAGATGATGTTACACAGTAGCAGCCAAGTGTCTCTAGGATCACTTGGCTGAGTCCGGATGGTTATCCCCCTCACCCCCCACCTCAGAACAGCACCCCTCACAATGGCGGGGCTTAGAAAATGTTGGCACTTATGCTTTTTGACTCACTCCCTCCTCCTAAGGGCCGAACCTGGTCCGACCCGCCTTTGGGAGAGTGAGGGAAGGTGGGCCTCGGCTGGTCTTTCCAGCGGATGCTTCTGTGATTGCATGATGATTGTGCAGCTTCACGTTGCTGTGCCTCTCGCCACTACAGTGCCCTTTCTGTTTTTAAGGAAAGAAGGATTGTCCAAATGTGGAAGATGCAAGCAGGCATTTTACTGCGATGTGGAGTGTCAGGTAGGTGCTGGGCCAGCTGGCAGGGAGGGCCCGCTCTGGAGGGGGGGACAAGGTGGCACCAGGCGGCTCTGAAGTCGTGGCATTCCTCAGAGCCCTCCTGCAGCCAGAGCTGGGAAGTTCATTTGTGGTGTAGGATGTGGCTGAATGCCCTTGTGTGTATGCTGCCCTAGCAGTGACAGGGACAGGCCGTCATGCATGGGGCTACGTGCAGGACCAGACTTGAGGTGCCTGGGTGGCAGGAAAGACAAGGGGAAACCATGTTATGGACAGGCAGGGATTCTAGCAAGGTGGAGAATTTGCCTCCCCCCCCCCCCAGCAACAGATGGAAAAGGCAGAGATGACAGATAAAGAATGTTCAAACGCTATCTTTAAGTGTTTTACATTTTTATTGCTGTGGGTCTGTGTTTTTATGACTCCCTGGAGCAGTGGTTCTCAACCTTCCTAATGCCGGGATGTACTTTCATTGTTACAAAGGGGTTGCGACCCATAGGTTGAGAACTGCTGCCCTAGAGCCAACTACACCTCACTCTTGGCCTGTCTGAACCCAGCCTGACTGCAGCTAGACTCGGTGAGCCCTGGCCCAGCCTCTCGATAGCCAGAGGGTGGCTGCTCCGAAGGAGCCAGGGCCGAGGGGTTCCAGAGAGATATGTCTCAGGTGGGGATGGGAAGTTCACTAATGAGGATGGTGGAGGGACTCTTGACAGGCTCACTGAGGGTCTAACAGTGGCGTTTCCAAAACTGTTGTAGTAAACACTAGTTCCTTGAGAGGTTCGTGGGGATTCCACAGAAAATGTATTTCGTATTCACGCAACTTAGGGGAACATGGTCTGTTCCTTTACAACCGCTTAGTGTCTTCAGTGTGCTGTGAGCCCTGTGGATTTCTAAGTCTTCTTATCTGACCCTGGATACCCTCCCTGGCATGTTCTCTTTCAAGGGAACCTATTAATGTACCTTGGGAAATGCTGATGCTGTTAAAGGGTGGCTCTGAGGGACAGGGGCGATTTTCTCCACATCTGCACCTGATTTTCTTGTTGCTGTTCTTCCCGTCCCTGGTGTCATCCTCCCCCCCGCCTGCCTGTCCCACCTGTCAGCTTCCCAATTACCCACTATTTCCTTTTTGTTCTTTCTCTCCTTGCTCTGCCACTGGCTTCTGAAAAGCCTCACAGTGTTAGTTAGCAGTGGGAGAGGCTGCTAAGCTGGTGTCTCATCGGGCCAGAGCCCTCCAGTGACATTGGCTTGGGAAGCAGGGACTCTGCCTGGGCTCTGACCACACACCCAGACCCCGCCCTGCCCCCTCCCCCAGCGCAGGCATTCTGAGGGTGTCCTCAGCCTGCATGGCAATGACAAACAAATGGGGCTTGCCCTTGAGTTTTCAGGGAGTGTGCCTTCTTTTGAAGAGTATACTTCCTACTTTGCTCTTACCAGTTGTGGACAGAGTAGCGGCCTATTTTGTGGAGGTCCGTAGTCCTTGGGAAATGTCCAGTGGGAGTCCGGACCTGCCAGGTAAGTTAGCTGCTTCTGTATGTTAGCCGAACACTTCTAGGAAAACTAACCCATTCCCTTCTGGTTCTTCAGCAAAGCAAGCGTGGTGAATGACCTACAGTTCAGAAAACAGAACGTGGAATAGTGGGAGGACGCGACTCCAGCAGCAGGTCCCAGCTCTGCTGCCTACTAGCTCTGTGGGGCCGGCAGGTCACAAGGTGTCTCTGAATCTCAGTTTCTTCAAGTAAGAACTGAGGACAGTGGTGCCCATCTCAAGGAGTTAGGGGACGCGTGATAGGATAGATGAGAAAGTTCTGTGTAAACTGTGACCCTGTACACAGGTGTGAGGGGCTCGTATAACTAATAGTATTATAGTTCACAGACAGTTGAATGTGTATAATTCAGGCTGGACTGAAGCTTACCTTTATGAAAAGTATAAAGTAAACAGCATACTTTTAAGGGGCTTGTTCTTTCAGCCTAAGAGAATGGCTGGATTACAAGAACTGGAGGGCACTAATGGTGTACATCATGTGAGTAATGCTTGTTACAGATTGAGTCTTAGCTCCCCTGAGTAACCGTGAGCAGCTCGTTGAAGGGGACCAACAGAGTACGTGGAGTGCAGAGTTAGCACCAAGTCTCCTGAGCACCCTGCTGAGCTGGCTTCATCAGGCCTTCGTAGGTGGCCCTATTTTGATGAATTGTCATGTTCCAAATTGGGATTTTGAGGTATCCACTATGAGGGATTTTGAGGTGTCCACTATGATTCCTCTGTCCCCAAGAACTCATCTCCCAGACCTAGAGACCTCAACTGTGGGTATACAATGAGGGGTGTCCTCCCTTGGGGGAAGGCTTACATTAACCCGATACTCTACCTTGTATGCCCCGAAATGTTGGTTTATTACTTTTCAGCAAGCTGTTGGGTAGTCTGTACGTCCTTCCCCTGAAGACAAGCTACAGGTGCTCACACATAATAAGACAATTTCTTGGGGAACCAGGAACCTCAGTATGGAGGAAACAGTTGTGGGATTCTGCAGTTCACAGGCTGCAGGCCCCAGAGAACCTGCTGTGTGTCGCCTCGTGATGGAGAGTTTCCCTGCTCCTCATTGGTTCCTGGGCAGGGGCACCCTGATCCTTGGGGACGGCTTCTGCAATTATAGTTTTCTATGCTTTTTTTTTTTCAGACAGAGTCTTACTTTGTTGCTCTTGGTAGAGTGCTGTGGTGTCATAGCTCACAGCTACCTCAAACTCTTGGGCTTAAGTGATCCTCTTGCCTCAGCCTTCCAAGTATATGGGAGTATAGGCGCCCACGACAGTGCTCAGCTAGTTTTTTAGAGAGAGGATCCTTTTAAGTTGGGGGAAGTGTCTGTTTAATATCAGGTGACCAAAGTGTCCTCGTAGGAGCCAAGCCGTAGCAAAACTCCTGAAGCCCCTGTTTCTAGAGGTGACCCTCAGTTTCATTTTTGTTTCATCCATCCCCCATTGCTGAAGGAAGAGGCTGGTGAAGGGTCATTAAGGCTTTGCATCCTTCTACTTCTAGTAGGAAGAACTGAGTAAGCGTGGGACAGTGTTTATAATGAGAGAGAGTAGGCAGAAAGGCTTAATAAAAGTCAGTACCAAGTAATAATGGGTGGTACGAGGGCTTCATGGGACATCATTAGGGAGGAACCTGGGCATTTGCTCCAGAGAACAATATTCAGGGTTCAGCTTGAGGGAGTGTTTGGGTAAGATCAAAATGGAAGCTCTGCTAAGGATAAAATGTGGCACAAAACAAGGGCAGTGATGAGGAAGGTCAGTGATTCTCCACCTAAGACAGCATGGCCCCATCTGCTCGTAATTACCGTGGCCTTCTTAAGAGGAGGAGCCCATGCCCCTGGGGTCATCAGGTGGCTAGTACCCCGTAGCAGGTGATGCAGTTGGCACAGAGGCTGTCGAGTCCAGCCATCCATAGATAAGGAAACAGTGTCCCAAGTGGTTGGGTGACTTTCCAAGGTCCAACAGTGGAAGAACTAGGATATGACTTTACAGACCACTTGGGGCTGGGGCTTTCACCCTTTACAATGGTGTGCTTGGGAGAACTGAGGCTCTCCAGGAGAGGAGACACTGAGGGGCTGTGTCAGAGAAAGATAGGTGGCCTTTAGTGAATGTGAGAGGGAAGAGCTGTGTCCACCATTGCCTTGGCCGGAAACCTCTCCGAGAGTGCCAAGGCACACTGCTTCCTGGGGGTTCCTCTTTCTGTGGAGTAAAGCATCTTAGGGGATCCCAGCCACTGTGTAGAGTCTCCCCAAGTCCTCCTTCGTCTTCAGTGCTTTGGGATTTTGCTTCATTTGATACAATTCAGTCCTATCTTGTCCCATTTACTTCCTTCTTAGCTCACTTGACTCAGTGTGATGGTGCCAGAGGAAAGGTTTTAATTGCCGATGCATGAAAGGGTAATAGGAGGAAATATAAAAGAAATAGAATTTTCTTTTTAGTTAGGTGTGTTATTTTGTAACCTGTATGTATGTTTTAATGAACTGTCTTTATTTTTATAAATATGCCTGGAAAGCCAAGTGTAGTATTCATTCTGTTAGGTTCTTCCTTACATTGCACCATGATAGTTTCAAGTGAAGAGTTTTAGAAAGTTCTTTTGCGGAGTAATCATCATGCCGCAGAGCATTCTGGAGTGTATTCCCTGACTCGAATGAATCTAGAGGAAAAGAACCTAGTGTTTTGTCAATGGAGGTGGGGGGTGATGACAACGCTCTTACAAGTAGGAGGGATTAAAAATGTGTGTGAGGAGCTCGCGGGAAAGGTCTAGACTTTGATCATTGACTAGAAAATAACCGAAGTATAGAAAATGCCTCATAAATGCTTATTAGACTGTGTTGTTATGGGAATTAGCCAATGAGGCCAGAGTCCTGGATGCAATCCCAGTTAAATTTGCTCTGGTCAGCCATAGGAAGAAGCATCTTAATCTTGGGCCGCTCTTTTTTTTTTTTTTTCCCCTAAAGGCTTAACCTCCTCAGTAGAAATAAATGTGTGTGAGCGACTGAGTGTGTCCATCACTCTCTTGGTGGGAATACAGAGCCATGTCCTGGCTCGGCGGTGCCCTTAGTCATCTCCGAGTTGGGTAGTCGGTACCCACTTGATTCCTTTTGCACTTTTGCTCTCAAAGATGTGGTCGTGGAAAGCAGAAACCCTGCGACATATTCTCCCTATTCCATATTTTAGGGAATCACATGTGAATGGGAACAAGTAGGCTGTGTTTGTTTTGAAAGCTCCATTAGACCCATGGAAACACGGCATACTGAAGGAGGCTTTATGATGGCAATCCAGTCTCCTTACCCGGAAAGGCAGTGTATCATTTGCTCAGCAGAAAATGGGATACCATAACAATCACTCTTTTCTTCCAGCGTTGGAAATGCTGGTGCCCCGTGAGACAATTTTGCAACTCTTTATGCATCTTTAAGCATTTTTATCCACACACAAAAATGAAAATCATGCTTAGCAGTTATTATCTTGGCTGAAAATGAATTAGAAGTTTAAAAAGAGGATCATCAGTGCAGAAACTGCCATATCTTACTTTTATATAGATTTGATTGCTTAAGTTTATTACACAAACAATCTGTGCTCATTATGGAAAAATCAGAGGGTACAAACTAAAAGAACAGAACAAGCATTCATAATCTTATCCCTTGAGAGAAAACCATATACTTTGATGTTCTGTGTGTCTTTCTCAATCCTTTCTGTGCATGTACGTGTATTTTGGAAAATGGGATCCTAATTTATGTAAAATTTTATAAGTACTGCATTCAAGGCAGGACTGCCGGCTTGAATTTTGAAGAAAAATAGTAGGAAAAGTTTGAGAAAAACTGATAATGTTTTTGAAAGCGCAAAGAGTTGCAAAATCACTCTGGGTACAACAGAAAACTTGCCAGTATCCAAAAGCATAACACTTAACAACATTCATGGCTACTTATCATGTTAGCCTAATTATTGTTCTCAAATTTTGGTCCTATCTGGTTGTTTATAATTTCTTAGGAACCAAATTAGGGCAGTTGCCCATATCATCTAAGATATGTGGAGGGACCGTCTCTGTGCCAGAAGAGAGTTTATCAAAATATGCTTGAAACCTGTCCTTTCTGCTTGATGTCATTGCTCTTCCTTTTTTAAAAATTTCTTTGAAGAATTAAAGCTGAGAAATGCCATCATGGTGCATTTCTGCCTTTCCTCCTTTCCTCCACATCTGTCACCACCCTCAGGAAAGAAAAATGAAGCTTATTCTTAACATTATGGTAAATTTTCCCTAATGAAACACACGGGATTCTGCATTTCCTCAAATTTATCCAACTGTCTGATTTACCTGCTGTCTGAGGGACTGTATGTAATTACAGGTGTTCTTTTATCTTGTGTTCTGACATGGTCATAAACTACTTGAAGTTAAAAACTTTATCTGCCATCCCTGCCTCTAGGGGCCATTTATGGAGCTTGTTGAATGAATGAATGATCTTCAGCGTTTATTGAGAGTTCACCAGGTGCCAGGCACCATTCTGGGTGCTTCCTGGGAGCATCTATTGGATCCTTCGTGTTCACCTGAGTGCCAGATTATTTCTATTTGGTCTACGTTTGTTGGTCGTCATTAAGCTTTGTATCTGATTATCACTGTTGGAAGGTGGAAAATCATAGACTTGGAATTGTAGACCTGCTAAGTAACTTAGGGATCATGTTATTTCCAGCCAAGGAGTTAGTTGCAGAGGGATTAAAGAGGCCTCCATAAGGTCTCTTAGCTGCTTCACTGCAGAGCAGGGGTGAAAACTCAGGGTCTCTGAGTCCCAGCCAGTGTGCTGGGTCCCTCCTAGTTGGCGGCACTCGGCTTTCCTCCCAGAGCCTTCCTTGTAGTTAGCACCCCTTCTCCCTTCGAGGAATATTTACATCAGTGAATGTCAGTATTAAGTATTATTCATAATAACAGATTTAAATCAATTAATGATTATGTTAATAAATGTTCATATCTAACTCCTTTGTCCTAGGAGTTCACCACCTATAAACCAACAGCTTAAGGCCCATGCAGGACAGAGATCATTCCTATCTGACATTGGACTTTTTTTTTTTTTTTAGAATTCCTGGGGTCACAGTGGGCACTTGTCTGTAGTTGCTAATTACCCCACGTGTCCCCAGCTGGCGGTCCCCATTTTCCCTTCTATTTGAGGGCCTCCTCAGCCTCTTCCTCTCTGCTTTGCAGCTGGCGAGGGAGCAGGCTAGCCTGACCCACCTGTTCCCACCTCTTCGCCTCATCACCGCGTTCTCCCATTTTAGACTTTGGCTAAAAACAGATTCTCTTCTCCATGTGCATATCTTGTCATTTCTTTCTCTCCTGCTTCTAGTTATATTCAGCATGGTGTTATTTAACTCTGCAGAACATCTTGGCACAGACTTGAGCTAAGGGGCTGTGCCACATGCTGCATTAAGTCACTGAGTGACCTTGTGTGCTTCCTTCTTGGGACTGAGGTGGAGGGCAGGGGACAGGGAGACAGCTTCATTCTTACACACTCAGCTTTATGGAGTGCACAGTGAATGCCAGGCACTGTTGTAGGTTCTGGGTTGCAGCTGCAAATAAAACAAAGTTCCTTTATTTTAATAAGGGGAGACAAACACTAAACCAAAAACACTAATAAATATGTAATATATCAGGTAGTGAGAAGCAGAAAGCAAGGAAAGGGTGAGCGATGGGAAAGTGCTATTTTTGGCAGGGTAATCACAGCAGGTGTCTTGAGAAGGTGACTTAGCAACAGAGGCTGAAGGGGTGGAAGGAGGGAGGGAGCCCTGTGGGTCTCAGGGGAGGAGAATGCTAGCCAGGAAACAGAGCAAGGGCAGAGGCCTTGGGGCAAGAGCACAGCCTGATGTGCTCCAGACACAGTGAGGACACTGCTGGGGCCAGTGTTCAGAGAGGCAGGGAGATCGAGCATGGTAGGAGGCCATGGGTGGTAGTGGTGGAGGGGAACTCCTATCGGGTGTGCCCTTGTAGGTCACTCCAGGCCTTTTGTCTCAGATGAGAAGCAGTCAGCAAGCTCTGAGCTAGGACAGGCACTGTTGGCCTAGTGCTGTTTCATAGGCTCTCTCTGCCTGTTCTCCAGAGTGGACTCCATGGGGCCAGCAGAGAAGCAGGCACCAGCTCGAAGGTGGCAGCAATGATTGTGTGAAAGACACCAGGGCTGCGGGAGTAGAGCAGTGGAGGAGGGAAGAAGTGATGAGATTTGACAGGGCAGAGACAGGACTTGCCAGAGTCAGATGTGGATGGAGTGTGAGGGAGAGAGCAGCACCAAGGAGGACTCCAGGGCTCTGGCCTGAGCATCTAGAAGAACAGAGTTGGCCATTTTTGAGCTGCAGAAGGCTGGGGGCAGAGCAGGACAGTATCATTTCCACTGTGAGAGAGGCGATGTTTGATATTTCCCATCTAAAAAGAAAATCCCCTCAACCCCCCTCTCCCCGAGCTGTGCCCCCATTTCTGCCAACTTGTGTCTCCTTCATTCTCTCTCACATCCCCCCCCCCCCGCCCGGAGTCTCTCCCTGCCTCGCTCCACTGAAACTGGTTTCTATCAAAGTCAGCAAGCAGGCTGGGTGCCTGTAGCAAAATGATTACGGGGCCAGCCACATACACTGAAGCTGGTGGGTTCAAATGCGGCCCGTGCCAGCTAAATAAGTAAATAACAATGACAACTGCAACATAAAATAGCCGGGTGTTGTGGCAGGCACCTGTAGTCCTAGCTACTTGGGAGGCTGAGGCAAGAGAATCTCTAAAGCCCAAGAGTGGGAAGTTGCTAGTGAGTGCAAGTGAGCTATGACTTCACCGCACTCTACCGAGGGTGACATAATGAGACTGTCTCAAAAAAACAAACAAAAAACCAACAAAAGGCAGTGAGAATAACTTCTTGGTCATCTCACGTAAAGCCTGTCTCCAGCACTGGTGTCTCATTTCTGCCCTGGTCCTCAAAGTACTTTCTTCCCTTGGCCCCCAAAACCCCAGATGTCCTTTTCTTCTCTCCACCTTCCTATCCCCAGTGATGCATCTCACCCCTCTGGGGACAACACCTGAAGAAAGAGTTCCCTCCTCTCCACGGAGCATAAAGCCTTCAGGACATGTGATAGAAAGGAATAACAAATATGAAATAAATAAATAAAGTTGTTTCATCAAATGAATCTCTGAGAAGTCTGTATTTTGAACATACCCAATGGTTACCCTTGACAAATCCTTCATTTGTGATTTTTTTTCTTAAGTCACCTGTGAGGGGGGCTGTGTGAGGCAACGGTCCCTGTTGACATGACAGCAGAGCCAGATCCATGGCTACCCAAATTGTTCCCCTCTGCCGCTTGATAGCTTGCATGGAGAATGGGTAGATGAGTTGTTTGGAATAATGAAGGCCTGCAGAAAGCCACGAGGTGCTTTATTGAAAGAAAAAGAAAAAAGAAACACCAAGCAAATTTTTCTGTCTAAACAACCTTGACCAGGCCCAAGTTAAGGTTACACAATCACATCTATCTTAAAAGATGTTTTTATCGTTAGCGTTTGTGAGCATCCTCTTGTTCTCCGAAAGGAAACATATTTTACTTGACCTTAACTCGGGGGACATGCTGCATCCTCTCTTCTCACACTTTATTCCAGTGTGTGTGGCGTTTTTAATACTTTTTTTTTTTTCATCTTCCCAGAAAGAAGATTGGCCCATGCACAAACTGGAATGTTCTCCCATGGTTGTTTTTGGGGAAAACTGGAATCCCTCAGAGACTGTAAGACTCACAGCAAGGATTCTGGCCAAACAGGTGAGGAAATGGGATGGTGTTCAAATGCACTTTATTTTTATTTTGCTCTTAAAGGTCAGAAAGATGAGTAACTGAGCTGTCTCTTGTTGAACCTCCTCAGACTCCATTTCCTATCATATCCATGTGGACAGGGGTGGGAAAAATATCCCAGGCACGGTCAGCTTAGTTGCGTGCCCTGTGCAGTGAGGATATTGCTCCGTCGGTTCCTGGTTAGGGTAAGCAACACCGAGCTTTTTTAAAGACAGGTTTGCATAGGAAAACACAGCGTGAAAAACTTGAACAAAAATAATCAGAGCTTCTTAGGGAACCAGGCTGGTCTGAGCAGCTTCAAGAGTCTTCCTCTTTTCCTTCAGACACAGAGAGTGCAGCCTGTTCATAGAGGAGGAGCTGGAAGGAGCAACAGGGTGATGGCATATGCAAAGAAGAGAAAGAGTGAAAGATAGAAACAGATCAGAAGGGGGGAGGAGAAGCGAGTCAACAGTGGGGAAAGGGAAGACAGAGGTGCCCCTGAGGGAAACAGATGACGGCCCCCAACAGTTTTCATTAAAGATGATGTCAAGACTGACTGTTCCCCCTCACTCCATCAGTCTTTACTAAGTGTGTGATAATTAGATATCTGATCACTGAAGACTCAAACTAAAAAAAGGATAAGAAAACACCATCAGGCTTATCCCTGTAGCCCAGTGAAATAGGCAGCCTGGTACTTGGAAGGCTTACGGCATCCGTGGAGGTCTCCTCCGTGTTGGCGGAGAAGGTGGTAGCAAGGCCTCTGGACTGGAAGTCTTTCATAGCTAAAATTTTATCCACATCTACCTTAAACCTCCTGGATGCTCCCACCTTAAAATTTTCCTATTTCGTTATCTAGGCCCAAATGTAATCATAATGATTAGCATATGTCTGCTGTGACCGAGTTGGAGTCCTGGGCTGCATAAACAGAAGTAGGACATTTCTGAACTCTGAAGTCAGCATTCTGTTATATTCAGCTCAGGTCAGGTGCTCGCCGAAATGCCACTTCGCCAGCTCAGATTAACCAAAGCCATTCAGGGGATGCCTGTAGAGGGAGACCAAAAAATCAGAATTGTTTTCCCTGGAGAAGGTTAACTTCGGGATCCGTAATAAGTTATCTTTAAATGTATGCAGAGTAGCTTGGGCTGAAACATCGAGTTGGCGGAAATGGTGTGACTGGTGAGGTGCCAGGGTTCAGTAAGCCCTCAAATTAGATCTGTGCACATCTCGGGGGGACCGGTGATAACTTATTGATGTTACTTACAGTGTTGTGTTAAGAGTTCAGAAGAAGCTGGTGTACTTTCCTGAATGAAAAGCTCTCCCAGGCGAGATGACTTATTAATCTTATAGAAATGCATCCTGTGAATGGAAGATTTCTGCTCTCAAAAAGAACTATTGAAATATTTTGGCACCAGGAGGGTAGTCTGAATGCAATGATGAGTTTATACTAGTTTCATTCAACTTTTATTATAATTACTACTACTACTAATAGTGTATTAAATGAAAGTTACCTGCCCATCTTTTCATCTCTATAGGAGTTGATGATTAAAAAAACAGGCCATTTGTATTCTAGTAGCTTGCAAAGGATTAGGGGAGACAGGCTACCAAAGTACCAAGGGGAAGCTTAACATGTTAACTAGGGAGGTGAGAGCGCCCTGCCAGACCACCTGTATCCCCAAATTGAATAGCCAGATTACAAAGACACGGCCTCAGGCCAGCTCCTGAGCTCTGCCTTTGAACTCTTGTCAACACCAAGTTTATTCATGTTCTCAAAGCATAGCGGGTTTACTATTGTTAGCTCCTCTTGGGGTGTCTAGAACAAAGCCAGCTACGCGTTTAAAGTGAATCCGGGCTCACAGATTCAACCAAAAGTGTTCTTTTTGAAACACAGAATTTGAGATCATGTTAGCCTATGCTTAAAGAAAGTGTAAAATGGATGGGGGGTTTGATTTTGTTCCTTTTTAGAAGGAGAAATAATAAATAGGATGGTTTGTCTGTAGACTCAGTCCTTTTAAGTATGGGCCCTAAAAAGTTGTTTTCCGGCCCTGTTCTTTCCCGTAACAGGCATTTTTGAGCCTACTGTGTGCACAGGATCATCAGGGTATTAGGAACACCGCAGATATTTTTAAAAGATTCTTAAAAGGGCCTCCTGGATTTGGATGTTAGTGAGCCCGAGCGGTGGACCCCTCGGCTGCTGGCTTTCTGTGCTTCCTCGAGCATCCTTGCTCTTTCTTCATGCTGATGTAAAAGTAAAAGCACGACTTTTTACACGGGTTGTTAAAATCTGTATCTGTCTGATTTTTTTTCCCCCCAATTACTAGAAAATCCACCCAGAGAGAACACCTTCAGAAAAATTGTTAGCTGTGAAGGAGTTCGAGTCACGTAAGTCTTCCTGTGACCAGGGGGCAGTTCTTTCGGGCCCTGCTCTAATGTGGCTCAGGTAGAATTGAAGAGAGGAAGGGGTACCTTGTGCTCTTAGCAGGGGCGGTGATTTTTTAATTACTGGTTTTCATTTTGATGTGGGTACTGTTTTGAAAAATGCTTTTTATTTTATTTTTTTCCTGAGTTGACAGGATTATTAGGTAATAATTAAGGGAGATGGGAGCTCACAAGATGAATTCTTGCATCCCAAGCTGTCCCCTGCTGGCTCTCCTGGCAGGCTGAATATTTTTGCATCTTTGTGGAATTGCAGTCCTATAAACAGCTGATGTCCTTACCAAAAAGTGTTACATCAGGGACTGTCCAGTTGCTTGACCATGACACAGATTCCAGGTCCAACTGGGGAGTCCTTGACCAGACTGAGGCTGGTCACTGCCACTTGTTCCTGACGTCATTGCTAACGGTCAGTTGAAATCTCACATCCTCAGTGACTTCTGGTTGTCCGAGGAAGAAAAGAAAGAAATGGCATGCTTCCGCAAGGGTTTGTCGTTAGACCAAGTGAGAAGGAGAGTGTTCTCTGGGGGCCGACATGTTGGTTTTTTTCCCCTCCTCTCCTCCATGCTATTTACAATAAGAAAAGGATGTAGCTGGTAGAGTTTTCTACCCATTAAAACGTGGACTGTTTATCCACAGATCTAGATAAGTTAGACAATGAGAAGAAGGAGTTGATTCAGAGTGACATCGCTGCTCTCCATCACTTTTACTCCAAGCACCTGGAATTCCCTGACAATGACAGCCTCGTAGTACTGTTTGCACAGGTAAGGATGCCAGCAGCAGGTAACACTTAGTCTGGCCTTTCCCTGCCCCAGCACACGCTCAGTGGAGATGAATGGAAACAGAACGGTGGCGTCTACCTGACAACAAGGTTATGGGCCAGTTGGACCCTGTGTTGCCATAGCCTTGCTGGGTGACCTTGAGCAGATCAAGGTCCTCTCTGCACTGGCCCTCACTGATGGGTGGAGTGAAGGAAATCGCCTCTACCTCTGGGACACAGAGAGTTCATGAAAACAAAGGAGTTGCCAGTGCCCTTATACTCTGGCATACTTTAAGCTCCTTGCAAAGAAAAGACTATTTGAAGTTCCTGCATTAAATTTTACTTTTCTTAAACCTTCTAGTCCGATGGCAAGAGCCTTTCTATCTGTGGAGGTCCTTTACTCCTACCAAGGCTGCACTGATGAAACAGAGGTGCATATAGATATCCCCGAGAAGGAGGCCCTCTCTGACGACCGGAGGAGGGACAGTCACCACCAGCGGGAGCCCACGTGGGTCTAGGTGTGGGCTAGACCTGGCAGTGGCAAAGAAGTCTTGTTTAGAGAAGCCTTGGATTGCCAAAATCAGATATATTAAAAAAATTAGGCTTCTAAGCAAGAGCAACTTGGGAGTGGTTAGAGCATTGGCAACTAGGCCACTGACAAGCCAAAGGCTTGGGCATTGTTGGGACAAAGGATAAAAGGTGCAGCCGTGCTTCCAGGAAGGCCCAGTCTCCCGGGTACTGCCAGCAAGAGCCGCCCTGACTTGCTAGACAGGATTTTTCGCTCTTGCATCCCCTTGCAGTTTTCCTCTACAAGCTGAGCATGTAGCTGAAGGTGACCTTGCCAGAGAGGGAAATACTGTAATTCTGCTCCATGGGCACAAATAGCTATGTTGCCTGGCCACAACCTCCAGCCGCTAAATGTATCAAAGAGCTTAGGTGGATAGGTACATAGTTTTGTCTTAGAATAGAGTGAGCCTCTACTCTCTACTCATAACTCCATTTGCAGGAATCCACACTGAGGAAATAATTGGAGATTGTGGATAGAGATTTATGTGCCGGTTGTTTATTGTGGGATTTTTTTTTTCTTTGCAGTTTTTGGCCAGGTCCGGGTTTGAACCCACCACCTCTGGTATATGGGGCCAGCACCCTACTCCTTGAGCCACAAGTGCCGCCCTAATGTAGGATTCTTTTAGAAGCCAAAGGAAGGAAGGAAAGAAGGCAGGAGGGAAGAAGGAAAAAGGGAAAGAGAGGAGGGAAGAAGGGACAAAGAGAGAAAAGGAGAGAAAAAGAGGAAAGGAAGAAAAAGGAACTATTACAAATGACCAGTAGTAGGAGTTTAGTTCAATGAAGTATAACATAGTCATGTGATGGAAGGTTATGTCGCATTTTTTAGTTGTATTTCAGAGATTATCTAAAGATGCAGGATGAAAAAGTGTGTACAAGATGAAAATATACAGACATAAAGATTAAATAGAAGCTCATAATTATCTTTGAGTTGTGGGAAAAATCTGGGGTTTTGGGTGAGTGATATTTTGAATTTTCTGCAATGAGCATGTATTACTTAAATACTAAGGAGAAGAAAAAGGTAAAAAGTACACACTTTAAAAACTATGAGGTGAGTCTTTTGTCACTGCTACCCATTCCAACCCCTCAAGGACCTACTGTCAATAATTTGATGAGCTCCTTTATAAACCTGATGTTTAGTTAGATATGTTTCATTACATGACTATCTGACTGTCATCATCAAAACTGCATCGTTACTTGTAAAAGAGAAAACTGGGTCCAAGGCGTGAGTGGTAAGGTGGAAGGAATGGAAACCTTCCTGGTTTTCATACTATGTTCCGGATTTATCCATGCTTCCCTAAGCATCCTAAGACAGTAGTTTTGGGCTGATAGTGAAAAATAGAAGAACTGACTTCTCTTTAATTGTTTCAAAAACTGGATACGTGATTGTTTTTCTGGATTAGATGAAACATGGTTATATGAAAAAGCAGAGAGATGAAATAAAGCATCTACTCTTCTAGCTCTGAACAGAGATAACTTTTCTGCACACAGTGGTACTTGCCCAGCAGGATCTCTCAATGTCCATGTGGTAGACGTGGAACCATATTTTCATAACCAAAAATCAAAGCGCTTGATCTCGCAAGTGAGGTATATTTATAGTGAAAGTGACCTAGTCTTTAAAATTTGGACTGACACAAAAACTCCAGGATATTTGTACATCTTAAAAAGAGTGTATATACACACATATCCACACACACACACACACACATACACAACTGTAGATCATTCCTTTATTCCCACTTTATATTTATCAAATCAGCATCTATCCTAAGATCGTATGCATACACACAAATATATAACACATACTTTTCTCATATGTAAATTTGAAAAATTTGGTATTCCCCACTTAGTATTCCTCAAAAAACTCTAAAGTAAAAATGGAAAATGCCACTGAAGCCCCATCTCACTCACTGGTGCTGCCTCTGAGCCCCCACCTGCAAGTCTGCTGTTCCAGCCTCTGAGCCTTTCCTCTGCCTGGTCCGTGGGTGGCTCCTGTGGGTTAACTTATGGCCAGCAGCAACTGACAGTGGAAGGTGACTGCACTTTTCTGACAGCATCAAGGTGCATTTTAATCACTGGGAACGCATGCCCGGTTGGGAAGTATATCTTTAGTGTGCACCCTACATCTAGTCTAAATGCTAATTATGAGAATAGCTTTAGCAAGGCACTTATGCCTGATTTGACTTGAAAAAAAAAAAGGACTGTGGCCCGTGCATTTTTCTTAACATTGCAAGTTCACTTTTCTTCTCTAGGGATATTTCAGAAGGGAGGGAAAGCTGGCAGGAAAATTGCTATGCAATTTGGCTTAGACACGATCACCGCCTCCCTGAAAGGAGCGGTAATGACTCTTAACGCTCATGGGAGCCTTAGCTTATGAGGAAACACGCGCACTCTTCTGCAGTAAAGGAGGAGGAGGAGGGAATAAAGGGATTGATGGTCATGCGGTGTTCCAGCCTGGAGGAACCTGGAGTTGGGATGGTTCAGACTGGGCTTGCTGCAGAGGAGGGACTCACAGCAAAGGAGAATCCTGTCTCCCTGGGTAGTCAGGAGCTTTCAGTTTTGAAAATTATTGCTAAATTCTCTCACTAATTCTTTCATTCTGCAAACATTTGTGGTCCTTTGTGGATACAAGACACTTCTGAGATGTGTTAGTATCCAGTCTGAGATTATAGGTAGATAGGAAAGTACAAGATACAGGTCAGGCTCCAAGAAGTTTTGTTGAATGACTGAAAACCTTAATTTACTCATACCTCATGTTGGCCGGTGGTCATTGGTTAATGGTTGTTGGTTAAGGTCCCTGTGGCAGACTTGGTCAGGGTACTTGGGGTTGGCACAAAAAATAGTATGCTAGGGGTGGTGCCTGTGGCTCACGGGGTAGGGTGCCAGCCACATATAATGGAGGTGGTGGGTTCAGACCTGGCCTGGCCAAAAACTGCAAAAAAAGAAAAAAAAGTAGTATGCTAGTCTTCTACTTACTTAGAAATGCCCAACCCCTCAGTATTTCAAAGGCTCTGTATTATTTTACTAATCCACAACACCCTCCCTTTTTCCTGTTTCTGTTTTGAATTGTAAATTCTGTACATCAAACCCGTTCTAGCCCTTACCTCTTCATGGACCAAGATTTCCAAGCCTTTGCCATCAGCCCTTTAATTTTACGTAGAATTGCCACATTAACTTTTAATAGACTTGACCAGTTTTAGAAGAAATGTGGAATAGTGTGACGAAAACAGACTTTGCTGTCAGAATATCTAGTCTGAATTCTGACTCCTGCCACTGACAACTTACAAATCAATTATTGAAGCTTCCTAAACCTCTTTACAGTTTTCACATCTGTAAAGAAGGTTGTCATAATGAGGCTGGACGGATGTTGCAGAATTAGGAACTAGTACCTAGCACCCCACCTTGTCCAGAGTAATGCTAGTTTTACAAAGCCCGTCTACTGGCCGGAATTGCAGCAGTGGGGTGTCTCCAGCTACGGAAAGGAGTGGGCTGTAATCATTCGGCGTGGGTGCCTCACAGAGAGAGCCTGCATAGCACCGTGGGCTGACGGGGGCTCTCAGCATTTGTTACCAATTAACTTAATGATCTTGGACAAGTCACTACTCCTCTCTGACCTCAGTTTCATCATCTAAAAAGTGAAGAGACAGAATTTTCTTCCAGGTCTGACATTTTAGGTACATATGAAGAACACCCAGCAAATTGTCTCTCTGTGCTTGGATATTCTTTGAGGCCACAGATTTCGGCCTGTTTAGCTTTCTGAGCCCAGTACCCAGCACATAAGGGCTCTCAATAAATGCCTGTGCAGAGAATGAATTTATAGAACACTATAGAAATTGGGCACGTATAGTCCTTATTTTCATCTAGTTTCCTTTAACAGAGGCTTCCTGAACGGTGAGGGCTGCCCTTGGTAGGTTTCAATGCAGCATTTCCTTTAAAAGATGAGGAACTGGCGAGAGGTTGGATTTGGTTGAGACATGAAAGGCAAGGTCTCAGTCCTTTGGCTTTAGGCCAGGCATCTTCAAACTACAGCCCGCGGGCCACATGTAGCCCACCGAGGACATTTATCTGGCCCGCCAGGTGTTTTCGCCACCTCTGCCTGTCCTGCTTAGCAGCCGACTCATCCCGGGGCCTGCAGTCCGGCCCTCCAATGGTCTGAGGGACAGTGAACTGGCCCCCTGCTTAAAAAGTTTGAGGACCCCTGCTTTAGGCCCCCCATCCCTCTGCCTCTCAGGTGGAGGCACAGCAATTAGATTAGGTGAGTGAGAGTTTTAAGGTAGACCCCCTCAGGAGGCTTTGGTGGAAGTGAATTCTTTCTCTAAGAACAGAGAAACTCAGTGTTAGGCTCAAGATCATGCAACAAAGCTGTGGCCTTAGTGGGATTAGATTCCAGGTATCCTGACTCCCATGTAAGTATGCAGACTTCAGTCCATGGAGCCTGGGGAGCCCTCTTGGGGCCCCATATTTAGGGAATAAGCAGGCTACACTAAGGGGTGCTTCAGCCCCAAAAATTCTGCTTTAAACTATTTACATGTGGGACTGATAAATAAATTTTGTTTGAACAAAGGATGCCATAACCAAAATAAAGGTTTTAAAACCACTCAGCCAGAACATTGTTTTAGCTAGTTTGTTAAAGGTCAAAATTCAAGAAATTATTTCTATCCAGAGAGAAGCTTCATTTTTTTTCTTTCTTTCTCCTCCCCCATTCTCACTGCAGGTTAACTGTAATGGCTTCACGATCGAGGATGAAGAACTTTCTCATTTGGGATCAGCGATATTTCCAGAGTAGGCTGAGTTTGACTTTGTTTATTTCTTTTCACTTATTTAACACTAATTTGATTTTTTAAAATATTTTCTAACCCACCTGACTGCATGTGGCAGACGTGAAACTCCAAGTGAATTAAAACAGCTTTTTAATCTGCCAGATTTCAAAATATTTCCCCTGCACTTAAGGATCTGAAGGTAGTAGTTAAGAGAGCAGTTGCTTGTTAAGTCCTGCTAGGCAGAGAGCTGTTATTAAGGACTATTTTATAGTGTGTGCATAGAAGCAACTCAGCCCGTGCCCTGCTGAGAAACTGGCTTTCCACATATCTGTGGTTGTGGAAATCTTTGGGTTTCTTATGCTCAATGTGAAACATTAATTGCCAAACAAGAATTGGCCATAGGCTTGTGTAGGGAATATATGAGCTGCCTCTCCATCTGTCCTTTTCGAAAAATACCAGCACAGAAACAGCACCATTTGGAGGGAGAATATGCTAAAGTAGTGAACTAGAGAAAAATTTCAGAGAACTATAGCATTTTTCTCTCTGCTTCAGGATTACTGGAGTAATTCAACAAAGGCTAGCCCGTTGGCAAATGGAGATCTTTGTAAATCTGACTTTAATAGATGGCCAAGAATGGCTGTGCCATTGTCTCTCTGGTGGAATGAGCATTTCCAGAATGCTTCAGTCCCCTGAATCAAGCCCTCACTTCCTGGGTAGAGCCAAGAAACCCTTCCTGTTGTCCTCTGTCTGAATAGTCCACATTGTGGGTTAGTTCCATCTAGAGAGAGGTTGCTTAATATATATACTA
>NW_003852624.1:1234435-1235475 GCF_000181295.1 Otolemur garnettii
GGAGCAGCTCGTCCTCACCAGGCTTCCAAACCCCTTTGCTTTTTTGTATTCTCAGCGGGGTAAGCAGGCATAGGAGCTGTGGTCTCTGAAGGGTCAGGCAGATGACACTGGCCACCAGAGCAGTGATATGCATGGCTGTGAGTGCCCATAGGAGCATGAGCCCCAGTTTCCAGGCAGTTTTAATTGGGGGAAAAATCCCTTTGGGCTGAAATCATATCGGCATTGTGATTTCAAAGGCAGCATTTTCAGAGATCAAGCACTTTTTCCCCGTAGTTTAGAAATTTCTGTTCTCAGAACTTTGACCTTGATATAATCAGAAAGCTCAAAGCACCTCGCATAGGCGAATCTCTCTCTCCTTCTCGCTGTCCCTGAAAAGCAGACAGTGAGCAGCAGGAGCAGTCATGTCCCAATTTTCCAGATGAGGAGATTGAGGTGCAGAGAAACTCAGACAGGCCTCTCCGGGTCTCGGGGAATCACACGCCCTCCCTCCCTCAGGAAGCTGGCATTTCTCAACATCTGAAGAAAACATGTGAGAAGTAATCCAGCAATACAGAAAGATGCTTGAAAATGACGATCCGTTTGTCTTTGACAGCGGATGGTGGAGTCGCAATTAGCTGTGGGCCTTGGGTTCCCAGAGCCGCACCTATCAGGAGGGAGGGACTATCCATAGCATTTATTGTTTTTATTGTGGTGGGTTTTTTACTTTTGGCTTAGATGCCACAGTTTTGAACTGTGGATTTCACTTTTCAACATAAAGTTTTAGATGTTAGGATTATAAATGCATGCAGAACAACCTCTCAGAATGTGTTGGCCGACTTCAGATGTTTTTTTAATGTCTTACGAAGATCCAGTTCCTTTAACATAGCAGATCTGTAGCCAAGGAGACTAAATGTCTACCTCAAACTGGGTTTATCTCTTTTCATCAACAGTGTGGCATTGATGAATCATAGTTGTTGCCCCAATGTCATTGTGACCTATAAAGGGACCCTGGCAGAAGTAAGAGCCGTGCAGGAAATCAACCCAGGAGAGGAGGTGAGTTC
>NW_003852624.1:1236806-1250812 GCF_000181295.1 Otolemur garnettii
ACTGTCTGAGCCGTGAGCTCTGGTACAGCTGTGGCCTTTGTCGCCATCTTCTGGAACCTCTGTTTGTTGCACTGTGTCCATCAGTCCTGTCAGAGACCATGAGGCAGGCCGTGGCCGGGGAGGCCGGGCAGGGCTGGCTGCCATTTCCCTCCGCCATTGTGTTCTCACAGATCTGAAACACTTCGTTTTGGGAAAACCAGTGCTTTGGGGGTTACTTGCCCTTCAGAACAGAAGGAACCATTCCCCAGGTGTCAGAGTGAGCCCTGACATGTCCGTGGGTCAGGAAGGGCTTGGCTGCCCCCGCAGCACCGAGCCCCGTGCGTGTCCCTCTCCTGCCTGCCTGGTGGTGCCTGCAGTCACTGGCACGCTGGCAGCTCTGTGAAACCCATCTGTTCAGTCAGACATTCGCCTGATTGTGTGGGACGAGCAGCCAGGGCTGTCCCAGTGAGCAGATAACGGACATCTAAATGCTGGTCTCCTCCATATGCTCCCAGCCTCAGTTACAGACCCTAATAGGAAGGGGCCAGGGCAGGAGAACCCATGGAGCCAAAGGTGAGACTTTCCCGGTCCCCAGCCCAGGGGCATCAGGATCTGCTGCGGCAGCAGCAGCCAGGAGTGTCCTAGAAGCTGGGTGTGCCCTCCGCTGACTTCTGGCCCGCACAGACCTTCTTGTTCCGTTGCCAGCTGATGTGGGGAGAGAAACTCAGTAGCAGTTTGTGTGTGTTCGTGCCCTGCCCTGCACACACCCAGCGGGACGGCGTGAAAGCAGCTGAGGCTTTCCAGGTTGTGAAATCAAAGAGTCTGCACAAAGGCCCAACCCTGAGGTGGAGTGGAATCTTTGCCCAGGGGCCCTTTGCATTTGTATCTGAGACCAAAGCAGCCACCGCTGGAACAGACCCCCAGCTGCTATCTTTGGGGTGGAGGGAAGCGGGGATCCTTTCAACCCTCCAGTGTCCCTGTTTCAGGGGCTCCTTCATTCTATAGATTGTTTCTCTTAGCTGTGAGAAGGAGGACAACATTAGGTGGCCACTCAGTTTAGGAGTTGAGCGTTTAGCAGTAGACAGCACATCCCTGAGCTGTGGCCCTCATTATCCTCCATCCCTGGAGGTGGCACAAGGGCAAATGACCGCAGAGCTCAGCAGTGATAAAGACTGAGTGCACCTGTACCAGACTGAAGCTTTACCTTTCTGGACCCTGTAGGTTTTTACCAGCTACATCGACCTACTGTACCCAACAGAAGACAGGAATGACCGCTTAAGAGATTCTTACTTCTTTACTTGCGAGTGCCAGGAGTGCACCACCAAAGACAAGGTAAGGGCCCTGACAGAGCCAGGGCACTGTCTGCACTCTGACCTCGGGACCTCTCTGCAGAATGAGCTCCTCTGTCTCACATGGGCCTGTCTCCTCACAGACAGTTTTAACCCTTTCATCCCACCTTACAAAGACAGCCAGAAGGAATCCAGTTTGACCAGGTCTCTGTTCAAACTTGCTCCTACGAGCAGTTGACAACATTTCCATTAAACTATACAAACAAGACAAGGATTGGCCCAGTTACTATTATATTTCATGAAAAGAAATAAATGCTCAAAAGAAAAAGAGAAGGAAAAAGAATTGTAAGAATTTTCAGGAGTTTTTAACCTGTTCACCAGAATGTGTGGAAGTGTTCCTGGCCTTGTCCAAATTGTCGTTTTGGCAATGCCACCCCTCTTTATTCTCTTGATTCATAGACATGCGAATATACGTATTTGCCCATAGCAAACACACTCTAGATAAGGTTGTCTAGAAAATTAGTGTAATTGCTTTTGTTTCTATAAAAAGGCAGTGGAGTATTGAATTTCTTTTAGATCCATTGCCTGATTTCCTTCTATGCTTTTGTAACCTTAAAAGGGGCAAGCCACTACCTCTGCATAGAAATATGTATTATTTAAAAGGTTTTCCCATCAATATGGTTTCCACGGGAGGTAACTGCTTACACTTGTGGACATTTCCTTCAGGATAAGGCCAAGGTGGAAATCCGGAAACTCAACGATCCGCCAAAGGCAGAAACCGTCCGTGACATGGTCCGATATGCACGCAATGTCATCGAGGAGTTCCGGAGGGCCAAGCACTATAAATATATCCTTTACAACCGCTCTGGCAGTTTTCCAGTCCCTTGCCGACAAGACATGGTGCAGAGCTGGGCAGAGGAGCAAGAGATGGATGGGTTTAAGATTCGTAATATTGGCTCAGTTCCTATAGCATAGTGGTTATAGTGCCAGCCACATACACGGAGGCTGGCGGGTTCAAACCCAGCTTGGGCCAGCTAAACAAGGACAACCACAAAAAATAGCCAGGTGTTGTGGCGGGTGCCTGTGGTCTCAGCTACTTGGGAGGCTGAGCAAGAGAATCACTTAAGCCCAAGAGTTGGAGGTTGGTGTGAGCTATGTTGCCATGGCACTCAACCAAGGGTGACATGATGAGACTCTGTCTCAAAAAAAAAAAAAATAATAAAGATTCTGAATATTGAAGGAAGTATGTCTTCTGGTAAATGGATGAAGGCAGTGACCACTGTGATGTGGTTGTGACCCTGTCAAACGTTACAGTGATGTTCTCGTTCCTGCTCATTTGTCTAGCTTCCCCCAGCAGGGGAAGGCTGCGAAGAATGGAACTCTGAAGGCCCTTGTGTCCTGGGCATTTTACTTTGGGCAAGGCACAGTGCCAAGAGCCTGGCTCATTTCAAGTCTCTTCCCAGGGAACTCTGAGTAGCAACTGTTGTCATTCCCGTGTAGCAGATGAGGAAAAAGGCTCATAGATATCAAGTAGTTTGCCCAAAGGACACAGCTGATGGTGGCAGAGCCAGGATTTTGCTCAAGCTCTGCTATCAGAATCCACGTTCTTAACCACCACATAGTAGCCTTTTCTTGAGAGCTGAAAAAGGATTTGATTTGAACCCTAAAGGGTAGAACTTTAAACCAATGAAAGGAAATGAGACAAAGGCACGTGTTTCTCAATGTTGGAAAGAACATGGCCGTGGTAGGAGCCATGCTCAGGGTTCCAGCTTGGGGGAGGATTTGGATTTGGTAGGGAGACTGAGGGTTTGCGATCCTAATCAACACTGTTTATGTCAGAACTGAGAGTGTGTACCCTGCGGCTAACATTTTTTAGTTTTGTTTAGCAGTTGAGGTCATCAGATTCTCCCAGTTTATTTCTTTGAGAAAAATGTAATTCCTTTCACTTTTTCTTGGCTTTCTGTAATTCACTGTTTCAGAGGGTGAGGGTGTGAGTGGAGTGGACAGAAGAACTCCCCCTTGAACCCTGTCAGGGGCTGTCTCCAGGCAGCCTGGGCCCCCTCAGTCCTTTCCTTGACTCCCTGGCACCCCCTAGTGAGCTGCTGGAGATCTGCGAGCTCAGCCAGGAGAAGATGAGCTCCGTGTTTGAGGACAGTAACGTGTACATGTTGCACATGATGTACCAGGCCATGGGCGTCTGCTTGTACATGCAGGACTGGGAAGGAGCCCTGCGATATGGACAGAAAATCATCAAGCCCTACAGGTGATTGCGGCGGCTATTCCGACCATCCTAGCTCAGAATGGAATTTGATACTCGGGATGCGTACTGTCGCTGTGCTGCCATCTTCCCATCCCATGGGAACACGCCTAGAACATGCCTGTTCTCTGCACCCACATCTGGAGGTACAGGCACACCACTGCTCCACCGAGTCAGGCTGTTCTCTCCAGCATCCCAGGGAGGCAGGTTAAGATGATGCTGGGTGTCCTGAGGCAGTGTGCCTCCGGGTCCCATCTCCATAGTAGTTAATTCCGGCTAGTGTTTAAAAGCCACTCCTTTACTTCTTTCCACACCTACTTTTCCAAGTTAAATGGCACTTAGGAGTCGGAAAGGGGTAATCTCAGGAACTCTTTCCATCATCACTCACACCGTCAACTCCTTTTGCTTTTTCAAATTATAGCCCCAGTTTGCAAGTGAGGAGACTCTGGGACCAGTGGGTCTCTGTGGTTATCTAATGTCCTCCCACTCCAAGTTTGAAAAAAAAAGTTGATTTTTCACTTCAGCAACAATGAATATTAGCTGGGGCACGTGTCCTGTCTGAGAAGGTTATTAAACCTTTAAGTGGTGACAGAAGTCATGATATCTTCTGGCTCTGACTAGCCGCTTCACAGCTCGGATGGTCTACATGATGTCACTGGGGTACTTGTTAAAGGCACTGACATTTTGTGTTTACAGGGTCTGCCCAAGACCAACTGGACCAGTAGATGAGAATCTCTGGTCATTAGACCCAGAATTCCTTATGTTCCAGGAGTACCCCAGGTGTTTCCTCATGCATTTGAGAAGCCCTCGTTGCCCCTTTAAGTTCTGGGTTTGGGGACTGTAAAGTTTGGCTGGTCTGAATGTCCACTGCTCAGTCCACCCTCCTCCACTTACCCCACTGTGCCCTGATGAACCAGCAGGGGGAGCCCAAGGAAGCCAGCTCTGGGAAACAGAATTTGTTAAATCAGAGATAATCTCAAAGCCTTCCCTTCCTGCTGACATGGGTGAGGAGGTCCTCTGGGCTCCTGCACACTTCCCTGTGTTAGATCTGTAGGGCATAGACAGACAGACATTATTCCAGACTGTGGGGGTTCTCCCAGCAGGGCTCTACTGTGCCAGAGCCTTCCCGAGCTGAGCTAACCTTCAGTGAGACCTATCTCGGGCCCTCTATGGGGCTGGTCCCAGGGCTTCTTCCGGGCAGCATGCTGCCTCCTGCCCAGGAATACAGCTAGAACATGTCTCTTTTGGACTGACATTCAGGATAGACAGGGTGGAGCAGGCCTGTGTGTAAATAAACACCTCCTACTCACATAAACACACACGCTTGCTCACCCAGGAGCTGCTGCTTGAGCCCTGTTAGGAAAATGGCTCTTTCCCTGGCAATTCCCATCAGTCAGCCTTCCCTTAAAACCAGAGAATGCCTACTGGACAATAGAGAAGGAATGCCTAGAAGAAAGAGGTGGGGGTCCCTGGACCTCAGAGAGCTTAAGGTTTTGCTAAACCAACTCATATTGCAGGGTGTAACAGAAAGCAGGGGTCTTAAAACACACAGGGGTGTGTGTGTGTAAGTGCACTGTCTTTCCAGTGGGAGGTGATCAGCTAACTGCTGCCCTCATCCGTGGGGCATTTACTTTAAAAGGTCTTTTCCCAGGGCCTCATTTTGGGCACCTTAACCGGAATCGAATGTTTTAGTTCCATGTGTCTTTGTATAGAATTTCTCCTGTGGCTTTTATGTAGCTTTTTTGAAACACACAAAGTACAAAATAATGAGCAGTGTCTACAATGACCAGGCAGCATTGGGCGGTCCACACTGTCCACCCAGCACTCCACCTGCTGCTGTGGAGAGGGGGGCATATGCAGGGCCCTTCAGCAGCCTATGACAGACAGCCTGTGACCGGTGGCCTGTTGTCTTCTCTCCTCGCAGTAAGCATTACCCTCTGTACTCCCTCAACGTGGCCTCCATGTGGCTGAAGCTGGGAAGACTGTACATGGGTCTGGAGCACAAAGCCGCAGGGGAGAAGGCCCTGAAAAAGGTATGTCTGTGTTCAAGGTTAGGGTTCAAGGGACCAAATGGCCTCCTGGACAGTCTCCTCCATGCCAAATAGGCCGCATGGCTCAAGTGGTAGAGGGTGACCAGCTATTACTGTCACCTACCCTGTGGCCACAGGAGCAGCAGGGAGTGGGCTCAGCAGTGGGGGGACTGAGTAGTTGAGCCTATGCCCTGCTTACATCCAGGCCCCCCACAAGGAAAGGGTTGTGCACAGCAGTGGGACTGCCCACAATCACAGGCCCAGCCACTGGCCACGGAGAAGGGGGCCACCCCTGACCCTGTGAAGCCAGAGAAGTGGTCCCAGGCCACTGGCGAGCGATTCTCCCATTTGCCCTTTAGGATTTACGGAATTAGGATGCCCAGTTGTGAAATCCAGGAAGTTGGGTATCGAGAGTCGCTCACTGTTAGGATCATGCATTTTCTGTTTCCAAAACGCAGTTAACCATCATCACCATCTGTTGAGTGCCAGTTACATACTAAGACCCTCTTGTTTCTTTTTAATTCTCACAAAAATGAGATAGACTTTCAGGATGAAGAAAGTGAGGTTCAAGCAGGTTAAGTGAGTATGGAGCCCCGGCTAGGTAGGTGGTGGGGCTTTCATGCCAGCAGGGGGGCTTTCTGCATGGAAAGCTTCAGCTCCTCCACTTGTGCTCTGATGAACACCCAGAGGGAGCCTGGCCCCTGGGCAGCATTTGCCCTCAGTCTTTGAGGCTGCCCTGTGCTGCCAGCAAGGGCATTGTACAGTAGCTCTGAATGATCGTCCTGTGTGTTAACTCTCATTGTTCTTTACGTGGAAGTTTATAGTTAATACAGTGGAATTTGGGGGACAGTCTACTCCTGTAAGAGACTATTTATAACAGTCTGGCCTGTTGAGAAATGAGAAATGGAGTTTGTCTCCCAAGATAACATTACATACTGTCTTAGGTTGGAGGGGAAATTAGCCAATTGGGTCACAACTGTAAAGTGCTGGCAGGTAATTAAACAACAGAGCAGTGAAGGCTGGAGCAGATCTGAGCAAGGAATATGAGTCTTAAAATTGACACAGAGGGCAGGGGAGGTGTTTGGACCATAGTTCAAAGTGAAGGAATGTGTTTATTGTTTGGGCTGCCTTCTACTGGTTTGACCTCTAGGAGTAGAGTATATGTAGAAAGGAATGCTTGTCATTGTCACAGATCATCAGAAATTCCCTATTGGGAAGTAATTGAAGTTTTTTTCTATCTGTGAGGAATACCGTTGACCAAGAAAGAACAAATGCATTCTTCCCTAACCAATCCATTTAATATAAACTTTCTAAATGCCAGAAACGATTTGAAACATTCTGTGTGTATTAACAGCCCTGAGAAGTGGGTCTTGTTCCACTCTTACAGATGGGGGGAGTGAGGTACAGGGTAATTGCCCAAGGCCACACAGCTAAGAAATGACTGAGCCACTGGAAACTCAGTCACTGTCCAGTGCCTGACCGTGCAGACACCTTGTGAAGTACGTTCTCTCTACCATCCCCCAAGGAAACCTGCATGTGTTCTTAAGTTTTTTAAAAATATGTATTAAAAGGAAAAATGACGAACCTGGGTCCTTATAGCAAAACCCCATCTCCACAAAAAAGAGAAAAATTAGCCAGATGAGGTAGCCTGTGCCTATAGTCCCAGCTGCTCAGGAGGCTTAGGCAGGAGGATCACTTGATTCCAGGAATTAGATGTTGCTGTGGGGTAGGGCGAGGCCCCTGCACTCTAGCCTGGGTGACAAAGTGAGACCTTGTCTTAAAAAAAAAAAAAAAAAAGGAAAGAATATCATTTTTTTTTTGGACAGAGCCTCAAGCTATCCCCCTGGGTAGAGTGCCATGGCATCACGCTCACAGCACCCTCCAACTCCTGAGCTCAAGTGAGTCTCCTGCCTCAGCCTCCCGAGTAGCTGGGACTACAGGCGCCCGCCACAACGCCTGGCCATTTTTTGGTTGCAGCCATCATTGTTGTTTGGCGGGCCCGGGCTGGGGATTCGAACCCGCCACCTTAGGTGTATGTGGCTGGCGTCTTAGCCACTTGAGCCACAGGCGCCGAGCCAGAATATCATTTTTGAATAGCAAAAATGGTCTAGCCATGTTTTACAAATTAATAACTAAAACCAAAATCAGTTTAACGTGAAGTTCACTATGGCCTTTTCTTGTCCAGCATTACCTGTTTTCTTGGTTGAACATAGTCAAAAAGTTAAGTCTTTAAAGTATTTTTGACTGAAATATCTAGAAGGTTGGGGCAAAAGAGTGTCATGGAATCGGTTTCTCTACCTCATTCCTCCAGCTGCTAGCTGGATATTTTTGCAGAATGGATGACTAATTGGTCACCAGATAACCTTGTTTCCTTTGTTTAAAAAGCCATATTATGGAAAAGAACATAGGCTTCAAGAGCCAGTCTGCATCCTGTGCCTTAAAGCAGAGAGGGTGAACTTGAACCAAAGTCAGTGGGGGTGGGGGTGTGAGGGGATCACCATCTAGGCTCTCACCCTTTTTCTCACTCTTTCCTAGGCCATTGCAATCATGGAAGTAGCTCACGGCAAAGACCATCCATATATTTCTGAGATCAAACAGGAAATCGAAAGCCACTGAGACCACGCAACATTTTAGTTTTCATTTAAATACTTAGTTCGGAAACCTTGAAGAATTTGAATGTTAGAAATCATATCCATCCATTCGGCATTTCTGTAAAATAATTGGAATGAAAACACTTATTGCACTTAAACCTTGCACATGCCATACTTGGAGGTTAGTCTCAATCTTGAACTGTAATATCAAATTAATTTTGAATGTCTTTGCTTTCCTAAGAGATAATGGCACGGTTTTCATATATAATATACTCTGGACAGATTGAGTTTTAAAAATGCAATTATTTTTCTCTTCACGCCTCTTGTAATGTTCTGAACCAACTTGAATGTTGAAAGAGAATAAAACAGATCGCAGTACTTGAGGTTCATGTTTTCTTCTGTCTGTGGGAGGATTTCCAAGTAGGGGCGAGAGCCTAGTCTTGGAATGGACGTGACACCTGTTCTCCATAATTCAGCGAGCCCCAGCTTCCTCTCTGGGATGAGGTCAGGCAGCCGCTTTATTCTGCAGTTGCTTTCATGAGACAGTGCCTAGGGAGCAAGAAAATGGGAAGAAAGGTGCAAGATGGAAAGCAAAGTATCTGTGGTGAATAACATGCACGGGACCTGAGTGCCCCTCTGGGGCAGAGAGTGTCTCCAGTCTTCGGTGCCTGGTGTCCCTCCAGGGTTTAAAGGTGCTTAGTACAGGCTTTGTTTTCTTGGCTTTCCCCCTGCATGCCTTTGAAAGCAGACTTTCCATCTCTCATTCTGTTGATTATTCTGTGTAGTACTCTCCTTTTTTGGAAAGACTCCAGGGTAAGCTTGAGAAGGGAAAAATTTTTTCCTTACCAACCAACCCTGTGTTGTTGAGCAAACACTGATCTCTACCCACGCAGACAGGAGGAATCCAGCTCTCTGGATTCTCAGCCTGGACGGCAGCAACCTGGGGAACTGTTTGTTAGCAACCACTACACAGAAGGACCCAGCACGCACGCCCGCGCGCCTGAGTGCAGGGGTATTTATCTTAGGAAAGTGCCTTATAGCCCAGAGAGAAGAACTTCCCCATGGGTTAACAAGGAATGCCAGCCGGAGTTTACACTTCAGTTATCTTTCACAGGCATGAACTGAAAACAGCTAAAATAGCTGTAAATGTGGTGTTTTCCTTTCATTTCATCTGTGCGTGCGTTCGTGCACACACACACCCTTCTCACATACCATGGGATTCAGCAGGTAGAACCATCCTGTCCAGGGAAGCAGGGTAAGACATTGATTGAACATCAACCCTTGAATATGCAAATACCCTTCAGGTACACAAGGAAGAGTAAGGCAAGGTCCCAGGTGAAAAGAACTTAGTGTTTTAAGAATGTACAGTGGCTCACGTCTGTAATCCTAGCACTCTGGGAGGCCGAGGCAGATGAATTGCTTGAGCTTAGTAGTTCGAGACCAGCCTGAGCAAGAACGAGACCCTGTCTCCACTAAAGCTAGAAAAAACTAGCTGGGCATTCTGGTAGTATTCCCAGCTACTTGAGAGGCTGAAGCAAGAGGATCTCTTGAGCCCAAGAGTTTGAGGTTGCTGTGAGCTATGAAGCCAGAGCACTCTGCCAAGGGTGACAAAAGGAGACTCTGTCTCCAAAAAAAAAAAAAATAATAATAATCAAATTTACTATATTTTCTGCGGCTATGCTCAAAATAAGCTGAACCTACCATTTCTATAGGCTCTATACAGTTTATTAAAATAACACTTGCCCAGCGTATTCAAATAACACAAATGTATATGGAAAAGGGGAGCTGCTCTTTCGTCTTCCTCTCCAGTCCAACTCCATAGTGGTAACCACTGTAAAGAGTTTCTTTATGTGGTCCTGGTTTTTCCTGTGCCTGGATGATGTCTCTCAAACAGATGTAGAAAAAACAAGGGCCGAATGGTACTGACATGTGATTTTGTAATCTGCTCCTCTGACTGAACAATAAGGACCCAGCACTTACAGAGCAGCCCGGTTCTTTTTGGAGGCAGGCTTTATCACCTGGGATGCATATGTGATGATTTATGTAGCTTTCTCTTATTTGTGGACATTTGGTTTTTCCCCTTTTGCTGTGATTGCAAACAGTGCCACAATGAATAATCTGAAACAGAATTTTGCTGTCATGTGGTACCATTTTGGGGAATAGATTCCTAAAATTGCAATTTCAGGATCAAATAGTGGGAACATCTTTTATTTGAATAAATGTGGCCACATATCCTTTAATTAAAAAGATTTGATCAGGTATCAACAGAAGAGTATTTGTTTTCCTCTCCCTCATAGCACTGTATTATCATCTATAAAAATATTTTTTGACGGAGCTTGCAGTGGAGCTGGGGCAGGCACCACACACAACCATGCCACCCACAGTCTGTGACATAGCATTAGGGCCTCAGGATGGACAGTGTGTGTGTGTAGCGGGGGGCTGGGCTCCGGGACAATCCCCCAGCTTTGTGTGGCCCTGGGTGTGGGTGTGATGGCACTCAGCTATTTGCTGCTCTGTCTGAAGCTGTTCATCCACGTGGGTCATGAACCAGTGCCCTCCACCCTTGGGCCCGATATGCTGGGAAGGAAGATCCTCTATCTGCTGAGCTCCTTCAACCACACGAAGTGCACTGTGCAGGTGGATGGTAAGGGAGGGCTGTGCCAGGGTCTAAACCCCCAGCGGATGTCCAGTGCACTCTCTGCTGTGACCTGGGGCCGTACAAAGAAGGTTTTTCCTCTAGGTGAGATTGAGCAGGTTTCCAACAAGGATGACTTCTCTGGAGTAAGCAGTGAAAGAGACCTCCTACGAGAAGACGGTGCAGTGTGGGTCTGCATGTGGGCCATCCCCACCACGTTATCTCGAAGAGCGGCATGGTCCAGTCTGTGGGACCCAAGGCCAAGTGTAGTGGCCTGCTGAGCTTTGCTGGGAAGATTTTCAGAGAGGAGAGGCCCCTGGGATTCTTCTCACCCTTAATCTCTCACCTCCTGGGAAATGTGGTTTTCTTTCAGGGCTATAAGCTGCTGGCCCACCCACTTCATCAGTGCTGACCTGGTGAATGATAGTGTGGGTGACACTCCAGGGCAACTGGGAAACGACCAGAATCCAGATTCCCAGTTCAGCCAGGCCCTGGCCATCTGGAGCTACAGCAAGTTTGTGGTGAGGAGTGCAGTGAGCACACTGACCTATCCCTGCTGGTCAGCCACCTCGTGGCTGTGAGCAACTGTGGGCTGCAGGCCGGGATCCCCTCCTACTCCCCCATGTTCAAACCCTGGATTCACTGCCAGATGTCTCTAAGTATGTACGACCAGCTTTTCCAAGGCTCCGGCCTGTCTTTTAGGATCATGCTTTGCCCTGGAGTAACCTGAATTATCTAAAACAAACCATATTGTGTCAACTGGGCCACCATAGGTGAGGCCTGATCATCTTGAGCCACCTGCAAGGTGACCCCAACCCAACAACACCTAGATGTGCTCCAGCCCACCTGGGCTTTGGTTTCCATATTTGATATGTGTCTGACTCGATATGGGTATGGGCTGGGGTGGGGCTGTGTCCAGTGGATTGGGTCACCTGTCAGACCTGGGGAAGGTAGGGTGGGGTGGGGAATTGGGGCAGAATCCTCTCACTTCCCAGATTTGGCCATCAGTGATTAATTCAATCTCTAGCCCTTTTCTCTTCTCCAGAGGTTGGGAAGTTGAAGATGAAAATTCTTCTAATCAAAGCTTGGTCTTTTCCCCATCCAAAAGCTACCTAGTGGCCTACCAAGAGTCGCCTCATTAGAAATAAAGAGGCTGGCTCGGCGCCTATAGCTCAACCGGCTAAGGCGCCAGCCACATACCCCTAAGGTGGCGGGTTCGAATCCCCAGCCCGGGCCGGCCAAACAACAATGACGGCTGCAACCAAAAAATAGCCGGGCATTGTGGCGGGCGCCTGTGGTCCCAGCTACTTGGGAGGCGGAGGCAGGAGACTCGCTAGAGCCTAGGAGTTGGAGGCTGCTGTGAGCTGTAATGCCACGACACTCTACCCAGGGAGACAGCTTGAGGCTCTGTCTCAAAAAAAAGAAAAAAAAAAGAAATAAAGAGGCTCCAATCACCCTCATCACTCAGGAAATTCCACATCCTCAGGAGTAGTGAGGCAGGAACTGGGGAGAAAGGCCAAATATCTTTCCTTGATGCCAGAGAAAACCCCCCTTGTCTTTGACCCACAGATCCTCACAGCAAAAGGATTCTAACAGTTTAAAACATTACGGGCACATTTCCAGTCTGTCATTATGTTGCTTTAAAAACGTCTCCCAGGCTGAGCCCACTCAGGTTTGCAGGCTCCCCTGTGAGCTCGTCAGGTCCCAAATGCAGGAGCCTTATCAGCCGTATGTCTTCAGCCTTTCAGGCCTCTCCTGTAACTGAGCTAAGAGACAGGACCATCCCTTTCGCTGAGCCTCTTTGGAGAGCATTTCCCTTACTACTTAACCCATTTACTCAGCCTTTGCCCTTAGCTACTATTTCTCCTTCCGTTCATACCCAAATTTTCCTACCTTAAAAGAGACATTCGGTTCCCCCACTGTGCAGGGCTAGCTTACAGGCAACAATATTAGCCTAACGAGTTCCTCCCCTTGAGTTCACTGCCTTAGTGCAAGGTGCCGTAGGGGCACTACTAGTGGGCCATGTCTGCCACTAGGCCAATAGCTGCATTCACTATTATCTTTAATTTTGCCAGATAGGATAGAAGCCCAACCCATCCCATCAAGCCCTTAGGAATTGTGGCATCAAGACTGAAAAATTTACTTATGATTTCTTGCCTAGGAATCATCTCTGCTTATAGCACTTATAGTAGTAGCCATTGCATTAAATTGGGAAAAGCGATGAGATGATATGGGGAATGAAATAAAAATCAGAATCGAACCAGAATCATCTTTTCCCCTTAGGAAGAACTGTAATCACACTAGTGTCCTTCCTCACTCCCTCTGCCTCAGACCACCAGGAAAACAGAGGACTCTACCTGGTTGAGGGCACCCCCTTAAATGCCCTCTCATGTGTGCGCATTCCCTGTGCAGCATGTAAGCTCTCCATGTCTTCATCTCCCCTCATTTTAGACAGTAAACACTGGCTGTTCCCTTCTCTGAGGATGATCTGTGATATTATATGCCTATTTGGTATCTCTTTACCCACTATTGGACACTGTGGGTTGTAAAGTACATTCCTTGGCCTGAAACTGATGTGGTATCTTCCATTGTACACTCTGAGCATTGCGTCTACCACCGGGGAAGCAAACCCAGTCCAGATCTGTGTCTCACCAGGACCAGGTGGTAGCCTCCTGGGGCTACTGGCATCAGTCTGACTTGCCAGCATAGTTCAGGGCCTTTCCCCAGGGAATCTGCCAGAGAGCCATCTCTGTCCCTTTAGGCAGTAAACACAACAGTTCTTACTGGCATTTTGTGTCTCAGAAGGTGCAAGAGGACCATGTCTGGATTCAGCTGTGTCTGCACTGTCGCAGCCCCAACATCCAGTCATTCCTGGAGCCGGTGACTGTCTTAAGCGAGCACAGGATATCTGCTTGTGGACTCCAGTTCCCTTCCAATGCTGGAAGGAGTTTGTTCGCGTGGGCATGGATATGTGCTGCTTGAGCGCTCCTCAAATTCCAAGGGCCCATCCCTTTCATGGGCTGGTTTTCCACTGCCCTTCTTCCTGACCATGTTGGCCAGCACCAGTGACCGGCTAAAAACCAAAACACTGCGTCAAGCAGTTCAGCCCACTGAGCTGGTTTTTACTCTCTTCAGTCAGAGCAGCGGGTTCCAGACAGGGGGTTGTCCATTCACCTTGGATCTGTAGTGGATAAGCCAAGCAGCTCCAAGTTCATCTCAAGAGCT
>NW_003852624.1:1251254-1253777 GCF_000181295.1 Otolemur garnettii
CATAAGCATGCCAGCCTCTATTCTACACTGTGTGGCCTCAGACAGTCTTATTGGTTTTCATTGGGTATGTCAAATTAATATGTAAGTCACTATGAAAGTTTTAAGATAGACTCTGATATGGTCCATTATTTCATTTCCAAGAAACATGATCAACAGCGTCCTGTCTGATTCACTGGTGCCAAGTCTCAGCTTGCTCGGCTTATCCGTGTTGCTGGGAGGGCCTCGTTTGTTTCTGCCCACACGGATCTTACATGTATTGATTTTTGTGTATCTCAAAACTTTCATAATGCCCCACATAATTCCTGAAGGTGATTTATATGCCTTCTGCTTTACAGAAACAATTTCTCAGACACAATTTCCATCCCCATAATATATTCAGGTAAAGGATACAACTTTTTGTCCAAACTTTCACCTTAATCCCAATAACCCTGTATCCCTAACTCTAGCTTCTATTAGGACTTCACCAGCAGGGTTTATCTTATGATAGTAGGTAGGGGGAGCATTCCCATAAAACACGCAGGTGAAGGAGACTTAACTTCTTTCCATAAAGCCTGTTTATGTAAAGCTTGGCGCCCATAGCACAGTGGTTACGGTGCCAGCCACATATACCGAAGTTGGTGGGTTTGAACCCTGCCTGGGGCAGCTAACCAACATTGACAACTGCAACAAAAAATAGCCAGGCGTTGTAGCAGGTACCTGTGGTCCCAGCTACTTGGGAGGCTGAGGCAAGAGAATTACTTAAGCCTAGGAGTTTGAGGTTGCTGTGAGCTGTGACATAGAGTGCCATAGTACTCTAACCAGGACAACATAAGTGAGAACCTCAAGAAAAAAAAAGTTCAAACTTTCCTAACCCTATCAACACTTACATTTCTGCATTCTGTCAACCCAACTATAGCATATGTTAGAGTTCCACTAGTGGGTTTGGGTACCACAAAGCATGAGGCCCCCATGTAAAAGAGTCCCAGAAATTTATCTTCTCCGCCCTCTGGTCATTTAACCCATTCATGTACATAAGGCTTTGGGTCCTTAGCAAGGGGTTGAGCCAGGGGACCCTGACTTTTTCGTCAACCTTTGTCACAGTTAATTTGCCTGAGTCTTGTCCCAAGTAATTCCAGGTCAGGTTTCCCATTGTAATCTTTGCCTTCTGGATTGTTAAATTTTTCTCCAAACTGGAATAAACAGGATTTGTTGGTGCTCTGTGATGATGGGGAACCATCAGGGAAGGCCTTGGCTCCCTTCCCTCCAGTAGTGCTGTATTACCTTTGTTTTAACCCCTTTGTTTTAATCAATGTCTGTCTTAGTCATCCCATTTTTTAACAACCATCTAAGGATTTCCACCCTGCTAATCTTAACTGTCCCCCCCTTTCCCCATTTTGGGTCACCCCATCACTGTTTTCTTTATTCACTCTATTTCTCTTTGTAAAATTTCCACTCTCCTAGGTGAACCCCTTGACTCACCCCTCTGTCATTCGTTCACGCCTCGGACCTCTCTTTAATTCATGTGTTCATGTGAATTAACCTTACGTTTTAGTTAACATCGGTAAGCTGAGACGGCAAAGTTGACAAGGTTTCTCAAACCGTTGCTTGATTTTGTAGCACTAAAATTACATGGGGTGCCTGTGTAAAAGGTGCCGACGCCCCTTGATCATACTGTTTGCCATGATTTGGGTAATGGAAATATTCACTGGGTGAAAATCCCGATTATCATAAAGCCAGTGTAACATGGCTTGCATCCACAGCTTATCAGCAGCTTTATCTGTAATGTTCTACTTTGTGTTTATAAGGGGTGTTGAACAATTTCACTTTTCAGAGTAAACAGGCCTTCCGGTGCCTTTTATCCAGTCTGCCAGGCTGTCTGCTCCCTTAGGAATAACCTGCTCTGTGTCTGTATCGTGTGTAGACATCTGTGGCTGTTCTGCAGTGAGCTGTCAGCTCATTATTACACAAACATGCTCTTCGTTCCGTGGCATCCCAAACCAAAGACACTACCGTTAAAGTAGTCGCTCTCACCGTCCATTTCAGCGAAGGTTTTCAGGAAGGTGGTGAGACTGATCCGCAGATGAGGCAAGTCTTTCACTCTTCCACACTGTACCCCCTGATTTCAATAGTTTCTTGGTTTTGCCTTCTCCCCTCATAGACTACCTTCCTGGTGATTTGAGGACAGCTCTCTAGTGTCCTGGAATAATTCCGCCCTATGTGGGCAGCTTTGAAGCTAGTGGCCAAAGCTCTGACTAACCAAAATCTGGGCCTTGGTCTGGCGTCAAGATCCGTCCAGCACTCCCATTTAATTATTTTTTAGCTACTACAGATAACAAAGACTAAGGGATGATACATTTTGCTTTTTTCTCCTTGGTTTGCATGTCCTTATGCATCCAGTGAACCAATTCCTGGGGAGTCAGATCCAACTCCAAGTTCCATTAGTAACTTTCACATTCAGGCAGTGATCACAGCTTAGCTGCTGGTCCATATTACTATATGACCACCCAGGAAGCAAAGTTTCTATTACCACCCTCCCCCACCCCC
>NW_003852624.1:1254256-1255228 GCF_000181295.1 Otolemur garnettii
ACTATTCATAAACTCTTTGGACACCAACTTTGTGTCCTACAATAAATTCAACTCTGACACTAACATGTAGAGTTAAGGTTGAAGGGCTCAGTCTCCCAAGACTGCCCTCACCTGAGAAGACAGACACAAGTATCAGGTCCCAGGTTACATGCTTCTGTCTGACTTGGCTACAAAGTCAAGGGATTCCCAGGGAACTCTCCCACTTTAGTTAATGTTTGGTAAGTTTCTAGAAAGGCTCACAAAACTCTGGAGAACACTTTACTTTCTATTACTGTCGTAATAGGAAGAATACAAATGAACAGGCTGATGAAAAGGTAGTGGCCACCTCACATAGGGTGAAGTCTGGAAGGGTACCGAGCACAGGAGTTGTGGGGTGACACGCTCCTTCCATGCGGATGTGTTCACTGACTCAGAAACTCTCCAAACCCAATTGTTTTTGGTTTTGTTTTAGAAACAGAATTTTGTTACAATGTGATGCCCAGCTTGAACTTGAACTCCTGGATTCAAGTTGCTGGTACTACAGGCACACACCACCACACTCATCTTTGAAACTCATCATCTAGGAGTTTTTATGGTGGTCCTACTACGTAGCCGTGACTGGTTAAATCATTGATTATTGGTGGTAACACAACTTCCAGGCCCTCTCCCTTCCCCAGAGGTTGGGATGGGGATAAGCTTCTACTCCTGGGCTGCAGAGATGCCCTAAGCTTCTGCCATGGGCTGCCAACAGCTGCTTCTTTAGAATAAGAGAGGCTTCTATTACCCTTATCACAAAATTTCTAGGGTTTTAGGAGCTGTGTGCCAGGAAATGGGGACAAAGACCAAGTACCTTTCTGTGACACCACACTGGCCATTGCTCACTTTGCTATTTGTTCATGTCTTTCATAACTTATGAGCTCAATGAGTGTCCATTAACTTTATTTTTTATGACACTTGCTGTACAAATGCAATTTGGTTTTGGGTTTTTTTTTT
>NW_003852624.1:1255792-1261843 GCF_000181295.1 Otolemur garnettii
CATTCCCCTAATTCTTTGGTTTATTTCTGCATGTTTCATTCCATTGACCTGTCTATTCTTGTGCCAGCAAAATAGTCCTTTAATTATTATTGCATTGTAAAACTTGCTATAAATGCTAAAAGTTTCCCTTGAAATTGTTCTGTGTTCCCTTGAATTTTTCTGACTATCCCATGTTTAATCCTCCAAGATAACCTTCAGAATCATTTAGGCAAGCCCCCCTTAGCCTTTCCTTGCCATATCCAAAGTAGTTTTATTGGGCTTGCATTGGAATCGGTGATATACAGAGAACTGACCTCTTTGTGAGTCTCTGCATTCAAGAATGTGATGAGTTTATCAATTTATCTAAGTTTTGCCTCAGAAGGGGCTTGTATTTATACAAGTCTTACACATTCTACTTAATTCTTAGATTTTGTTTTTAGCTACATGTAGAGTTTTGCTTTTATTCAAGAAAATAAGGTATAAAATCACAATTGACACGTTTGATCCTGTTCTTGTCATTTTATTGTATATTCCTTGTTATTGTTTCTTATATTTATTTTTAGGTAGAGGGTAGTTTCTTCTGTGTTTCTATTTTCAATCTTAAAATTTTCTTCCCCAGCCCTGCTAATTGTGTCTGGAGACAAAGAGATCCCCCAGGGGTTACTCTTTTATCTCTAAGTTATATGACAAGATCTGTACTTTTTTCTATCAACCAAAGAAAATAAATGATGTATTTACTCAAGCTCATGAAAGAGAAAACAAATTAGTGTTTCTACCTGACCTCTGATTTTACTGGCATATTTTGTCTATTATCTTTTTAAACATTATGTAGTTTTTCTTTCAAGAATTGTAAATGTTATATTGCCACAGTCACCATACGTATAGGATTATTTATATGTTTAATGAGATTTGGTTGCCATCTCCTTTCACTCCTGACTGGCTTATAGTATTCTTAGGATGTGAAACTAGCTGGGACCTCTGGTAGTTAAATGACCTTTTGAAAGAGGTAGCGAGTGGGTGACTGCTAGAGGTGTTACATTCCCTGCTAATTGTCAGAGGTACACCAAGAAGGTGTCCACTCACATTAACAGGGGTTCGTTGTATGTGTGCTGGGTGAATCTGGACAGGGCAGCCACCTTTAAATCTAGAGGCAAGATAAAGTATTATAAAGTTGAAAAGACAAAAAAATGTAGGTTTTCTCTAACAGCCTGGCACTTGCCTTTTCCACAACAACAAGTTTGGCACCTGAACAAATGGGGGGTACCTATGGGGGTACCTGTGGGGGCCTTGGAGCTTAGTGAGGGATATCATTGCATTTGTGAAAAAGACCCATTTCTGTGTATTCTTCACTCCATTCACCTACTGATGACCCCTTTTCAGGTTTCTTCTAACCATGACAATTCTGTAAATTTCAAATCAACTTCAGTATAATCAGGTTCTGTGGGACTAAAAAGTACCTGGCAATAAATATGTTCTAGGAAACCAAGAAAGCCGATTTTCCTGGGCACTTTTGCCTATGAAAATAATCCTAAGAGTAAGGGACACATGTATAAGGACTTTAAACTACTAAAAAATATAATACAGAAAAGAGTTATAAGACATGTTTTCTCTGGAAAAAAATGTTTATTGCATATGGAAATCAATAGATATCTTTTACAAAAAAGGTTAGAGTGAAGATCTCACATTTGTAAAGGCACATTTGAAACATTTTACAGCAATGACAAGGGCAGTGAGAATATCAACTCAGACCAATATCTAAATAAGACTTTATAAAAACAGGAAACAGTGCAAAAATACTGTCAAACTCAGTTTTATACACCTCATAACTGTGTATAAAACTGGGAAGCATAAGCTTATTTACTGATAAAAAAATAGCACATAGAACAGCATGCATAGTTTTACTTAAGGCTTTAATATCATGAAATTGATAGGGAGTCTATACCAAAATACAGTTGATAAAGCCACTCCCCAGGGTAGGGAATGTCCCATAAGCTTCTCATTCCTCTGCTCCTTACAACTGTAGCTTGGTAGTGAAGAGACTGGGCTTCCATCTTGCAAAGCAGCAAGTGGCCGCCACAGGAAGAGACCGTGTTCTCCAGACCCCAAGCCCCAACCTGGAATGCTTTTCTTACAACAACTACGTAACAGGTGGCGGTGAAATTTCCAAATCAGCCCACAAAAGCCACCCAGAGCCGGGGGACTTAGCCCTACATCTCTGCAATGTTGGAAGTCAGTGGGCTGCTGTGGGCTGACCCAAGAACAAATTGGTTTTCTGAGTTGGGGATTTATCTGCACATTGTTTCAAAACGAAACCTATTAAGCCGTCAATTGTTTTGAATGACACTAAAGTTCACAACATTTTTACAAAACATCGACCAAGGGAAAGCATCAAAATATTGAATTAAGTAGCACAACAGTCCAGTGAAACAAACTAGGTTATTGGATGCCTCGTAAGTTACATAAGGCTTTGCACTGAATTGTCATCTGCATATGTAAACCTTGTTTTTTTAATTTAAGTATCCTCAACCAGGTTAGCTGACTATTGAAGGAACAAAAGACATACACAGGGAATCATCTCTAATGAAGAGTAATTTTGTTTTTCAAAGGATAAAGTGAATGGATTTTTAGGATTCCAAACAGTGGCAAGAAAGTTCAAAGGAAACTGCAATAAAATTTTACAATGTTCAAGTGGAAAACAAAACAAAACAAAACAAAAAAATGGCTCTGGTTTACAGCATTCAGTTCTATGCTGAAAGTATTTATTAGCTAACACTGCAGTTGAGGGAGGTGGGAGGCCCCCAAGAAATACTGAGAATGCCAGGCTCTGGGGACCACCCTAGCTAACCTCAAAGCAGCATTCCTGAGATTCTAGAAAAAGGTTCCACATCAAGGCACAAAAAGATCCCAACCCAATCTTTTCAGCTTTAACCTCTGAAGTTTAGAGGGTGTCCAACCCCCCACCCCCCCCACCCCCTGTTGCACATTAAAGAGTAAAAGTTGTCTTGGGCCACATATTAAATACACAAACACTAAGGAAGAGAGGAAAGAAAGACAGACAGGCAGAAAGAAAGAAGAAAAAAAAGGTCCGTGCATATTTTTTCTGATAGGTGACACCAGAAATAAGTAAAGAAGTCCTCACAAAATCAGCACGCCGCTCTGTGGGTTGGACACCCCTGCATGGCCTTTTGTCAGATGAGATGGAATCTGTTTCCCTAAAGGAGAAAGTTGGGGATGAAAAAAAAGGATACAGATTGGCTGGATAGCTTATCATACGCCTGCCTTGATATGTAAAAATGGATCAAATGCAACTTGTAAATGTTCCGTGGCAGCCGAGCAGAGGTTTACCTGTTTCCCCGGAACGGCCAGACTATCAAGAGGCTCTGAGGAAGGGAAGAAGCCAGAAACGGATGAGTCTCGATGACACCTCAGGACGCCCAGTGCAGCGCTTGTGACTCTGCAGAAGCTCACTGTGAAGTAAACATTGAGTCCCCTGCCTCACCATTTTAAACAGAACCAACATTATCTGTTCTTTCATGTCTTCCCGTGCTGAGTGATCGTTTCTATCAGCCAGGCTGCAGCGTCCTGGCAGCTCACAGTTTACCAGCTACTTCCATTCTGGTTATTTTCATTCACCAGATTTTATTTCTTAAAACCATATATGTATCTTTTAAAAAATTAAAATTAGGTTTACTGATTACGTATTTTGGAGACGTTTAAGACAGTGATTGTCTGCGACTAGTTTAACTCTTCTGAAGGGGTTGCACTAACTGGGCAGGTGAAGAGAAGGAGAAGTGTGCTGCTGGGAGCTGATCCATAGAACAAATGAGAAGTCGGCAGAGCCCTAAGACCTGCTCTTGGAATGAAGATAGGATGCCACAAAACGGCCCAGCCATACCCCCCACAAGGCAAGGAATGTCGCTGTATGTACCTTCCTCCTAGTTTCTATGCCCTGGTTATAAACATGACTTGCTGTACGAAGACCTGCAGCAGCCCCGAGATGACAGGAAGAGGAAGCTGGGTGCACAGAAGCTGGGTTGCCAACTCCAGGAGCCACGCAGACGGACAGAACTCTCTGCAGCAACGGGAGGGCGAGGGGAGATGGTGCTCCTGAGCAAAAGCATCAGGCGACATAACTATGACATGCATCAAGCTCTCCCTCAACAGTTAGGAGACAGTGTACAACTCAGAGCCAGGGTCAAAGAGATCCCCACAATGCAGCAGTCTTTCCCCGGGAGCTACTTTTTTTACTTCCCATCACTCTGAGGTTACAGAAAGGGACACAGGAGTAGGAGAGACATTCAAGAGTTCAGAAAATGGTTTGTGATTAAAGAACATTTAGATTGCAACTTTAGGGCCAATCTAGAAACCCTTCTTCTTCCTCTCCCCATTCATAGCTCCTCTCTGGACAAGCTTGCAGTACTTCTGGAAAAGAATGATGCTGATGGCCCAAAGCGTGGCAGGAGAAGCAAGAACTTTCTGTGCAGACGCTTGTCACCCTCAGGCCGCCCAGCAGCTCCTGCAGTATAACTCAGCGTCCTTGAATTTATTTTTAACAAGGGGAGGCTGAACAAAGCTCTGAACAGTAGGAACTGATACACTTCCTCTCCTTTACTGTACCAAATAGCAAGAAATTTTCCAGTCCATGAAACCAACTGATGCCAGATATTTAATGCCAGATTCATTCCCATCTTGATAGGGAGTTTCTTACTTTGGCCTGGAGAAAAATGTAGCTATGGTAAGCTAGAAAAAATAATAAAGGTAGTCTGCTGGATAAAAATGCCTACCTATCTGAGTTTATAATGGGAGCACAAACCTGAGAGCAGGTAGGATAAGGCTGAATACTGACTGGGCAAGCTGGTGGGTGAGTTTCAGGGCGCCCTGAGGAACAGGAACCCAACACATTTGGGTTGGCAGGATTGGATTAGATACACCCTCACCCCTCTCCCAGGCAAGCTGCCATTACTTTCATCAGAAACCATCAGTGAGGTGGTCTTTTGCCCCCAAATGCCTTAGGAGCTGAGGTTAAGCAAAGAATCATTCTGCTTCCTTGCTCAGAGTTCAAGGGAATTGACAAATGCAGTTTAACATTAGAGCTCTGTTTCCATCCTATCGGGCCAACCAACTAGGACTATTTCTATTCTATAGGGCCCACGAGTTTGTCCCCCATAAAGTCGTAGAATCAGTAAGAAATTTGTGTGGTTTCTTTCCGTGGGAGACACAAATTTCTCCCTTTGGAGGCAATGCTGGATGAGCTGCTACTCTGCTCATGAAAAGAAATCACTAAGAGCACGGTGAGTATCTGTTAAAACCCACTGGCGAGGACATAAAATGCAGTGGCATCAGTAGAATCTTTGGTAAAACATGGGGAAGGCAAATTTCTAAGAAAGGCCACCTTGAGAGTCCAACAGTGATTATGTGGTGCTTCTGGAAATGTCTAACTCTAAGAGCCCCAAAGAGTTATTCCCAACACTGAGGAGGAATGACAGACAGATAGTCACCAACTTGGGCCTCACTCAACCCTATCCTTTGAATTGGGCTCTCTGGCACACACCTCAGGAGCTCCAAGCTCTCTCCTGCCTCACTTCAATAGATTGACGCGCCTTCCCAAAATGAAAATCAGGAGTTATACAGTCCTCCCTTGGTTATCTGTCGGGGATTGATGGACCCCCTTCAAACCAAAATCTATGGATGGATGCTCAAGTCCTTTATATAAAATGGTGTATTATTCACATATACCTACACACACCCTCCTATATACTTTAAATCATCTCTAGATTATCTAAAATAACTAAAACAATGCCTCCACATCTCTTCAAGCACATGGATTCAATGTAGCACTCAGCATGTAGCAAATTCAATTTGTTTTTTGAAACTTGGTAGAATTTTATTTTTCTGGATATTTTCAATCTGCAGTGAGTTGAATCCATGGATGTGGAACCCATAGATACAGAGAGCCATCTGTACTCATTTTCACCATTAAACAGCATTGGAAGCAGGAGAGATTCTTATTGACTGAGGACACCTTTGGGACCCATACATCATGTTCTACAGCAGGGGTGACGTCAGCTAATA
>NW_003852624.1:1262193-1273891 GCF_000181295.1 Otolemur garnettii
GCCAGGGGCCAGCTAAAACAACAATGACAACTGTAACAACAACAAAAAATTAGCCAGGTGTTGTAGTGGGTGCCTACAGTCCCAGCTACTTGGGGAGTTGAGGCAAGAGAATGGCTTAAGTCTAGGAGTTGTAGGTTGCTGTGAGCTATGACTCCAGAGCACTCTATTGGCAGTGACATGGTGAAACTCTGTCTCAAAAAAAAAAAGGATGGCTGCTGAAAACCTTGCAGTGATACACCTGATGGCCAACCCAGCCTGTGAGAGTCAACAGTACACTGTCACCTCTGTGACATCTAAGCCCCAGAAGACAGCACACTCACCAAATAGGGCAAGGGTCACTGTGACAAGGCATCAGGCTGCCCACTGCAAATACTTTCATGTTCATTAGCACTTAGAGAAATGACATAAAGCATTGGAATCCATACTATTAATATATTGAGGAAGAAACAAATTGTACAAAATCTGTATATAACCTGTATATACAGGTATTATATAACCTGTATTTATATATAACCTGCCACGTGAACCTTCTGAAAATGATCAATTGTTGGAAATGATAAGAAAAGTGGTCAGCTAGATAAAAATGCTGACCTACTGTACTCACAGGAGTGTTTTTGGTTTTGTTTATTTTTTTGGTGGGGGGAGGAGGGTAAACAGGGTTTCATCACGCTGCCCAGCAGACTGAAGTGCAGTGCTCTCATCACAGCTCACTGTGACCTTGAACTCCTGCATCTTCCTCCCAAGTACCTCGGACTACAGGCATGTGCCATACCCAGTTAATTTTTAAAATATTCTTTAGAGATGGGGGTCTCACTCTTGGCTCAGCTTGTTCTTAAAACTCTTGGCCTCAAGAGATCCTCCTGGCTTAGCCTCTCGAAGTGCTAGGATTACAGGCATGAGCCCTTATGTCAGCACTCACTGGAGTGTATAACTGACAAGTAAAATCTGAGAGAAGGCAGAATAAGGACCAAGTATTAACTGATGATAAGTCACACAGGACTCCTGTCCAGCAGAGTTTACAGAGACCTTCTATTCAGGCTGATAGAGGGAGGGGCCAGAGATAGCCAAGTGACTCTTTGATAAATAACTGTTTAATTATAATTTAAAAAGTAGTTCTTCTTTTCAATCTAGAACCACAAAAGTTATAGAAATAAAATTCTCTCAATATAACCTCCTCAAAAGTTTATTACTCAAAAAATATTCCATCTTTCCCAATCTTGTGGTTTACCTCCAAATGAACAGAGAAGCCCATTCTTCTTTACTGTCATGTAAAAAATATGAATGTTTGACGTGTCTCTTTAAGGCTGCTAAAGAAGTGTGTCCACGTGTAAATGCAACCTGTAAAGGTTACAGAGACTCTTAGTAGGGTGGTGTCTCCTTAGAAGCCCAGGAGACCCAAGAAAGCTCAGCAGGACACTCCCCAGCTGTGCCAGCACTTTGCTCTCATCTCAAGGATGGAGATATTAAATTCAGTCCCCGTGATCCAGGGTCCGCAGTAAACAAGGATGAACACCGTGGGTCAGTGTATCCAAGTGAGTGCAGATGAAAGAAACAAAACAGCTCAACTAGAAAACTTCAAAACCAGAGGCCAAAAAATATTTCATGACTTTGTTGAGAGATGGTATCCCCCCCTCCCCCATTTTTAATTTTCTCCCTTCAAATTCAAATTGCAGCAATAGAGGCTGACAGCTCCAGCTTCAGACTAGATACATCACGGGGAAATCATTCCAAAAGCTCTAACTAGGTAACTAATTTAATACAGTTTGCTTCAAGGTTTATTTCTTGGCTTGCTTCCCAGATATAAAGCATCTCTGGGCAATTATTATGCAGATGCTACTGAAAGGGCTTTAAATGGCTGCTGCTAATTTAACAGGAGATAATTTTACTGGAGATGGGAAAAAGAACACAAAATGTGCTAAAAGACCAAAAGCATTTGTTTACCAAAAAAAACCCAAAATATGTGGAGTAACTTTTAAATGTTTTCCTTTGGGTTTCAATAAAAACTTTGGCCAGGAAGTTGGACAGTAAACTTACTTCCTCCTCGCATTTTGTGCATGAACAAATACTCCCACAGCAAACAGTGGGAACAGTGGATGAGTTAAAAGGAAGCCCATGAGTGATGAGCTCAAAGAGATACCAGAGCTACACGCGGCCCACATGAGGTCTGTTAACAGTTCCCACGCCAGGGTTTAGAGATGACAGATACAGACTGACGTGGCTCATTGTGCAATAAACCAGTAACTGAGACCAATCATTACAACGTCCTAAGAGTAGAATATCCCAAGGATGGAAAAAAATACCCAAGGAAAGAAAACAAACACCTCTTTGCCTGTTGATGAGCTTCTCATAGGAAGGGTTATGGGCTCTCTTCCACCAAAATGAGATGCGATACGAATGGTTCTCTGTTCAGAACGTACACCCGAATTCCGGCATCTATAAAGCTTGGCTAAAGTCTAAATAGAGAGTAGAACTACTGTGATAGCCGGCCAGATGGGACACTGGGTTGACTCAGCTGGGTGCCCATAGTTCAATGGTTAGGGCGCCGTCCACAAGCTCCAGGGCTAGTGGGTTCAAACCCATCCTGGGCCTGCTAAACTAAAAAAATAGCTAGGCCTGTAGTCCTAGCTACTAGGAAGGCAAAAGAATTGCCTGAGCCCAAGAATTTGAGGTTGCTGTAAGCTATAACACCATGGCACTCTACCAAGGGTGACAGAGTGAGACCCTATGTCAACAACAACGACAACAAAAAGAAACTGGGTCGATTCATATTCCAAAGGAGTTAATGGGGAATCTACGTTGATACACATCTGTTCGTATGTGGTGACAGGAGGGACAAACGTGAGCTCTGTCTGTTTGATTTGATGCCATGCTTTGTCTTTTCAGTGGAGGAGGGGACAGCAATGACAGAACAGCATGAAAGTTGTAGTCAAGAACTATTAATAGAAGTACAAAGGAAAACGGAACTGTGGTTTTGCTCTTAGAATTGACCACTGTGGGGTTCCAAATACCTTCTGCCATTGCTGCCTTATTTTCCCTGAGCTGTGACGACAAAGGCAGCAGGACCTCTAATCAACCGGGAAGAGCAGGCTTTTGCGACTTCCCATCACCATGTACTAACAGATGTGCACCCAAGTTGTACTCAAGAAAAACAAGAGATAAAAAGGAAAATCCCCAAAAATACAGTAAAAGAGAAAATGGACAGATTACGATTTATTGTGTACTAACCTAAGAAATTCAGGCTGGGCACAGTGGTTCACACCAGTAATCCCAGCGCTCTGGGATACTGAGGCAGGAAGATTGCTTGAAGCCAGGAGTTCAAGACCAGCTTGGGCAAGAGACCCCAATCCTACAAAAAAGTAGTGAATACCAGAACTGATCAGAGAGTAGGTTACATGGAGAAAAGGAAAGAAGCAAAGGTCTTTGTGAATGACAGAGTCTACCATCTTTCACCAGTGGGCCAAGATCTGGACTACCCGAGTGGGATGAAGACCGCTTTTCCTGCAGGCTGAAACCTAAAGACGACCGCAGCACAGAAGGGGGTCAGACTTTGTATGGATCCCAGACAGGGCCCCCCTACCTAAATGCCAAACAGCTTCCGCCAATCATCTCCCCCAACTGTTTTCTTTATAGCGTTTCCCATGACTGAGTGAAAGATGGAACACACTCAGCGCATCAGCTCCCAGTCTAGCACGTGTGTCTTATTTAAATAAGGCCCAATTACCAGGGCCCTGCCTGACTCCTTCCTCTTCCCACTATTCCATTATTCTCTTTCAATCAGGCAAGAGGCCTGGCTGCACGATGACCTGGCCCAGAGCCTTAAGGCCAGCAGACTGGGGCATTGGTGCAAGTGAGGAGAAGCAGCAAATACCCAGGGCACAGTCCTCCGAGGGAATACACAAGCTCTGAGGCCAGACTGAGGGGTGACCAAGAAAAACACAGCACGGTGCTCCTCCTGCAGCCCCAAAGATGGTGATTCCTGCACAGTAAAGGAAACATTTTTCTTTATCTGTTGACATTTTTAACTCAAGCTTAGGGGGATGTCAGGGTAGGGTAGGGGAAAGGGTGGACAAGAGATTATTGAGGATGGGTGCAGCCAGGAAAAGAGAGGAAATGAGCTGTCCATCAAGGCTCATGAGCCCCTAATGTAACAGAACAGTGTTTCTTCCTTCAGAAAACAGCCCTTTTCTTTATATTTCAGGGTGAATTCATTTTCTTGCCATCTTTGACTTAGATAAAGCAATTGAGCTGATTAATTTTAGGGTGGTTACAAATCTGCCCGCAACTTCACTAGAGATGTGTTCCCTTATGTCTCTGTCCCCAAAATGTCCCACCCACCAGGCAACCTTCCCTCCTGACGTATTACAATGCAGATCAGTCAAAATGTGGTTCAAATGTAAAGTACTATATTAGCGTGAAAACGGCATTATAATAATTCACAAAAGTTATTCCAAAGGGAGAAAAATAAATTATCTCATACAAAATAATACATGGTGTGTGTAAATGATCTTGGCTCCTGTCTTCAGAGAGCCGGGGCCTGCCTGCTGCCAGCTACCTGTCCCCCACTGGGGGAGCAGATGTTGTCTGGAGGCGCCTCTCCACCTGCACCCCAGGGCTGATGTCCCTCCTCCATGAGTGGGACTGGGGCGATCAAATGAGTCTGGAGTTCTGGAGGAACTGGATGAGGACTTGGTAGACGAACTTGTACTGAGCGATGGTCTGGATCATGAACATCCTTTGCTCCCTAAGGAGCCTCAGCATCACGGGTACTTCCACCTTCTGCAAGAAAAGAGAAAAAGCACAGGATTTTGAGACAGGAAGCTTCCCCTGAACCATACCCTCACTCAGGGGTGGGGCGTTCACCCAGTGTCTGTGCCCAACATATAAGGACCCTGTTCGTTTAAGCACCTGGCTGGCATGTGCCAAGGATGTGCTAATTTAAATACAGACTGGTCTGCAAGATAAAATGGAGGCTGGAGAGAAACCTCAACTCTATTACAACCCAGGGATAAGACTGCACATGTTTCCAGGGTCTTAGTTTCCTCATTTGTAAAATAAGGATAATAATGGTTTCCTCTCACAGCAGGGAGACCTTGCCAAGTTACACTTCCTCAGCAATAACATGGGGTAATTGTACCCACCTCGCAGGATCAAATGATGAAATGTATGTAAAGTACTTAGTATATAGTGAGTATTCCAAAAAAATTGCTTACTATTGCTTTATCAACACTGATAGACAAGTTATTAATGCGATTATACCCACCCCGCTATCTCACAGGATTGTGATTGAGTGACACAACTTATGTGTACGGCTTTAAAATGTCAAAGCACAATTTCTGAACACCAGTCACTCTGGAGTACAAACCTTTAACTGAAAACATCTTGAGTTAAATGAAATGGCCTCTGTGAATTCTTGAAGAATACAGAACTGTCATCAACGGGAAGAAATTAATATGGTGGATCACAGGTGTTTAAAAAGACTGAGGCTGTCAGAGTGTCCCCTCCATCTCACCACGTCCAGTGGCCTGCATGGCTGAAGCACCACCAAGCTGCGGAGTCCACGGTGGCCTCAGCACATTCACTCTCCTCTGGGAGCTTTTAACCCAGGGCACACGATGACACCCATGAAGTTACCAAGAACTGGGCAAGCATTTAAAGTCAGATGTTAAAAACTTAGCTGCATGCCTCACTTTGTCATTTTCCAAATTGGAAAAATAATTTTGGCTATTGCCAAATTCTCTGTGGCTCTGATATGACATGAGCCATCCCTAATAGTTGTTCTTTTCTAAAACCAACTAAGAAATACATATCACAGACTTCAAAAGGGATAAAGTCAAAATCCCTCGGTAACAAGAAGAGAAAAAAGGGCAAGCCAGTCTTGAGCCAAAATACAAAGTCCAGAGTGTAACAAGTGGGTCTTTGTCTCAATTATACTCTCCTCCAAAGTGACAAGCACCATAATATAAGCCTGAAGCACCCTAATAATGAACTTAAAATCATGTGTGATGAGCATTATTCTGTGTTGGGCACTGGAGAGACAAGGATAGAGGGAAGGAGGCCGCTCCTCTCCCACACCAACCAGAGGCTTAGTGGACAGAGGCAGGATCACGCCCAGCATTAAAAACACGGGCTCTGGGCAGCTTTTGTCTGCCGCATCTCCGCTCTCAATGAGGGAACGTAGCCGTGTTACTTCATTCACCTGTGACTCAGTTTCTCTTCTGCTATTCAGGGGTACTAACAGGACGTATCTCACAGTGCTACTGCGAAGGCTACTTGAATTAGCACTGTGAGGCTCTCAGGAGTGTTTACACATGATGAATACTAAATACAGGTGAGCTGCTACTACACCATGCTTATCATCCTCACCACCACCACCACTTCTACCTCCTCATCCACCACTCTCAGCTCCACCCCACACACCGACAAGACTCAGCCCAAATGACAGCATATTATTGTCTGATATGGGGCAGTTTGGGAACAAAGCAAGGTTTCCCCGACCCTCAGTTGCCTTGAAGATTCATGCCCACAGGCTCTGTCGTTAACTATCCCAAAGCCCAGGATTCGTGAGGCAGTTGATACTAGCTTGGTCTTGCCTATACGACAAGTTGTCCTCCTTACGCTATCAAGGAAAAGACATATCTCTTTGGCCAGCAACATCAAGATGTATCTTCTTTGGCCAGCAGGAACTTGACCTTTTGTAATTAGCTATAGCTGTACAGACAGCTACATCCAGGTGACAGAGTATACCACGAATCATAAAACCAGTGATTTCTGAAAAGCTGTATGGGCCTTAAAATGTTGCAGCTAACACTCAGAGAACAAAAGTACTGGGCCACAAGAAGCCCTCTGGAGCAGCCTGGGAGAGCTGTCCCCTCCAGTTCCACCTCACAGCCACCGACCTCACTGCAAGCATCTGTTTCACTGTTTCTGCTCAACTTTTCTGGGTTTAGAATGAGATTAAGAGGGAAGAACCCAGGAAAAAGAAAAGCCATTTCACTATAAAATTAAAGCTGCGTGAATCACAGACTAAAGCATGAAGTATGCTGAATCTGGAAGCTGTGGAAAGAAGGCAGGGAAGTTTGGCCAGGGAAGAATGAGACCCACAGTTTCATATTTATTTGTTGAAATTTTTGTTTAACAAAGAAACTAAATGTGACCCACTCTTCTCCTGAAATAGGAGCTTAACGTTACAAGCCAGACCTGAAAAGCATCAGAACAAAGCAGAGAATGTCCCTCCCCCTGCACCACCTACCAACAGCGAAGACCAGGGGAAACGGGGCAGATAAGGCTGGCTGTATTTGTGCGAGGGTAAGGGAAGTGAAAAATGTGAGTCATCTTGCTATCTTTGAATCTCAATGGGAACAGAAGTTCTTTTTGGACTGACCACATTTCACCAAAGAATGGTCTGGCCTGCAGTTGGGCACTGAGGAAACTCGCTATGTTTGGATACCCACGGAGAATTTAACTAGTATGCGCCTTCACCAAGTCGATAGGAGGCCCTGCTGGCCGGATCCCTCACGCCGACTACTCTGGCTTTGATATGTGCTGCCTGTGTTCCACCAGACCAATGACATCTGGTGTCCAGTGGGCCCCCACGTCAGCGCCTCACTGAGGCTCAGCCTTTGATGGGTCTCCAAAGAGCGCAGAACAAAACAATCTTTCATGTCAGATGAGATGGGATAGAATGACTTCTTCAGTTAAAAAGGGAGATGGGGGAGCAGAGGAAGAGTGTACAGAGAATGAAGAAAAGAAGGGGAATTTGGTGACGAAAGTGACATGAGAGGGAGCAAAAGACAACTAAGGGGGAAGTGAAGAGGCGGCCCCCTTCCTCCCCTGAGACCACCTTGGGATGTGTGCAAGCCGTATGCTTATTGGTTCCCCTCCCACTCAGTGCATCTTCCTAGCCCTGCACGGACTGGGACGTGGCGCAAGTAACTTACTGTACCAGAAACAAACACGAAACCTCACGGGGGACAAAAGGGCAAAACTCAGAAGACAATGCTGTTAGGGAGTCTCAAGCGGTTCCACGATGAGCTCCCAAGAGAGGTGATGCTGAATTTTTTTTTTAAGTGACAATAATTTATAGTTCTTATAAGACACTCATTATTTGGCTGGTACCCCACTATACAGTCCTGGATCTCAAGTTCTGTTTTTGGCTCTGTTTCTGCTTTGTAACATGAGGCTATAATGGAGATAGCTCCTTTTCTATGTTTTAGCAGCACAAACATTCCCAGGGCTGGGTGTTTCCAAAATTAACTTTTTATAGACAGGGCATTTTAAAAGCCTTTGAACCTGTTTAAACTCAGCGTTTATTGTTTTCCTGGAAGTTTCAATATGACAAACTTCATGGGCAATATTTAATCTGATTTTGAAACCACCGATGGTATCAAGTAAGTGAATACCCAGTAGAACCTCTGTAAGTTGGCCACCAAGGGACTGTACAAACAGGTCAACATAGGGACTACTGTACTGATACGTACATGTGGTGCGGGTCTGGTTTGCAGGGCAACTTAAGGAGGTGGCCACTGTTGGGAGGCGGTCTACTGTATTAGCGTATAAATTCCTCCAGATAACTGCATTATAACAACCTATCACTTAAAAACTGCCAAACTATTACAAAAATTTCCAAGCTATACATATCCTTTGGCATTTGAACAAGAACCAAACCGCGTTTGGTATGTGGAGATAGAGTAAAGACAGGAAATAACTACGGCCGAGGATGTGGAAGACCCTGCTTCTTCCTTGGTTCACTGCGTAAGAGTCACAAGGCCGCAGACAAGTCACCCAACTGTTTCTGGGCCTCCATTTCCTCACTTATAAAACAGGACATGTGCACAGGTCTTCTACGTGGCTGATAGGAGGGCCAATCAATGAAAAACAAGGGTGGGGAGAAGCCCTTTAAAACAAAAACAAGATAAAAAAAACCCTACAGCCCAATGTAAACAGATGGCAGAAAAACTATTCTGTAGTCTTTGGCTGCTGTGCGTCTCATTTACATAAATCAAAAGTCTCTAAAAGAGTAACTCCCTAATCCCACAGCAGTGAAGGAAAGCCACAAGCTCCCAGCCCATTCCTGCAGGGAGAAGGGTGAAGGTGGCCAGCAGACGGGGCATGCTGCTGAGCTCGGAGCATCTACCCTGCTCTGTCTGCTACACCACGCACTGCCAGTCCAGACGAACAAACAACCCCTTCAAAGCAAAACCTGATTTCGAAGAATGAAAAACATTTTCCAAGTAGACACACTTTCACATGGGATTTGGTCCAAATAACACCCCAGAAATGCAAGACCCAGCTAAACTATATGGGACCAATAATAACTCACCATGGAAAATTACCCACAATGAAACCAGACTATCTACAAAATGCTGTGGACTTCTGGAAGTACATGCCAGCTGAGATCAGATTCTCTAAGTGATTTCTATCATACACTCCCCTTTCTTCTATATTGTCTGGGTATCTGCACAGAGTGGAGAGAGGCCAAAGATAAGGAAGGCTGTAAATGTCACAGTCAAATAAGGAACTGGGGGTCTGGAACAATCTGATGAGGAGGAGAATATACTAACCACCTAAAATGAAAGGGCACAGGCAAAGTTTTGGCCATGGAGTAGATTTGTCCCCAAGGTGGAGTTTTTAGAGAGGAGAGCAGAAAGACTCACTTCATTGTGCTCCAGGCAGTAGATCATCAGCTCAGAGAGAATGACCACCCCGGTCCTCCCCACCCCGGCACTGCAGTGGACGACAATGGGAGGGTGCCGGCTCTTGGTGCCTTCCAGCATGCTGTTGGTATGGCGACGGACGGACTGGATTTCCTCCAGGTAGGCTGCGGGACGAAATGCAAATCTCGTCACCAAAGTCCTACATGGCTTTGCATACAAGTGGTGGGAGGGGTGATGCTGAATTTTTTTTTAAGTGACAATAATTTATAGTTCTTACAAGACACTAATTATTTGGCTGGTACCCCACTGTACAGTCCTGGATCCAGAAAGGACCAGCTGGGAGTCAATTAGTCCATGGGAGAATTTGTTCTTTAAATTAAATAGTTCTTTTTTAAAAAATTAAATTCTGTTTTCCCCTCTGCAAATCCCTAAGTCCCCCAAGCAGATGATTCTAGACATTACTTACAGCAATTCCTACTATTAACAGACTGGGATCAGAACAACAGATAAGTCCCCTTGAAATGCCCGCCTGTCAGAGCCAATTTCTGGTGGGGAGAGAGCATCCATCTGCCCCTTCTTTCTTCCCCTCACTATTGAGTGAGTGTCAACTGAGGCTTGACTTCATTTTTGGATTTTAAACTAGACTCTAGGGAGTCTGCTCTTCAGCAGGGATTCCGTGGGGTTATGTGAGTAACTTAAGATAAGCCCCCCTTCTGGAGGGGTTGCCATACCCCCCCATCCGTTCCAACATCTGCCTGGCTCAGCAGGGCCAGGCAGGGTCTGTTCACAACTCCAATTGGGCACAAAAGAAAAATTACAGCATCACAAGCCCTAATGACTTTTTTTCATAATCACGAAAAAAGAGAAAAGTATAAAAATGAAATTCTCAAACAGCCTAAAACACCAGAAAAACTCAATTAGCAATTTAGATTTTGCAGTAGCTAGGAGAGAAATAGGTTTAGAAATTCTTTTTTAAATAATTTCCCATAACATTTTAAAATTTCAGATTAATATGAGGGTACAAATGATTGTTACATTGTTTGCCTTTCTGAGGTAAAGTTCAAGTGATAGTTCAGCCCTTCACCCAGGGGGTCATACTCGGAGAACATCCTCTTAATGCAACGGTATAAACAACACTAGGAGAAATGCTTAAATTGCTAGAGAGAAAAAGTACATTCAAACCACTTCTAGTAATTTTAAAAGCTTTTGTTTACATACGATAAGAAGCCATACTTTCCTTTATAATTTTATCTAATTATTAAACAATCTGAAGTAGTTTACTAAATAAACTACTATTATGAAGATGAAGATGACTAGTAGGAGTAATAAGAGTAACATTAGTACTACTCCAGCAGTACTCCCAGGAGTAGGGATGTAAAATGAAATTGAACAGAACAAAAATGAAGACACTCTAAGATGAACACGGTGATTACTATTGGTAGCCAAGATGAGCTCAATGCTTCGCACGGAATCTTCTTTACAATTTTTGTGCAAGGGAAAAGACATTAGGCAATTGAGCATCCTGCCTGATAAGAGCCAATGCCCATATACAAAAGACAGCTTTATCTGAGCCAAACTTATGAAGAAAAATTAAAGGAATGTTGGGCAATACAGAAGATGAGACTTTCAAGCGGATGGTTCCTCTATAAATCATATTAATAAAGTTCCTCAAGCTGCAATTCCATGAAGACTTCTGCATTGTGGGAGACTGTTTGGCTTAGGTAGTCTGCATATACCAGGTACTCTAATTTAAACAGGTACAAACATCCTTAAATCCTAGAAGAAATGAATAGCCAACATTCCTGAGGCCCTATGCAGTCTACTTGCATTGAGTTTCCTCAAAATGTAACTGAAAAAAATGACATTCTGGGTACAAGTGAATCTTTCTATGAGTAGAATATGAACGTTTTAACACAATAACTAAGAAAATTACGCGAAGGCTATGTTAACCAGTTTGATGGAAGTGCTTCGATTGTTTGTGAAAACACCACACTGTACACCAGAAGGGCATTAATGTACACAGTTACTATTCAATAAAAAAAAAA
>NW_003852624.1:1273947-1319173 GCF_000181295.1 Otolemur garnettii
TATTTATTTATTTATTTTGCAGTTTTTGGCCCAGGATGGGTTTGAACCCACCACCTCTGGCATAGGAGGCCTGTGCCCTACTCCTTTGAGCCATAGGTGCTGTCCAAAAAATGACATTCTTTAAAAAACTCTATTTTTCAGAAATTTAGATCAACGTCCATTACGTTTGTTCTGATTTAAAAGATTTGACTATGCTTTCAGTCACCTTATAAACTCAATTTCTCATTGTAGCTGTCACTCATGAATGGATGTACTTCTATTTTTAACATTTTCTGCTCCTTAAAGAAAATTATACTAAAAGATTAGCTGAGAGGAATAAAAAGAGTGGTGTTAGAAGGAAAGTTCTGCAAAGGTCCCTGCCCTCCTTATTAATATTTTGAGCTATAGATAAGTGGTCATTTGACCTCAGACAAATCAATCAGTCTCTCTGGACCTTGCTCTAGATCTTTTGGTTCAAATCAACTTCCTATTCTCTACTTTCAGTGTCCACCTCAAGGACCGTCATCACTGTCAAGGAAATGAAACACCCGTGTCGGTGAATAAAGCATCACAGTCTTGCTGGAACTTGTAAATCGGTACCTTTTAGGTCTTGAGAACACATTCTCTCTCTCCCACCTTTCGCCATTCTAAATGAATACCACAATAAAATCAAGGTTTTGACATCATCTAGGGCAGGGGTCCTCAAACTTTTTAAACAGGGGGCCAGTTCACTGTCCCTCAGACCACTGAAGGGCCAGACTGCAGACCCCAGGATGAGTCGGCTGCTAAGCAGGATAGGCAGAGGCGGCAAAAACACCCGGCAGGTCAGATAAATGTCTTAGGCAGGCCGCATGTGGCCTGCGGGCTGTAGTTTGAGGATGGCTGATCTAGGGTATGGATAATGGTCCCTTCGTGGCTCACGGGAATTCTGTCAGGCACGCATGGATCTACAGGGAGCCCCAGGGACTCCCTCCCAAGTAGGGTCAGTAAAGAATGGGGTTTCTCCACGAGCACAGGGCAGTTAGGCGAGCACGTGGATGGGGAAGGAGAGAGCTGCAGACACCACTGAGAAGCAGAGGACAGAATCCAGTCTCATCTCTGGGTGGTAATGACTGGCCTATCTATCTTTCACATTAGACTGTGAACTCAGTTCCACCTCTGTGCTCTCCTGGCACATGGTGGGCCCACACCCAGTTTTTGGCTGTTCAAATAAAATACTGCATATGTAATCTTGTGAATTAGCTTCTAAAACAGCAGTATCCTGACAGTATATCTATCTAAACTAGTGACTTAGTCTTTTGAGCCCATTTTAGTTTGGAAAACTGTAAGTTGATTTCAGTAATTCTTACTGTCGTCATCAAAGGTATGAAAAAGCTCTGAGGTTTTCTACTGTAGGAAATGCGAAGCTCATGAGATATAAACTTTCATGAATTTAAGTTATTTTTAAATTTTATTTTTTTGTTTTAAAAATTATCATAACATAAACACAACATAAAATTTACCATGTTAACCAATTTTAAGTGCAGTGTTTGATGTTATTAAGTATATTCACAACATTGTACAATCCTCACCACTACCCACGGCCAAAGATTGTTCTGTTTTGTTTTGTTTTTTCCTGTTTTAATGCTTTGCTTGTTCTCTTTACTTAAAAAGAAACAAACAAACAAACAAACAACTCCTTAAAATTTTTCAGAAAATTATGGGGGTACACAAATTTGGTTACATAATTTGCTTTTGTATATTTTAAGTCAAAGTTGTAAGTGTGCCCTCTAAGTTTTCACTATTTCAAAACAGAAACATTGTAGGTTCTGTTGTACCCATGAAACCAGCGATCCCTAACCTTTTGGCACCAGGGACTGGTTTCATAGAAGACCATTTTTCCCTGGATGGGGAAGCAGCATTAGATTTTCCCAAGGAGTGCACAGCCTAGATCCCCTGCCTACACTGGGTACAGGGAGGTTCCCACTCATATGAGAATCTAACGCCCCGTTGACGTGACAGGAGGTGCAGCTCAGGCTGTGATGTTGCAATGGGGAGCAGCTGTAAATATGGATGGCGCTTCAGCTACTCACCTGCCACTCACCTCCTGCCGTGCAGCCCAGTTCCCAACAGGCTACAGATCTAGATTGGCCTGCCGCTCAGGGGTTGGGGACCACAGCTTTAAACAGTAATTCCGCATTCCCCTCTGTCCCTGCTAACCACTCGTCCTTCACTTTCTCCCTCTCAATCTGCCAATTCTGGGAACCTCACATAAGTGGAATTACATAACATTTGCCCTTTTGTGACCGGATTATTCCACTCATCATAATGTCCTCAAGGTTCATCTGTGTTGTAGAATGAGTCAGAGTAGTTACTGACTGAATGAGTAGTAAAGGTCTAAGTCCAGGGGAACCAATTAGTTTATCACAGTCTTCACTTAACTGCATAAAAGGTAAACAGAATATAATAAATGACATATTATTCTCTTCTATCTAATGATGAAGAAACATACTTCAATGTTACAATAGTTTTCCCTACTAAGACAAAGCATCCTCTCTTCCCATTTTACCTCCAACTGACAGACCACTGATGCAGCTGGTAAAACGTAGGAAGAAAACACTTACACAAAAATCCTTGGACATCTTCTGGGCAACCGTGATCTGGCCAGTCAGTATATTGCAAATGCCACACCGTCCTTTCCTGACCAGACAGAAGGTGCTTGACTTTTAAGCCTGTGGTTGCATAGCAACCAGAATCTGTTCGAAACTTTGTGGTGACCTTGAACTTGCCATAGGTGGCTGAGCTGTGCTTGGAACCCAGTTTGGGCCAGTATCGGTGGCTTTTGGTTCGTCCGCCCTCCTAAATCACACACAAAAGCAAAATAGGAAATAAGTAAGGAAGCTCTCATCTTTTTCATCCTAAAATCTGAAGACAAAATAAAACACAAATAGCTTCTAAATCACCAACTCAGTAGCAGTGTCTACCATGGGGCAGATCCTATACATTTTAGCTTAGACCAATAATACGATTTACAATAATAGTTACACCAATGGAAAATTTAAAAGATTCACAATTGAAGAGCAGTTGAAGAACAGAAAAAGGAGCAAGTACAACTCCAGAGACAGGAACAAGCGTGGTGCCTTCAAGAAGCCAATGTTTTCAAGGTGGCTAAAATGTGGCACCTCGAAAGGGCAGGTGGTAGGAGAGGAGGTTGGGAAGGCCTCACGGCCTCATGGTAGGGAGTGTGGATTTCATCCATGGACAAGAGAGCAACAGATTCTAGTAATGGTTCTAGGTCTCACTTCTTCTCTCTGATGTTCAGTCCAGACCTGTCTACTCTAACATGCTGACTACTGACACTATCTCTAACGCCTACTGTTAATCTCACAGTTTTCATCCTGACCCATTTTTTTTTTTAATTCAACCTACAACTTAAACAGAGAAAAGCTGACTACATAACCATTCTTTCTCCCCTAATTCTATAATCTTTTCTGAGGATAGGAATCTTCTCAACCATTTACAGAAGTCTGTGTTTACCTTTTGCATAGTTTCGAAGTCCCTGGAGTGGTGGCAGAGAGTGTGGATGGAGGAGGCAGTTGCTGGGAGGAGATGGGGCAGGGAGCAGGTGGATAGAGAGAAGGACACGATGCATACAGAACTGCGGTGCCAGGGATGCAGTCTGGGAACCTACAGCTGTTTAGAGGAACCTAAACGCCGGCCGACTTTGAAAGCTATACATACTTGAGGAATACAAATAATTGTCTGGGAATCATTTGACTTCATTGAGTCTCCTTAGCAATGAAAAACACCTTACTCTTTTATGTACTCATCCTGTGAAAGCAGACTTGGATTTACCTTTTGGCTGAGTGTCTAAATCAGCTATGAATTTTAAGAGCTTCTAAGTCCTTGGCTGTCCCATGGTCACCAGTCTCTACTTTGTCTTGACAAGGCTAGCCCCTTCTTCTTAGTTGGGTCTTGCCTCAAACGCCACCTCCTCAGAGGACCGTGTGACTGCTACCCCATGGAAAGCAGCCCCCTGCCACCCCCTAGTGTCACTCTCTTTCCCATCACCTTGCTCCATTTTCTCTGTGGCACTTACTGCTATCTGAAATTACTTTTTCACTTTTTACTGTCCCTCCCACGGGGAGGTAAGCTCCATGGGGACAGGGAAGATGGCTGTCTCATTTGCCACATGCCCCTGAGGTTAGCACAGGTGGCACATTAAGGGAATCCTTTGCAATGATGTGATTCACATAAGGTGATAAATCTATACAACTAGAGGCTTTCAGAAGGATTTATTCTCTTTGTGGGGAAGTCAAACAGAAGGTCTGACCAGAGAAGTACAGCTGCCTTTAAAGAGCTTGAAGCCCCTTCACCTCTGTCTTCTAAAAGACTGTTCTGGAAAGAGCAATCGCTCAGAACAGTCAGGGAAGGGAATGTGACTTTTCGCCCCCAGTTGTCTCTGTTCCCAAGCCCCTTTAACATAGTCAGGAAAGGGGCACTGCAACACCACAGATACTGGTAAGAGCACACGGAGCTAGTCCCTTAAATGACTTCAAAACAGAAGCTGGAGTTTAATGACAGGAACAAAAGCAGGTGGTTAAAAAAATGTTGAGAATGTGACAAGGGAAGAAACACAACACTTCTTCCCCCAAAGACAGGAAGCTCAGAGCTGAATGGACCCACTGGCAGTGTGTGCCAGTTTTTATAACACCACACAGAGTTCTCTAGTTACAACAGAAAAACTGTGTTTGGCTTGGCAAAGGAAGAAAAAGATATTGTTTTTTTTTTCTTCTTCTTTCTGTTCCCCAAAGAATAAAGGCCCCTCCAGGAACAACAGCTCCTGCTCTCCTTTCGGCTGATAAGCATGGTGGCATGTGGAACTTACGGGCCCAGGGTCGGGGATCTATGTCGACCTGCCCAGAGCAGCCCGAGGTGCTCAGATTCCAGTGGAAAGACCACTGTTTTGTTTGGCCTGCAAAGTCAGCTTGCTGAACTAAGGTTTGGTTGTTTTTGGTTTTGTGTTGTTTTGTTTTCATTTTAGTGCACGGCAATACGAGGAACAGAGTTTCAAGTCAGATTAAAATGGGAACAGGAAAAGCCACAACAATAAATTATCCCTGGGGGTGGGGGGGGGAAATCTACCTGAAAGTAAGAAGAGAAAGAGGATAGATGCCAAAGAGCAAAGGCTTTTCAGAAAAACAGCACTTCGGGAAGGAGGATGAGGCGGCAAAGCTGCCAACACAAAGCTTGCTGTCCAGCCACTTTCAACCCCCAGGAAAAGGACGCTGAGCGGGGCACACCACTTACCTCTTCTGCAGTGACCATGGCAATCACGTTTACTCCCTGCTCCCATACCATCTGCCAGAAGTCGTGGCACGTGTGTGGCAAGGGCCCCTGGGTGGCTATATAGTGCCATTCTGCCCCACCAACCACCACCTGGAAACCAAGAAAAGCATCAGTAAATGCACCCTTGTCCAACACAGAACTACCTGCTGACCACATACCTATCCGTTAGTATCCACTTCAAAACCCTGGATAATATTTTTTGAGCCAAATGGGTTAGTACAATTAAGAAAAACCTTGAGACCATAGATGGCTAGTGACATTCTATCATATGGCAACACTTTTTGACACTCTAGCCTATTAAAATATTTAGCTGACTTTTTCTGTCTGCAACTCACGAAGCATGTGCAAACCATATACGCTAAAAACATATACACACCACCCCATATATATGTATATCTAAACACACAATATTATATGAACAGGTACATGTATACTTAGGATTTGTTACAAAAATAGTGGTCATGCTTGCTATGCGCAATGCATTCTGATGCTTTCCATTCTTTTCTCTAGTTTAGTCTAATTCATTAAAACCTTCCCCTACACACAAGTAGCAATGACCACTAACTTGATTTCATATCCCACCACTGGGTTGTGATCCATATCAGGTCTAAGCTCACTACAGTCACCTTCAAAGTACTCCTCTTAGGAAGCTATGCACCATTGCCAGCACCTAATCCACACTTCAAAGCAAATTTTGGAACTCTTTTTCTGGAATGGCTGTTGGAGCTGTTATCATTTTACCCTTGATGTCCTGAATGTCATGGGGGCCCAATCAGGTGAGTAGGGAGGGTGTTCCAATACAGTTATTTGTTTATGGGCTAACACGTCCCTCACAGACAGTGCTGTGTGAGCTGGTGCACTGTCATGATGCAAGAGCCATGAGTTGTTGGCAAAGCTCAGATGGTTTCAATTTTTTTCAGGCAGTCTTTTCAGCACTTCCAAATAATAAACTTGGTTAACTGTTTATCCTGTTGGTTCAAATTCATAATAAATATTCCCTCTGATATATAAAAAAAAGTGAGCAACATTATTTTGACTCTTGACTTAGACTGATGAAACTTTTTTTGGTAATGGAAAATTGGCTAACTTCCACTGTGCCCTTTGATGCCCTGTTTCAGGGTTGTATCAGTACATCTATATTTTATCACCAATGATAAGACAACACAAAACATTGTCTTGTCTCTTCAAAAGGTCCTGACAAACTTCAACTCGTTTATTGGTGAGCTCTTTCAGGACCATTTTTCCATACACCTTTCTCATGATAACATTTTCAGTTAAGATTTTCCCAAGTGTTTCTCTATCAATGTTTACTTGGTGTGCTCTGCTTCTCATAGTCAGCCATGATTCTGACACACAATTAGATGAGTTTTTATAATTTTTTTTTTATTATTTCTGCTGGTTACTGGCTACCCTGACCCCTCTTCACCAGTGACACTTTTATCCTCTCAGAAAAAGGTTTATTAATCCATTTGTACAGTGACATTTTCTTCATGATATTATTTACCCCTAGAAACTTGGACTACTATGTCCCTGATTTCACTTCCACTCTTCCCAAATTTAACAAGAAATTTAATGTTTGTTTGTTGTTCTAATTCAAGCTCTGATATTTTTGTGATAACACACAAAACACAATGATAATGAATACTACTCAGTAAGACACTGTTACAGGCTCACATGAACACAGCAGTGAGACACTGATGTATCAAGGTTATGAAACCTTCCTGAGTTGTTTGTACAGTGCTGTCAATGAAAGCGCAAGGCAGCAAGTTCACGAACTTGTCAGACATGAAAAACAGTCTTCATTGGTATCCTCTTCAACAATAAAAAAGTCCACCATGGAGCAGTATTTTTCTCCTGCTGACCTGATATGAAGTGTGTCATAAACCTCCCTTGTCACTGCTGCTCTGCAGCGCCACACTTGGCAGACATATTCTGAATGCACTTGTCAATAGTACATGATGTTTTATAAATAACTTGATCTTATGCAGTACCAGAGCACCCAACTGAACCAGGGAGTCATGAGATAATGTTGGATAATAAAATTATGGCCCCATGTACTTCAGGGTGATAATTCTGTAGCTGTAGAGTCACAGCTATGGAGAATCAAAAATGAGAAGTTGTACTCAAAGTGCTGAAGGTCATGCTATGAAGGTGAAATGGTGGCCTTGGAGAATTCTTTCTCTTCTCCCTTCTATTCCTATGCCTTGATAATACAAAGTCAGGCCCCTTACACATCCACGCAGTGCAGATCTCTAGAGAGTTCTCAGAGCAATAAAGTGACTGTGGTTTGAAACGTTTTCCCTTTCATCTATTTTATGAAACTATACACTAACTTGATTCAAACAAAAACGATGTTAGTTACTGTCTCATTACACAAGACGTGTTTAGGTCAAAGCTGGCAAGAAAAATCTGTTTCCCAAGTACTGTGGGAGATAACATTCATATATTTGCTGGCTAGGAGTTTGGTTTATCTGTGGAATTGTGATTTTAAACATCAGCCTTTCTGGCACCCAACATATAGGAACCATAAATACTTCCAGAGAATGCTGTTGCCTGGGGCCTTTCAGCATATTCTAAGTATTGACAGGAGGGCATTAAAAACTGCATTAAAAACACAACCAGCGCTACTGAGGTAGATTTCACAGATGTGATTCCACCTCTGGAGCAAATAAATCTCTGTTCTGTGTTAACGGCTGCTTGGAACCTGGGGGGAAAACATTGGCAAAATATACAACCTATTCCAAAAACACAAGGACAAGTTCTTGCAAGCGCTGTGGGTCTATTAAATGCACCCATGTTTAACCCGGATCCGCAAGATGAAATGTGGGCCTTAGAGAATACTCAGGAAGGGAATGCTTCTCGGTTAACAATACCCGCTGGGCACAGTTTATGCACAGTGACAGTTTTTTCCAGAGAGCAGATGGAAAATGGTGGAAGAGACTGGGCCAAAAGAAGAAGATGGTATAATACTGCTGTGTAAGACTTCCAGAGACACTCTATCAAGAAGCAGCTGTGTGATCTGCTCCTGTATTTGAGTGCGTTATTTGGGTCGTTATTTCATCACCTAAACTAAGTCAGCGAAACATCATCTTTGGTTTACTCAAGAGTTTCCTGGGGTTCATCTTTTGTTTTAGCTCTCACTCTCAAAAGTACGAGTAAAAATGAGCACTATGATCTATCCTTGTTATTCTTTCATATGCCTGTTGGCAGTACCTTCTCATTATTAAAGAGTAACATATATAAATAAATAGTGATCTATGCTCTATGCACAAACACGCTATACCCAATCATGGTATTCTTTTCATATTCTGTATCAAGACTGGTTATAACTGATACACAAGTTATACTTCAGAGGCTCAAAGGAATGTACTACTAGTAATTGTGCTACAGTTTCTTTCTTCTTTCTAGTGAGGAAAGAAAATAATTCTGGACAAGGCAAGAAACAGGCTTCTAAAGCTATTGATCACAATGGACTAAATTTTGTATTATTTAAAAACTTCCTGTAACAACTGCTTTAACATGAGTATATAAAGAGATTCTCCCACTTCTGAGTTCCAAACAAATGGTGACATTATAAACATGTAAGCTCTGTTCTCAGGGACACTAAAGACAGGGACACTGAAGAAGATGAGCGATTTAGAAAACGTTTAACTGCATGTACACATATATCTGTAACCCTAAATTTTAACTAGGGTAGAGCTTGGTTATGCAATACTGAGATATGAAGGTCTGAAGCATTTGAAGTATTAATAAAAACCTAGCCATGCTAGTGTGGCTAGCCTTGTAAGAGTTGACACTAACCACACGTTGATAGTTTTGCTGGAAGTTATTCCACTCGTGTTACCACCATGCACACTTGGGACTTCAGCTATAAAACACTGCAGGCTGTGCAGTATTACACCGGGGAAACAATAGTTGCTACTAATCACGAACATGATAAAACTTGGAAGACAGTAACATAATACCTGTGACTTCCAAAGTTTTATCATCAGCTAACTACAAAGTGAAAAAGACAAGCCTAGGTTTCTCCCCTGAGTTTAGGGAAAGTTGTAGCCCACAGAGAAGAACAAGTTAGAGCATCTATAATGAGCAAACTTCAGAAACTGCTGACCTGAGGTTTTTCCTGAGGCTGCAGAGACTTCCTTCTCTCTGCAGTGGCAGACATACCCTTCCACTTGAATAAGAAAAGCACAGGAGTTCAAAAACACGCCCTGAAGGTCTGGGGATGGGCCAAGAAGCACAATGGCAGCCCATACGGTTTTTTCTTCTCCCTGCATTTTACCCTTAACCCAGCAAGCCTCCCACCCGCTTTCCCACTTACCTTGATGTGGGAGGCATTGATGTACCCGGTGTTGTTTTCTTTGGTTGGAATCAGCTCCACTCGATTTTCCTCATAGGGGACAACTTCCCGGATTCGGCTGCGCTCAGCATTTTCTGGCAGAGCTGCGGTGCTGAAAATGCCATTCGCCTTTTTCTTTGGGATTTGCTCATATTCTGTGAACACCATGCCCTCTTCTAGCTTCTTCTTCAGGGTTCTGAACTGCAGCAGAAATTGACCTTCAGCTGTCTGGGCTATTTCTTATTCAAAAGCTCCAATGGAACAACCAGATTTCTTCACATATTGACAGTGATAATGTCAGTAAAGGGTTTCAGAACGTACAACCAATATTGGTTACGTGGTCTCATCATTAACCACAATGCTAGTTTCTCTTAACCGATAAGCATTTTCCTACTCGCTCATACTATTAACAGAAAACAAATCTGCAAGAACTGGCAGGAGTTTAAATTCGACAAGTCAATATTTTTGCTATTAGCACCTTGGTTTAAAGTCCCAACAACAAGGAGAATGTTAATCTTAGTTATCCAAACATCCTTTTCTCTACCCACATAGCTGTTTTTACTGAGCTAAATCTTAAGATGATACTGGTCCACAGTTCTACACCTCTAAGGATTAAACCGCCTCCCCTTTCTGTCAAACTACTAATTACAATAATACGGCATTAATTGGATTAAATGATCCCTCTAAATTCCCTCCTGGCTCTAAAACCTTCTAATACTGGATACATACCAGCAGAAATGGAACACCCCAATGTTATTAGCATTCTAGTAGTTTTATACAACTTATTAACCTTCTGACAGCAATTTCAGAAACTAATGGAACACCTTTCACCACCTCTAAAACATTACCATGCAACTCTTTCTGCTTTCCGAAACCAAAGGTCTCATGATGTGTTATCCTAACAAATAGAAATCAGTCACATTTTATAGTCATGTAAATGACTGCATATCCAGAGAACTCTATAAAATGCTAGGATAAAATAATTACTCCCTAAGAAGTGAAAATTGTTCACAAAATCACAGCGACAGAGAGCTACAGCAATTGTTTAACTTCTTCATTTTACAAAAAAATGAAATAGGCCCAAAGAAATTATTTGACCAAGCCATACAGCTTATTAGGGGCTGGTTGTTCTAAGCAAGCAGCAGATCCACCAATCTGACAAAGTGGGAAGACCAAGAGGAAACGTTGGACGTTGGACAGGATTAATTTAATGCAACACAGACCAGATCTTCCAAACAATGTCAAACTGAAGAATCAAAGCATTAAACACAATGTAGTGCGGGCTGGCATGTTGGGGCAACGAGGGAACTTTGGGACTCTAAGACCACAGAGAATGAATCATGCTTGACAAGTCCAGCGCTTACCCTCTCGTCCATGGGAATGCGGGTGGCATCAACTCGACTCTCATCTCGCCCTGAGACCCGAGCCACCGAGAGCCCATTCAGCGCTGCCAGCATCAGCGGCCTCTTCTGTGCCTCCAGGCCTGCCATCTTCTGCTTCTCTAGATTCTTGTGGCAAGAAAAGGCATGTTCTCATTGTTTATAATACCAGTAGAATGTTGGAATGTGTTTTAATCTCCCCAAATCTGTAACTCCCCAGCCAAGGAATGCAGACAATCACCATTAGTGGGGCAAATTCAAACACAACCTTCCCGGTATTCCCACTGTGCCTGCAGAAGCCCGTTCTTGAGTTTTTAATTTTCATTCATTCATTAGCTAGATAGGTAAATAAATAAAATAAAATAAAAGACTTCCTGCAAATATGACTTGCTGCAGGCCTAGAAAAAAAACATAGGGTATATGCAATACAGTTTAGAATGACCAGGGCTGAAGGTAGACAGGACAAGGAAAAGAGAAACAGTTAGTTACGGGAATCATCTAAGCCAGTCACAGCGATGGCCCTTTTGCACGGATTGAATGGTGCAAAACTTGGAAAATGGTCTGGGATATTGTTGATCAAGAGATATAGACACATAAGTTGTAGAGAAAAATCTTGCTAAGTCTCTATCCTGAGGAGCTAAGATTGAGGATGTTAATCCAATATTTAACCTCTGGCCTTTGGCACATCTACTGGTAACATTTCCAGAATGACAGCAGACGTGGTTTAGCAAACTCACTAACACTAAAGCCCAGCTGGGGTCATCGAAGATGGTCCCCCAGGCATTCCCCTTCATGCTTCATGTACAGGGCTCACCAGCACAGACGCTGCGGCCCCCAGTGACTACAGAAGGACATCACTGGATGTGACTATACTATGGGAAAAATGGATTTGGGGGCTGAGCAGACCACTCAGGGGAGGGTTTGAATGCTGACACCTGGCCCTAGCTTGTGGCTTTTTCCTTCTACCCTCTCTAGCACACCTATACTCTGAAACGAGATCAACAAGGGCCGGCTGGCGCCCTCCTGTCCTGCTTCCTCACTTCCCGCAACTGACTAAGGTATGAAACATCTACCCACTTCGGGCAAGCCATGAAGACCATTTCCTAAAAATAACTTTCTCTTAGACATTAAGGGAAGAACGGAGTACTTCAAAAAGCACAGAAAGAGATGAGTTGTATAGAATATAAAACTGTGACCCCCCAACTGAAGTGCAACCAATTTGCAGATTCATTTGACTGCCACCCATAACGGGGGTCATCTTTTCCCTGGCTTCTTTTCAGAGATTTAGAGCCTTCTGTCCTTATTCTGTGATTTATAAATTTACTCCCCAGGAAGATGTCGTGAAGGCACCATCCCACAGGTTTAGGGATGAGAGGGAACTGTGTCTTACCATCACCACAACGTCCCCTACAAGCAGCCTCAGTGAGGGAAGCTGCCAATAGGATCCTTATTCCAGTGATAGGCTACCAGGCATCCTCAAACTTTTTAAACAGGGGGCCAGTTAACTGTCCCTCAGATTGTTGGAGGGCTGGACTGCGGTCCCCGGCAAAAACACCCAGTGGGCCAGATAAATATCCTAGGTGGGCTGCATGTGGCCCATGGGTTGTAGTTTGAGGACACCTGGGCTAACCCATTGGACAAACCAAAAGGTAGCTCAAAAGTAGAAAAAGGACTCACGGCTTTGCAGATGAAAGTTATAATACTCTAACAGGATGGCTCTGGTTTCTCAATGCCAGCTATCCCAGTGAGGGGTGAGGGTGGGCAGGGTTAGATTTAAATTTTTAGGTTTTTATTTGTTTGTTTGCTTAAAGTTTTTGTGAGAGAGAATGACCCCCCCCACCCCCGCCAAGTTACCTCTTTCATTTGGGAATCTGTTTCATTCCTCTCTGAAGTTTTGAGAAAGCAGTAATTCTAGAAAAATGGTCCCGAGTCCCTCTCAACAGTGTCACTTTCTTCCCAGCTGCACTGTAAGGTGACCCTAATTGGGCCTAAGACAAAGAATAACTAACTTATCCTTCTTAGGGAAGGATTATTGCCTAGCTAGTGAACACTAAAACCCAGTTATAAGTCAAACTATATCTCTTAATTCCTTCTCACTCATCCTATTAGCTTTTTAAAAAAACAAATGACTCAAAAATCCAATCTAGCTTTTTGTCCTCACTGCATCTGACTTCTGGTGAGGGGGCTACAACCAGAGAAGTGTCTTCAAGGCAGGCAGCAGCAGGAGCTGGAAGGACGAGCTATAAAGGCAGCAGGCCAGGACCATCCAGCAAACGACAAGCAGCTCCACAATTACGGAGAAGTGGCAGAGGGAAGACTTCTGGAGGGCTCGAGGGCGGCCTTCCCCAACATCCACTCCCATCAACCTGTACAAGGTACCCATGGTGAGGAGGGCAGAGGAGTATCTGAGATGTGGGGGTGCTGCTGCTTAGACCATGGTGGGGGTCGTGGAGAGTCATCTTGAGCTCAGAGCCACTGGGGCTGTCACCATCTTGCATGGCCCTCTGGCTCACCGAAGAGCCGCCTCATTCTCCTCTAGGGTCTGCTGCTATGCTTAGGCTCCTGAGTATATGGGATTTCAGGGGAAACAACACCAATGGGGAACATTAAATAGAAATGGGATAATCACTTTCTTGAACTAAAAGGGAATGAGTAAAATTTGCTAGCCACTACTGTCCACATAGATGAAAGGAACACCATGGAGGGAAAAACAACAGTGAAAGATCCCCTGTCCCTCTGTGGTTAATTCAAGGAGCTCTAAGGAGGGACCAGGAGCATGATTTTTGCCTACAGGCTATTTGTTTAATTCGGCAAACAAGAGGGATGAATGCGACCAAAATGAGGTTATGAGAACATGTGGACATCATTAAGTATCAAGTTGGCAGGGGAAAAAGCTAAACTGAATGCTTAGACTGATAGGTTCTTGATGCTCATGTTGCTTTTACAAGGCCTGGGGACAGAAGTGTTGAAAAACTTCTTTCTACGAACGAATTACTTTTTCCCACACTGGGAACGCTCTCTCCACACAGCATCCACCCACAAATTTCCCTCCATCCGCAGCCGCAGGCTTCCTTTGCTAGAGGCACAGGTACACCTTTTATAATTTCCTTTTAGGATTACAAACAGTAGAAGAAGTTACATCTATATAAAAAACTCTTCAAACTTTCCTGAACCAAAAGTGTTCAGGGAAGCCAAAGCTGTGAGGTTAAGAATGGAGAATATTCTCAAGGATTTTTAAAAGCAACGAAGTCACTATAGATTAGATATCTGAACCCAGAAACTTGGCTTCTTTCAAATTGAGGTCCTCGATTATTCTTTTCACACCAAAGCCCAGTGACAGGCATGGAAGGTTTCCACATGAAGGGCATCTAACGAGCTCCATCCAGGCAAATGTGAAATTGCCACAGTGAAGTTCCTAAAATAAGGCCTAGCTGCCTTACAGTTTAGTGGTATTGCAAGAAGAAAAGTCAATCAGAATTTAATTCATTATAATTAAATAAATGTTTTTAAGTCAGCAAAAATTTCTAGGACAATTAGCAATGGAGATTTTTAAAAGTTGTGATAATTGAACATGTTTTCTTATTAGTAAGAGACAGACTCATTTTGTCATTCTGTCTGCTCACCAATCATCTGCATGGGTCTTGTTCTGAAAACATAACTGGTCTTCCTCCAGGTTGCACTTTTTAATTATTTTTTAAGAGATAGGGTCTCATTATGTTGCCCAGAGAGGAGTGTAGTGGCTAATCACAAGTGCAATCGTGGCACATTATACCTGGAACTCCTGTCTTGGAACCTCCTCCTCCATTAGCCTTGCATGGAGCTGGGACTACAGGTGTGTGCCACTGTGCCTGGCTCTGAACAATTCTCAAGATGGGGTATTCCCACCTAATACCAGGAGGTATCTTCAAGTGTAGTAAGAATGCATGAATGTATATGTGTGTGTGTGTGAACACGGATGCGTATGAATTTTTGATAGAACTGAGGCTCAAAGGTAAACTTCTGAGTTATAAATCCATTTACTATAATTTTCCTAAACATCTATTGAAAAGAAAATCTGAAACTAAAGCTAGACATATCACCGTCCAGATGATACTGGTGAGCTATCTTGACACACAGATCTTCTAAACAGGAAGTTGGTAAAAAAACGAAAAAGCTTTCCCTCAAGAAAACAAAACACCTTAGTGTTGTAGGGAGGCAAGCTTCTAGCAGTTCACCCAGTTGGGAGTGTGAGCTTGAATAAACATCAAAATGATGTTTTGCACTGATCTTAGCACCTCACCAAAGATACTGATGAGCAGCCAGGAGGGAGAAAGGAAGATGGACGGGAAAGGGGCAAACCCAACATTTTGTACAGTAGAAGATCCCCAAGGATGCTTTACAATGTTCCCACACCCCCTGAATAAGCCGTGCGCCCCCTCCAGTGCCTGAAGCATGCCCAGAGGCAGACACTCACCCTGATCATCATCTCTCTCTCTATAATGCTGTCCTCCAGGGAAAACATTTCCGACACGGGTCTCTCCTTCACGGGCTCCTTTTTGACCCGCTCCTTCACGCTGGTCAGGTCGGGTTCCGAGATGGACGGGCCGAGAGAGGCCCCATTGACGGCAGGCGGGTCGGGCCGGGACACACTGATGGCCTTGGCAGGCCCGTGCCTCAGCACCCTGGCCCTGGCCGCGGCGGGCAGCAGGCTGGGCTGGTCCTGCCGCAGCGCCCCGTTGCTCACGCTCTTCCTGGGCCCCGGGTACTCGGGCGGGGGCTTGTTGGGGATGCGGGCCAGGGCCGCCTGCAGCTGGGCGCTGTACTCCATCTGGTCGCGGAGTGCGGGCATCTGGGGCACCGGCTCGGGGGCCTCCTCGTCCTCCTCACTCTCACTGCTGTGGATCAGCATGGTGGCGTCGGAGAAGGTCTTCTTGTGGTGGTACTGAGGGAGCTGGGGGGCCTCCGCGGGTGGGCCCTGCTCCCGGAGCGTGCCGCGGCGCGCCATGGGCAGGTTGAGCGACTTAAGCGCCATGGCCTCCATGCCGCGCACCATGCTGTTCATCACCTCCAGGCTGTGGCGCTTGTTCACCGAGCCGTGGTGCTTGGTGGCCGTGAGGGGCTCACTCACCTCCTGGAGGGACTGATGGACCACAGGAGCGCTGTCCTCTTGGAAGGTCTTCACAGAGAGCTGCACCTTCCGGGTCACCAGGTCTGGGCTGCTGCCACTGACGTACTTGTGGCGGTGGCTGGCCAGGTCCGGGGTGCTGGTGGCAGGGCGTGGCCGCGGGTAGGGGGGCGGCGGCCTGAAGAGATAGTTCTTGAGCATGTGGGCTGTGCTGTAGTGATGGCTGCCTTGCAGCTGCATGTTGGCCAGCTCCGGGGTGCTGACCGTGTGGGAGATGGCACTGGCCCCCGGCTTGCTGGGCACCACGGTACTCTTTGGGTTCATGTGGTCCGAGGGACCCATCAGTTTGTTACCGTAGCCCCCCTGTGGCCCATAAGCGACGGTGTAGGGGTGTCTCTCCCGCATCTCGGGCTGACTGTACACCAGATCCTCTGGCTGGTTGTAGGCGTGTGTGTTGAGAATGTTGAGGTTTCGCAGAGACTGGCTCTGGCTGTCCGTGTGCACCATCCCCCTCTTCATTTGCCTCATGACTGTCTCATAATCAGGGGTCGGCCTGTAAGAGGGCACGATGATGGCACTGTGCCGGTGGCTGGGGATGTAGTCAGCCCGCATGATGTCACTCCCAGGGATGCTGAGGTTGGAGGACACCGGGGAAGCCTGGATGAAACTCTGTGAGCAGCTGAGGGAGTTGACGCTGTGAACACTGCACACACTGCCGTTGGTGACAGTGCCATTCACATAGTTCAAGTCCAGGCTATTGTGAGAGTTGCAATACAAGGCTTCTTCATTCCCGTGGAAAATGCTGTCTGCAAGAAGTCAAACAAAGGCGCGTGAATCTCCACGCTGTCCCGCCACAGTGATCCTCACACTCATGAGTTGACTTTTAATTTAAATAAGTCATAAAAAGTGAAATCCCCTGGTCTCTACCCACATATTCCACAGAAAAATGGTTAATCTCTTAGAGCAGATGCCAACATATAGAAAGAACACATTAAAGCAGACTGAAAAGAAAAAACAAACCAAGAAAGGCATGCACATTTGGAGTAAGTGTTGTCACCCAGTGTGCAACATGAGATTTGAAATCAGGTACCAACAATGGCCCACATACTGGGTAGACCTGTCCTTTTGTGAAGGGCTCAGCAACAGGCAGTCAGGAACTTTAACAGGGTGATAGATTTAAATTATTGGCCACGTGGAGCTGTTATCCTGATAGCAATGGAAAAGGTCCTTGTACCCAAGAGACTGCTGAGCTTTCATAAAGAAACAAGATGAGTGATGCAGCCAGAATGTCAGCCTGGGCTCGGCGTCTGTAGCTCGAGTGGCTAGGGCGCCAGCCACATACACCAGAGCTGGTGGGTTCGAATCCAGCCTCGGCCTGCCGAACAATGACAATTACAACCAAAAAATAGCAAGAGAATCGATTAAGCCCCAAGAGGGCTGCTGTGAGCTGTGATGGCAGAGCACTCTACCTAGACGACAGCTAGAGACTCTGTCCCCCTCCCCCCCAAAAAGAAAAAGTCAGCATGGCTAGCTCATTCTGAGGGGCAACCAGTGAAGGGAAAATTAGAACCAAAAGTTCTTTTTAGCCATTCCTAAAATCCTCCTTTAGATTTGGTTTTATCACTGAGGTCAATTCAAGTAAAAATTAATTCCAGCTTAATCTCTAAAGAGATTAAAAAGTAGATGGCTAAAGTCAGAGCCATTCTACGCATCTGGTGTTCCTTTAAAACACACACACATCCCCATCCCAAGGAAGGCAACTTCCTGCCAAAACACTTTTCTATGGCCAAAATATATTCATTTCGCACCACAGATTTAAGCTGAGCAAAGCTGAAGAAGGCAAAGTCAGAAAAGGTGACTGAAAATATTCAACTGTCTGAAAAGGGAGAGGGGGTGCAGAGCCAGATCTGATCAGATGGAATAAACAAGGAAAAACTAGAACAGAGATAAACGTTTTGCAATTTATCTACCTTTCATGGGGCTTACTGCCTCCCAGTAGAAACAGGGTAATTTTGCTACTCTGTTTATAAAAATACTCTTTCCTTATTTTAAACGGACTTGATTGTCTTTGTTTTCATATCATACTTTTGTAACACAGAGAGGTCTCAGGATAGCCAGGAGTTGATAACATAGAAACTAATTATTCATTTAATACACTGTCGATATCCAAGGTTTTCCACAATCTCCTTTCTGGAGATGTAGTTAGTCTAATGATTAAGAGACTCTGATTTTCATATCCAAGCTCCACCACTAATCTCTCTCCCAATTTCTATCTATGTAAAATAGGAATAATAATAATACCCATAGGTTTATATTGAGGATTAATTAAATGAGAAAATATACAGCAAGTGCTTAGAGCAGTATCATAAGTGCTCTCTATAAATGTTAATTGTCATCACTCTCCTAGTAGTTACTATTAAAATGGGCTTTTTCACACATTTGCCTGGGAGATGCTATAAGAAAAAAAGAGAAATAAAACAGATTTCCTTTACAAGCAACATGTAACCATACTAAGGAAGGGGCTGGAGAGAGAGGTGAGAAAAAAAGAGGCTGAGCTTGTGTTTTTCTTCCACTTACTCCAGATGCCTGCAGTCACTGTCCCAGGAAAAACTAACTGACCTGCTACAAGCTTTCTGATATTGGCCATGAAAGTGAAGTGCATTCAGTTAGGCTGCACGTGACACTCTCTTCTCTTAAGCTCATTTATGAAAGGGAGGAAAAAAGAACTTGCTATTGCCTTAACCCCAACTCCTTGAGCAGCCAATTCTGGGGAAATTTGCCCCTCAAGGGTAACCAATATTCTAGGCCTTTCACAAACTGAAGCTGCTGGCTACTGTCATTCAGGCAATAAGTTAAAGTGAGAACATCATGGTCATCTTTATTTAACTTTTTTTTCTTTTCTTTCTTTCTTTCTTTTTTTTTTTTGAGACAGAGTCTCACTACGTCACCCCTAGTAGAGTGCCCTGGTGTCATAGCTCACAATAACCTCAAACTCTTGGGCTTAGGCGATTCTCTTGCCTCAGACTCCCAAGTAGCTGGGACTCCAGGTGCCTGCCACAATGCCTGGCTATTTTTGATGCAATTGTCATTGTTGTTCAGCATGCCGGGCTCAAACCCACCATCCTCGGTGCATATGGCTGGTGCCTTTAACTCACTCAGCTACAGGGGCCAGACCCACTGTCATCTTTTTTTTTTTTTTTTTTAAAGCCTTCATTATAGCTTCCTGGTATTCAACTTCTTATCTAAAGAAGGGCCTAGGGCCAGCTGGAGTTACCTTGCGAGGTGTGTGTTTCCGAGTAGTGCTCACCACACTGGCCATGCACAGGAGGCAGGATGTACGGCTGCTGCCTGGGCTGAAACAGAAAGCACAGCAAAGGTGGGGAGGCTGGGCAGACATGGCCGCTGATGTGCCCAGAGAGCCCAGCCCTGGCACAAGGCAGTCCCCACCACCACATCGTGAGGGAGGCATGTGGCAGCTGCCTTCTCAGCCACCCCTCTGACCTAACCATCTTTTACACATCTGCACTCTCGGCTCATCACTAAGCCTGAGGTTAGAGAAATGACAAGGGAGATGTGAAATTGGTTCAAGACTGGAAATGATAAAGACTGAATGTAAGCTTCCACTACATTCTAAGATAGCTGCTCTGTGCCTTCCTTTACAAGAATGACTTAGGACAAGTACATTATTATAACCCATGTAAGAAATGAGAATGAGGGGTACACCCGTTTTCTACTACTTAAAAGTCTACTTGCCAGCCCTACACAGCAGCACAGCTGTGCCTACAATCCAAGTTCAAGGCCCCACATCAGCCTCAAAATAGAAGGAACAAGGCTAGTGTGAAGGTGGGCCCAGTGGCAAACTTACATAATTAACTAAAATGTAACATACAACAATGAGCGTATAGCTCTCCAGACCACTTACTGACCACCCCACTGAAGAACTAAATGTAGAAAGGTCCCTGGCAGGGAATTCAGTCCACCCATCTACCCCTTCTCCCTCAAGGCAGAGTCTTTTCCATTAGTCTCTTAAAAATGGCCTTTAGGCTCAACCTGAGTAACTTCCTGCTGCAGAAGAGAATAAAACTTACAGAGAAAAAATACTTAGATGAATTAAATATTAGAACAAAGGAAATAAGACGATTCACTAATGTGATCTATAGCAAGTCAAGCTCCATAGGTCTCAGCTTCCTCTCCATCAAACAAAATTGCTCCATCCCCCTACCTCAACCATTATCTTTTTTATTTCTATATTGGGGTTGAGGTTAGAGTTTGTTTGAAAAAAATTTTGATGTGAAAAAAATCCTCAAATCTGTAAGCCACTAAACATGGTGATCTTATATTTCTCTTACTTAGCCTTATAGATTATTATTTTAAAGATAACTGTTTTACCAGAGAAGCAACTGAGCTCAAATCAAGAAACTCAAAGCCAGCAGGGGTCACACTTTCTCAGCATCTCTCAATGGAAAAAGAACACTTGCCAGAGCTTAAACGGGGTAAGTAACTCATTTGTCATTTTTCTCTGCCACAGACAATGCTTGAGCATCAGGACAGCAAATAAAAAAGGAAATGAAGACAACAGATCTCCAAATTAAATGGAGCCAAGAGAGCAGAACTGAAACTAAATTAATCTAAGGAAGTAGTTTAAGGTACCAAAGAAAAGATGCTAGATCACTTTTAAATATCCCCAAGTCCCCCTTTGGCTGATTTTTGAGTTATAATTCAAAAATATTTTTCCTTTTCTTGGCAATACATAATTCAACTCAATTTTTCCAGGGTAGAACAGCCAGTTGTAAGGCTTAAAAAAAATAGCAGGGAGGGAGTGGTACAAGAGAGGAGAAATACATGGTGAGGCAAAGTTAGTTCACTGCCTTTTCTTGCTTATTAAAAAAAAAATCACTAAGTACTGTGTTTCCCGGAAAATAAGACCTACCCAAAAAATAAGCCCTAGCAGGATTTCTATAATTTGTTAAATATAAGCCCTACCCCCATAATAAGACCTAATGATGGGTGTGGCTATGCAGCATATCTGCATAGCCACGCCCTGCATTTCTGCGCAAGCAGTAAGGAAGACTGGAATACCTTTTATCTGCCACAGCTCCTTTCTCCGAGCTGTTTGCACTTGCACAGGTGTGCCTGTGGTAACCATGGTCGCAGGCATCCTATTGCACATGTGCAAACGGCTAGGGGAAAGGAATTCATTCATCACCAGCGCCAGCCCCACCAAGGTCAGCCCTTCCGTCAGGTTCCAGAAGAAGATGACTTAACTGTATTTGAATAAATTTAGACTGTTGCATTATACTTAATAAAAATAAGACATCCCCTAAAAATAAGCCCTAGTGTGTCTTCTTGAGAAAAAATAAATATAGGACAGTGTCTTATTTTCGGGGAAACATGGGTAAGTAACTATTTATGAACTGGTGTAAGTGTACAGGCAAAGGATGTGAACAGCAGATCCTCTGAATACCATTTCAGGATCATATCATTTATTTTATTTTTTTGTATATTCTAATATATTATTCCATTTCTTTCCAGATTTGCTAATCAGAAATGAATCACATGCCATAACACAGGCTGCAGGCAGGAGAGAGGAAAACAGCACTGGGCAGTCTTGTTTCTCAGCAAAGAAGCCCAGAGACAATGTTATCTGGTGTTATTTTCATTCACTATAAGGAACTCGTGGTGAAATGGTTTGAATCTAAAGGGCAGAGGAAAGGAGGAAGCCATGAGTTGGATCAGGCTTCCTGCAGGCCGTCTTCATCCAAATAAGATAGGCAAGCCTCTGCGTTTTCTCTAGATAATCTGGACAAGCTCAGACCACATGAGAGTCTTTAAACACGTTGGCTCCCATGGTGTTTCATGGACATGCATGAAAAATCGTCTCACCGACACTGCGACGCTGAAGATAGGAAAAGGAAAATAACACCAAAAAAGGAGAGTAAAGAAACCAGTCCATGAATAAATCCATTGGTGTTCTGGAGGGGGGGAGCTGAAAGCCAGAGGGCCACCTCAGGAATTATCATGTGATGATAAAATGGCTCAACTCAAGAATTCTAAAATTCCATGTCTATGTATTTTCCAGAAAAAAATTTTCTCCAAACTTTTATCTTAAAAGACAAGTTAAAAACATGCCATAGGGTATAAAATGCATCGGAAGAAAATGCATCAGGTATAGTCTATCAACTTGAAGAACCAGTCATCCAGAAAAATAAATAGGTTGTGTGTTTATTCTGATTTTGTGTGAAGAACTGTGAGTTAGAATAAGCAGAAAACTTTGAAGGAAACCAACTCTTCACATCTTTCTATTATGTTATCCTTGAGTAATCCTAAAAATAAAACATAGCTGAAGACAAAACACAGATATTGATATTAGAACTGTGTTTCCTCATTCATATGATGAGGATAACAAAACACAGCAGCAGCTAAGGCTATGCAGAAAAGTGAGATCCGTTAAAATTTTTTTTTGACGGTTTGGCACCCGTAGCACAATGGTTACAGTGACAACCACATGGCTGGCGGGTTCAAACCCAGCCTAGGCCTGCTAAGCAACAATGACAACTACAAAAAAAAAGTAGCTGGATGTTGTGGCAGCCGCCTATAGTCCCAGCTACTTAAGAGGCTGAGGCAAGAGAATCGTTTAAGCCCAAGAGTTTAAAGCTGCTGTGAGCTGTGATGCCAGCGCACTCTACGGAGGGTGACACAGTGAGAATCTGTATCAAAAAAAAATTTTTTTTTTGACAAATAAAAGCCTTAAAATTAGAAAATAGCCATTAATTTCCCCCACTGGATACCCTACTTGATAGTCAATTTAGAGTCATTTAATTCTTACACATTTAAAAAGCATTTTCTGAGTAGTTTATTAAGCTCTATCTATGATAGTAAATAAAAAAAAAATTGTAGAGCTTATTGTTGGATCCTCTGTTCCAACAATCAGAACAGAGGATCAAGGAGATAAAAACATACTACACTTTGTATGTATGTTGGAGGACCATCATCTCATCAGCCTGGAATAAGACTTACTCACTGGGGTAAACCTAAAGCCATGCTTAGAGTCATGATAGACATGGACGGTACAGGAGGAGACAGGGGAAAAAATGGATGGCTTGGCAGAATGATGCGCTTCTGTGTTCTCACAAGATCTTACCCAATCATGATGCCCTACCTATCTCTCCTCTCAAATTAATAACAAACAATACTCAACAGTCAAGACCACTGGATTACTGAAGATTCTATACATACCAGAGAGGATCGGCTCCAGGTAGGCTGGCGTCTGATGGGAGGTGGAGAATTTGACTGCCTACATAAAAAATTGAAAACATGAGAATGGTCATTATTATTCACCAGATACAAAGAGACAGACAAAGAGACAGACAAAGGAGGGAAAGAAGAGGAAAACAGATAAGACTGGTTAAGACTTATACCAAGTATAAACTCTGCTTATTTCTGGGTTGTGATCCTAAGAGCAATTTTGATTTCCTTTTTTTCCCAAAAACATTTGGAGAATATACTAATTTTATAATAGTAGTTTTTACAAAGTATTACCATGTTTCCCCCCAAATAAGACCTACCCCCTAAATAAGCCCTAGCAGGATTTCTATGCATTTGTTACATATAAGCCCTACCTCGATAATAAGACCTAGTGATGGGCATGGCCATACATTTCGGCGAGGAGAGGAAATCTGCTGAAAATAAGCCCTGGTGTGTCTTCTTGAGAAAAAATAAATATAAGACAGTGTCTTATTTTCAGGGAAACACGGTAGTAAAAGAATGAGGTTTATTTCTATAGAAAGATTATGAGGGAAATAAGACTGAAAAATACCATTACGTGGATTTTTTAAAAATTGTATTCTTTATACTTTTGTGTATGTGTAAAATCTTTCATAATTAAAAAAACCAAGGAAAAATATTTTAAAAAATGCTTCTAGTCAAATCAAAATCCAAAACAGATAAAGTATTTTTGAGTATGGCCCTTTAAAGGTACTTTTTAAGGTAATATATTTTATAAATATTTATCTGATCAGATCCTTTCTAGACTGAGAACAACACAGATTTTGTTTTAATGTGGAGATAAAAATAAACTCGAAGTATTAGCAAATTCTTAAGAACTGAAATCAAAGTTGCTTTTCAGCAATACAAATAAGGGTTCCCAAATGCCATCGGAATGATTTTCCTAGTCCTCGATGTTAACATAAAAAAACAAAACAAAACAAAATACACCAACCCCAAACCAGGATATGTAGAATTTTTCATCAAGTTGAAGTTCCTCAATTTAAAGGATTTTCCATAATCTGAGATTTTAATTCTTCCTACATTTTTGGTGATAAAGTATCTTCTTTTTTAATGAAATGGTGATAATGTAGTTATGTTGAATTTTTTAAATGACTGGCTAAATCCATTATTATCAGATGTGTGATAAACACAGTCGCCCTGTTTTTTATATGTCAAGAAGCCTAAGAGCTGCCCATCCAGATGACAAACAGTGGGTCTGCAGGAGCAGAAAAACCTCTGTGGTCAGAGAGGAAAGATCTCTAAGGAAGATTGCTCTGAGATGCTGCTGCTTTTACAAAGTTACAGAAGGATACCCCAGGTCATAATTAACATAGTACCGAGCCTCTAAAACTGTGTAGAGAATTTCAGCATGCGTGTGTACTTTTTAGAGAGTGTGCTATAAGTTTTAATCAGATAAGAGGCTAGAAACCTCTCATACCTGGTTAGGAAGAAGAAAGGAATGGTTGTTAGAGAAGGAGAAATGAAAAACAGAATTTCTTCTGAATTTTCAGTTTAATATGTGATGTTCGCTAATATTGGAAGAAACGACCAGCAGAGAAATAGAAATATTCAGCAAGTTTTAAAGTAAACCCATTCACTAAGAAGTGGTTAAACCAGAACACAACAGTGAAATACGCTTACTTCTCCAACAGTTTTGTTTATTCACCCTACAGACGTCAACTATGGCATTCCTGTTAGTGTCAAAGCCACCCCCACAGGTCAAAAGCAGGAGCAGAGCAGAAGGGCACAGAAGCTGCCCAGAGGAACCCGCTCAGAAGAACGGTGCGTGGGGATGCCTGAGAGAACGTGTCTGGAAGAAAGATTTGGCTGCTCGACTTTCCACTCTTTGCTCAGCCTCCTGATTCCTATTTGCAAACTTTGCTGGTAGATCTAATACTACGAGATACAGTTTCAAACCCTGACAGTGACTAATTGCAGTGACTGGTTTGAAGAGCTTCCGCTGTGTGCAGAAAAAAGTCTGGCATGACCTGGGGACCCAGTTATAAAGCAGGAACTGCTCTAGGCCAGTACTATGCATACTCCTGATGTGTCCACCGTGGGAGTGGAAAGGCAGTTCTTCTCTTGCATTTACAACCCTGACGCTCTTTGAAACAAAAATTAAACACATTGGGTGCCCAAACCGCTGAATGCACTCTGCTAAGGAACGTCTTTTGAAGGCGACCAAGGTAAAGACAACAGGAGAGTGAGCCCCAGCACGCCACATCAGAGGTCAAACCACATGTAAGTGCCCCCATCACACCTCCCTTTATCACTCTTTATTTCCAAATTAAATTAAAAAAATACACACGGATTTGTGACATCTATGAGTGTCTTCCAAATCGTCCTCTAATTACCCTGGCCTCTCATTTGCAGTCAGGTGACATGACCCAGGAGCACACGCAGGGTTAGCCAACTGTGTAAGCGAAACAGGGCTGAGGATGACAGGAGCTTCTTCTCTTTCAAGTTGGCTTGTCACTCTGTTACCCACTTCTGAACACACTCCACATCTGACACGAAGGGGCACCCTGGCAAATTGGGAACCGCTCGGCTCCTCCAAACTCGGAGCGGAGGGTTGGAAAGGCACTAATGTGGGCCGACCCATCCAGGCAGTCAAGCACTCGCAGGCGATGTGTGAATTATTTTCTCTCTAGGCACAAGTGCTACGCTAGACACTCTTCATCATTAAAGTTCTGTCACTCCTGCCCGGCTTTAAGTTACTTCTTTAGCTTCTACAACGAACGAGGAAAAGAGTGAATGGAAATAGCAATCGGCAACCTCCCTCAAAGACATGAATTTAATCCGACAAAGCCATCCAGGGAGAGGGTGAGTTAAATGGTAAACGTTTACTTACTCCGTGCAGATTTTGTTTTGTTTGTAAAACTTGTGCCGTGTAACAAATAACCGAGAAATATACTTGGCATTTTCGATATCATCCTTAAAAACAGAACAGAAAAGAGTGAACATGAGTTTGATTAGGTATACATTTCCCTAAGATTCCTCTTGGGGTCGGGGTTGGGGGGAAGAGACATCACTTTCTCCCTTCAAATCAACCACAAAACAGCAGGCTGAGCCAGCAGGCCGACCAACCTGCCGGACTGCAGCAACAGCCGTGCCTACGAGGCCTACTGAAGAATGGCAGAAAACTCTGCCTGCTGTGCAACCCTTTATGTCCTGACTGATGAATCAGCATGTCTTCAGGTAATTCTAGATCAAGTGCATTAAAAATAAATGGCTGAATCAAGGCAGAGCATAGAATAAACAGTAGATATGGTTAAACTGGAGACAGTGAGACGTATGAATGGCCTGGTTCTCGAGGAGGCCCTCGACAGCTTACTTCAGATTAAGCGTGGGCCATGATGGGGAAGAAAATTCAGGTCAGCCAACAGAAGCAAATGCCGTGCAATATAATCAGGGGCTACCCGATGAGGCCTGTAACCAGAGAGCACGGGAATGCGGCACGCCAGACAGTGTGCTCCATCACAAGTCAGGCGGGTGGAGGAATCCAAATGTTAGGGTCAAAAGTCAGCTTGGAAACCCAGTATGTTGAACATGGTATTTTACCACTGCTGTTCTGAAATGAGTCATGGTAGCACTGACTAAATGCTAAAGCATTCAATAGTATCTCTGTAATATAGAATACTGATTCTCCCAAGGTACAGAGAGCACGGAAAGGATATTACGAGTTGAAAAGTCCAATAGCTGGGCTGCCTGTTGCCCATCCTGCGTGCACCCACCAACGTTGCTTACTTACCGTGTGAAAGAGGGCAGTCTCTTCTTTGTTGATGAGCTCGACCAGAATGGCAGACTTGTTATGGGTGATATTCCCGATGTCATTCCACCTGGTTGAAAGAAATGGAACTGAGTCTGCCCATAGTTGTCCCAGACGTTTACAATCCAACACAGGAGCTCGCCTGTGGCTGTGGAGCTTCACTTTACAAATTCGAGCCACACTATTTTTCAAAAAGCTAAATGTTCCTTCTCTCAAAAGAGAAAAGTAAACATAACATGTATTCAAATACCTAAAAATTCAATGTCAAATATCTAGATAGGACTGTTAATAAATAGATTCCTTTATAACCAGTAAAGAGGAAAATTTGTGAGGGACCTTTGCTGCCTTTATTTCTACCCAAATTATTTCCCATGATCCCTACTTTTTAATGATGGGAGAACATATACCATTAAAAAATTGTATGTTTCCAAGAATCTAAGCAGAAGAAGTCATTTATTCTGTGTTTCAATGTTCACTACTAACCTTCAAAAAAACACCTAACACTACTTAATTTGACTATGCTTTTTTGTTGCTGTTTCTGTTCTGTTTTGAGACAGAGTCTCACTATGTCACCCTCGGTAGAGTGCTGTGGCGTCACAGCTCACAGCAACCTCAAATTCTTGGGCTTAAGCAATTCTCTTGCCTCAGCCTCCCAAGTAGCTGGGACTATAGGCCCCCACTATAACACCCAGCTATTTGTTGTTGTAGTTGTAGTTGTAGTTGTAATTGTTTAGCAGGCCTGAGCTGGGTTCAAACCTGCCACTCCCGGTGTATGTGGCCAGTGCCCGAACCACTGAGCTATGGGCCCAGGCCTTGACTATGCTTTTGTGATCAAACATACACACACAGGAAAACAGACTTTACTTCCCATTCTCATGGAGACCTTATCTAAAATGAGATACACCAAAATAAACCCTGGACAAAGGGAGAAAAGCTACTGCTTCCCGTTCTACTCATAGCCAATTTCTCACCCTCTGTGACCACTATCTCCCCTTCACTCAGAGCCCGGATCCTGCCCAGTGCCGATTCACCCTGTCACGCACCTGCCCAGTGCCGATTCACCCTGTCACGCACCTGCTCAGTGCCGATTCACCCTGTCACGCACCTGCCCAGTGCTGATTCACCCTGTCACGCACCTGCTCATTCCTTTCCCTTCCAGCATCTCCTGCCTGGACAACTTCTTTGAGACTCAGTTCAGGGGTCACTTTTTCTGGGAAACCCTTTTTCTTTCTCCTACCACTCTCATGTGAGAAGGACTAATTGCCCTCCTCTATCACCTAATTGTATTTCCATTATTATTTCTAAGACTAGAAATATAACTAGGTCACAGGGTGATCCCATCCTGTATAGGGGTTCTGCTTTCTTGATCTCTATATTCTAAGACCTGAGCCAAGTACATGGCACAGAGGACTCAATAAATGTTTGCAAGAAGAATGAAGAGTAATAATATTCCCTCTCCTCTGTACAGAGTATGATTCTGACATCGACTCTCTAAGGCAGAAAAGACAGCTATTGTTGCTCCTTCTTTAAAGAGGAGGCAATTTAGGCCCAAATGACTACCTGAAGTAGCTATATTCACTCCGTTCATCAGCAGTGAATTTTTCCTGGGGTTCCAGAATTTCTGCCAGAGAGCTCTCCATTCTACAGTTTTTAAGTTTATCTGCTGGTGCAACACTCTCCTTGTGATCTGCCCTGCTTGCTGCCGACCTTCACTTCCACCAGATTACATCTACATGCACTCATGGCTACGCGCTCCTCAGTGAAGGTATCTCCAGATAAGAGATATTTAGTTTCCTCTGGCTCCATTCCTTCAAATCAACTGCCAAAACCCTAGATATACTCGGCACCCCACAGTTCAACGTCAATAAGTGGCATAATTAACACAACATTTATAGTAGAAGTAAATTTCCATCTTGTAGAGGTTTCAAGATAAATGAGTCTGGAGGCAGTTTTTAAGGAAACTGAGCAAAACCTGTGAGTGGCTTATGTTCATCAAACTTGCAAACTGCTGTTCTCTTTCATTTTACCTCAATAGCTGGTGTGTAAGACTTGTGTACTTCTCTTCTGTAGGCTCAAGGAGGCTCTCAAACATTGATTTAACTATGGGGAACTGGTAGGACAAAATGCTGGGATAGCTTTGAATGGGCATATAGATTTATAGTGACAATTCTGCACATATTTACATATTTTACTGCGTTAAGTCACAATTTGTGGCAGGTATATGGAGTTGACTCCATGTTCAAAAGTCAAACAGTTTATTGTACAGCCCCAAAGATCTCCCTCTCGATCTCTCCAGTCCTGCCTCAATAACCTCTCTAGACAAAGAGGAAGGAAAAAAACATAAAAATAACGTCAGGGTGGGGATGTAGGGAAATTAAAAGCCAACCAGGAAGCTTTGGGTTGGAAAACTATCTCAAAATGACGTGCAGTTAACTGCTAATCCACAGGGTACATGGCTGGCCAAAATTCACTTCCAAAAAGGTAGGCCATGCTTGCCTCTCAGAGGTATTTTTGATTATCTGCCCTGGTTGCCCAGTTCTGCCAATCAGAAGCACACACAGGAATGTTGTTCTTCTGATAAATAATGAGCCACATTGCCCTTGTAAGTGAAAACAAGCACTGATCGTTGACATTACAACAGAATCTGTGGCCACCCATACAAAATGAGTGTATTCTATGCAGCCCTAAAGAAAGATGGAAACTTTACCTCCTTCATTTTACATGGATGGAGCTGGAAAATATTCTTCTTAGCAAAGTATCTCAAGAATGGAAGAAAAAGTATCCAATGTACTCAGCCCTACTATGAAACTAATTTATAGCTTTCATAGGAAAACTATAACCCAATTATAGCCCAAGAATATGGGGAAAGGGGAGAGGGAGGGAAGAGGAGGGGGGAGGATGGGTGGAGGGAGGGTGATTGGTGGGATCACACCTATGTTCATCTTATAAGGGTACATGTGAATCTTTCTAAATGTAGAATATAAAAGTCTTAACACAATAACTAAGAAAATGACATGAAGGCTATGTTAACCAGTTTGATGAAAATATTTCAAATTGTATATAAAAACAGCACACTGTACCCCATGACAGTATAGTACACAGCTATGATTTAATAAAAAAAAAAATGAGTGTATTGACATATAATGTGGGGGGAAGACTTGTATATCTCTACACTAGTACTATTCCTGTTAAAGTTCTAAAATGTCAAAATAATTTTTATAAAGTGATTGCATTCTTGTGGCATGTGCATGTGGTTAGGCAGAAGGTACGAGAAAATGGAAAGAAGCCAATTAGGATTTAGTGACCAGAGAGCTGATTTCCAACCAAACTCATGGAGCTTAGTTCTACTCTTCTAACTCAGTGGGGTTCAACAATGTATTACTTGGAGTCAGGTGGGAAGAAAGGATTTCCTCTTCCCAACCAGGCCTCCAAGAAGAGTGAGAATTTCTCCATAACTGTTATCCTCATCCGAGTTGAGAAAAGCTCAACTCTGATCCACAGTCTGACTCTTAACTCGTTTGGATCAGTGTAATGCTCAGTGTGGTTTTCTAGAGTCCCTCAAGGGGGAAAGTGAAAAAGAAATAAAAGGCAAATAAGACTACCTGTATATTACTGCTTGTCTTCCAATTCTGTTTCTCACAAAAATCCCCATAAAGAAAATGCCAAGGTGCACACTGTTTCCGTGATTGTCCTGCGTAAGATCAACAAAAGATACCTGTCATGAGCCACGTTCATTACAGCACTAATCACGACAGCCAAGATCAACCTTACTGTTCATCACAGTTGAATGGAGAGAGAACATGTGGTATCTGTGCACAGTGGAATACTATTCAGGCTTTAAAAAGAAAGGAATTCTGTCATTTGCCCCAGCATGGATGGAATTGGAGAATATTATGTTCAGTGAAAGAAGCCAGGCACAGAAAGACAAATACTGCATGTTCTCAGTCAAATGTGGGATCTAGAACAATTGATTGAACTTACAGAGGCAAAAAATATAATAGGAGTTACCAGTGGCTGAGGAGGGGGAGGAATGAGGAGATGGTCAAAGAATACAAATGCTCATCAGGAGGAATAAGAAATAGTTAATAACAATGTATTGTACTCTTGAAAATCTCTAAGAGTAACTTTGAAGTGTTCTCACCATGAAAAAATAAAACCCAATTATCAGGGATGATACAAATGCTAATCAGTTCAATTTGGTTATTCCACAATGTATATCTGTTCATAACATTTTGCACACCCATAAATATTGCCATTTTTGTTAATTAAAAAATTATTTTTTAAAAAAAGATACTTGGGATAAAAGAGATCAATGGGTCTTGGGGCGTTTGGCTATAGCCTACCCCTGGGTACCACATCCTATTTCTCACCCTTAAGTAGAAGGAATCACAAACAACAGCAGGGCAACAAGGCAACCAGTGGCCTGGGGGAGAGGGCAGGTCCTCAAGGAGCTCACCCACTGCACATCCCAGTGAACTATATCTACATCTATATATATATAATTTTTCAGTTGTCACAACATATTCCCAGCTTAAAAGCAGATATTAGCATTTTCCCAGATCCATTGGCCATTTGGATTTTCTCTTTCTTGAATATCTATTAAATAACTTTTTCTCTCTCGCTCTTTTTAACCTTTCTCGGTTTTTGTTTTTTAAATTAAAGTTATAGATGCATAGTTTGAGGAGGTGGATGTCCTTCAGGGCTTGCTTAAAGGAAACCAACAGCAGACCTGGCCCCACTGTCTCCTCTATCCAAAAGTGCAACTTTCACCTCTTAAAGCCCTACCATGTGTCTCTTTGCAGCCACCGTACATGGCCCTTTCAGTGGAGAACCTCGTGTTCCTTAGTGTGGGGAAATTTTCTCAGATCACTGTCTTAGGTCTATGTCCTCTGTTCGCTGTTTTTAGATCTCCCATCCTTTACACATTGAACATCCTTAATGGGTCCTCCATTTCTTTTATATCTCCTACCCCCCACTTTCCCTCATTATGGTTTTGGGGGTGAGATTATTCTCAATCTTCTAATCTATTAGTTTTTTTTTTATTTCTGATGCCAAACATTTAATTTTTGATTTCTGAAAAGTCTTTTTATATTTTCTAAACATTGCTTTTCATGAGCACCTTATTCCTCAGAGAGGCAAACTGGTTCTGTTTTGTGGTTCTTTGGGGGGTTTTTTGTTTGTTTTTTTGAAGTTTTGGGCCGTGGCTGGGTTTGAACCCACCACCTCTGGTATATGGGGCCGGCGCCCTACTCCTTTGAGCCACAGGCACCGCCCTGTTTTGTGTTTTTACTTGTTGATTTCTGAGATTCATCAGAGAGGATTTTAAGCAGGTAGTTCTCCCTGCGGAGTTCCTGCACTTTCTGGTCCATTTTATTTTCACGGTGTTGGTCTCTATCATTTCCAGTGGGGACTGGGTAGGGCGCCCTGGCTGTTCATCTTCAAGAATAGGATGCCACTCTTGCTGGGGAGCTAGCTTATGAGCATAGGAGGGACTTGTGGACTTTCCTGCTGGATGAGCTCTGGGACCTATGGTGGGGATCCCACATGTCTTATCTTCAATCTGGTCTATTGGTCCAGTCAGGTACTTCCAGGCTCCTGCCAAAGAGCATAACCAGCTGCCAGGCTCTGAGAGTGGAATGGGAATAGGATCCAATATCTAGTAGATGTTCACTCACTCAGGCCCTGCAGTGAAGTTTTGCTTTTGATGGGGGAAAGTTCTCTCTGGAGCAAGACAGGGCCATGCCCAACTAGGACTAAGAGGGAAAAGAAGAGCCCTCCATTCCCTAGAAGACTTGATCCTGTTCAAGACACAAAGACGACGGGGTCCCTTCTCAGCGACCTCTTCTCAACCCACCCAGCAAAGCCTACATTAGGATAGGAGTCTTCAAAGAAGGATAGAAAAAGGGTAAGTCACCTGCTAATGAAAAAGCAGAAGTGTCAGGAGAGAAAGAAATGGGTATGAAGAACGAGAATGGTCTTGGTGACTGTGAGCAGCTGAAGAGATGAGTTATAGAGGTTGTATGTGGCACAAGAAGGTAGGAGATAGAGACAGAAAAAGGAAAATTCTGCACAACTACGTCGCTGGGCACTTTGCCAGTGAATCTGTGGTGCTGGGGCCTCAGGAAGAGTTGTTCTCCAGGGCGGGGCACTGCAAAAACCATGGAGGGGATTCTCCAGGTCGCTACTCTACCCAGTATGCTGGAGGCAGTGCCCTGGTCAAAACTTAAGGGCGTAACATGTCATCTTGTAACAGATCAAGGTTCCATTCTCTGTCCTGCCCATCCCAGAAGCACCCTTCCCCATGACCGTGTGCTCCGACTATACAAGGAACTCAGGCTGCAGCCACACAGGTGTGTGTGCAGGAGGAGGGCACACCTGTCAGGAAATGGATGGCATTCTTTCAGCCTTGAAAATTTTTAAGAAACCACTCATGGAAAATCCCACCCTAGAGGTGTTCTTTCCTCGGGATATATCATAACAGGTTTTTTGTTTACTTTATCTGATCAGTAAGAATCTTTACCAACCAAAAGGGAGTCCAGCCCCATGCACAGCCTTTCCCCACATACTTTCCTGCCTCAGGTCAGCAGGCGTCATGTGCTCTGTCGTTGGTCACCTTAGTCATGAGCGAGTGGACATATGAGGAAAAAGCAGCACGTAGCCAGTCCCACCCTCCCTGCAATGAGTCAGCAGCGCCTCAGAGGAAGGTCTGATATCCTCCTTGGCCTCCCTAAAGAACATCCTAAAAAGTGCATCAGAAAGCAGCACAGCGGATCTCAGCATTACCTCAACTGCTTCTGTTTCCCACAGCTCAGAGTTACTTGAAACGACAGAAGCAAATAGCCGCCACAACAAAACCCCCAACTGTCAGGGATAGAGAAGTCAGTTTTCTAGAAGTGGAGAGAAGTTTACTCTGATTTTTCAATGACCCGAAATATCATGACTATATATGGGCTGCTGAAATGTAAGTGGGATGCAGATGGCTTCATAAGGCATTATTGCAAGGAAAATGGATTACAACCCTATGAAGGGCAGCCATTAGAGAAGCAAAAGAAAATTAAACAAATCTGAAAAAGAGCCATTTAGCCCTTTCCACAAGCCGTGGCCACCCTGCTCAATTCTCCCTGATGCGCATGGGCAGTTCTCATTAAGGCAAATTGCAAACGTGCAACAGAGGGGGAACCAAACACGTATAAAACAGCCCGTGGAGCCAGTCTGGAGTGAAATGTCTGCGCCGAAATGGCAGGCCTCTCCCAAACTGCCGAGATGTGCCAGTTGCTTTAGGTTTCTGATAAAACTCCAGTTTTTGGAAAGTTGGTCATCAGAGAGCAGAAAATGAGTTTGGATTATGGGCTCAGCTCTATAAATGACCATGCACCATGACCCCCACACACACTTCAGGAGGGGGATCTGGGCAAAGGATGTGAGTTTCTGTAAAAACACCAAAGGGGCTGAGACCCACACTGGAGGGCCCTACAGAGACAGAGAAATAAAATATAACTGCATGCAAGAAATGTTTCATTCTACCTCATCAACAATTATCCCCGCATCAGCTCCACGAAGAGACAAGAGAAAAGCGTAGGGAGGAGAAGTACTGGCCAGGGTCTTGATCAGTGTGCACATGGCATTAGCTACCTGTCCTGTCCTGAGACTGGGTATGACTCTTGACACCTCAAGGCACTGACTGGTGATTGGTACACTTAGACGGCTGTCTTATAAATGAGCTACACAGCTGAGACCATGGAAAGCTCCAGAATTTTCCTTTTGAAGGTAAACTGGACTTGCCACTTAACAATAACAAGGCCAAGTCATTCTGGCCCGCTGTCACCAACACTCCTTTTCCAAGTACCGGTGCTATTCCGAGAAGGCTAAAGCAAGGACAGGGCACAGCACGTTACCTTCATAGGGAAGATTTCCTGTCCAAACCCATCCAAATGTTCCACTTCATTGATGTACATAAGCTCGGCTTCTGCTGGCAAGATTCCACTAAAATCCAAAATAGCATCAAAGAAGGAAATGGTTAAGGGCAGCCAGTGGAAGAGCATACCCTCCTGATGGCAAATTCCAGAGCTGTGGTTTAGCTCCCCTTTCTGGGAAGAACAATCATTACCCAACCGTGAGGGTATGGTGCATTTCTAAGTAATTCATTAACATCTTCCCCAGTAGCCTTTTACTCAACAGGGAATAGTAAGCGGAAGGAAAAGCATTGAATTAAGAGCCAAAGCCTTATAAACACTAAATAATTATTCCACACATCCCTGCAAATAAGGCTGTCTGCTTTAAACTGAAGATATTTTGCTCCTACCCAGGAGAAATCTCAACTCCTTTTCTTTTTCTTTTCTTTAAAAAGGAAAAAAAGAAAAGATTTATTATGAGGATAATATTTTGGGAACCAAGTGGCCAAAATAAGGGAAACTCTGATCCCTGCAACTCTGGCATTGGACAGGAAGGATGTCTGTTTCCCACTGGTACAAATCAGCCCTGATATCAAGCTCTTGGTGTTTCCCTAAGTTAAAGTCCTTTTTCCACCTTCTCTCCCAAGGAAGCAATGGAGGTCTCCACGCTCAGCACAGGCCTCCCCAGGCTGTCAGACAAGAGGGCAGTTTTTAAGGTCACAGATGCCTTTCTCAGTGCAGAGGCACAGAGCTGAGTCATACGGAAGAGGCACAGCTCACTGGCTGGGTCCAGGAGTGGGAGTTAGGGAGATGAGTGCCTCCCGCCCCAAGGACACCACACCCCTGCTGGCAGCCGTGGCTCCCCCTGCCTTACCTGTGGGCTTTGTGTTCCTGGGCTACCTTCTGGGTCAGCTCCTCCAGAACAGCCTCTTCTAAGGCCAAATCCTGCAAGAACAGACAGCACTGAAGGTCAAATGGTCAGGGCATTTGCTATTTTACTTGCAAACCTTAAAAGCCCCCTTGTCCAAAACACATTCTTTTTTTTTTTGAGACAGAGTCTCACTATGTCGCCCTTGGTAGAGTGCCATGGCGTCACAGCTCACAACCTCCAACTCTTCGGCGTAAGCGATTCTCTTGCCTCAGCCTCCCAAGTAGCTGGGACTACAGGTGCCTGCCACAACACTCGGCTACTTTTTTTTTTTTTATAGCAGTTATCACTGTTAGCTGTCCTGGGCTGAGTTCACTAGCCTCAGTGTATGTGACCGGCACCATAACCACTGTCCTACAGGCGCCAAGCCCCAAAACATGTTCTTGATTAGTCTCTTATTCTCGCTCTCTCCTTTACTCCTACAGAATTAAAGGCTCTAAATTTTAGGACTGAGTTATAATTTTCTCTGTCATGACATGGCTCTCCGTTATAATTTAAGTCATTTCAAGGTATACTGTGGGTTGTAACCTAAATTCTGTAGGACCCAGGAATAGCTCTTTTTTCATTTACCCTCTTCCCTATCTGCTCGCCTCTCAGATGCACTTTCATCAGAAATGCTTTGCATATACTTGTATATTTTTAACGATCATGGTATATGCCAGTGATTTCCAGGCCATCATCATCCCTGTGAATGGTGAGCCCTAGAAGTGCCTGTGGGAGGCCTGTCTACCCGCATGATACCAAGAAACTGATTCAAAACCACATGACGCAGAGTAAGCTCACTCTCCTGTTACTTCATGGTCCCAGGAACAGAGGAGCCATACTGGCTAAAATACCAAGAGAGCTCTGTAAGACAGCTGGTCTGTAGACCACCAGTCAGTGAGCTAACCAACAGTGGATGACCCACTGAACCACAAGGTGCTGGGACTGTGGACTCCTCCTAACTTCCCTTCAGTGACACCATGGTAGGAGGATTTATATCATGGCAGATAGAAATCAGGACTTGTTAAACATTTTGCAGCAAAGCACTGTGTAGGATGGTGAAATGGGGAGTCTGGGGAATAAATCCAAGGTGGGGAGACCAAAGCAGTTCCTGAGAGGCTGACAGATACAGTGATTCTAACACCCCTCTTAACCCTTTGGTGAACAGTGAGGCCTCGGGAGGGTCAGGCCGCCAAGCCAGCTGCCTCCAGCTTTCCCAGGCAGCCCTGGACTGGTAAGCGCCAGGGAGGGCACAGGTGTGCACTGTCCTCCTCTGAGCTACATCCAGGTGAGGGCACAGCCTACTGGGGGTGGGGGTGGGGATTGTGGCTGATGTTCTGGTAGAAATTATAGTAAGTGCCCCATTCCTTTGTTTCAAAGATGCCCGTTACACTGTAGAAGGATTTACCAACAGTTTAATGACTCTTGACAGATGAAACACTAACCCCAAAAATGCATGCCTCAAAATTGTAAGGAATCCTCTATCACTGGTTTATGAAAAACCAGTGATTTTTTTTAAAACTTAAAAACGAAAAATGTCTCTGTACTAGACATTCTATAGCTCTGCTGGTCCTGCTAATCCTATACTTGACGAGAGACCTTAGAGAAGACAAAAGGAATTGCTGCAGCTCTTACTTTTCAGGTGTTAGCTGATTAATTTGCTGTTTCCTGTGTAGCCATCCACTGAAATGACTCCAGTCCGTGAGAGGAAGTAACTGCATCATTATCGGTCGTGCCGGGCCGTAACAAAGATGGCTCTTGACTTTGAAACTTAGCTGTGTGTGCACGTCTAGGTACTGAATAGCAATAACCCAATATTGATTTTGAAAAACTAATGAAAGGCAAGTGGCAACAGAATAAAATCAAGATAAGTGAAGATCGAAAAGTATTCCATTAAACTACCACTTCCTACGTTAAAAAAACAAACCAACAAAGAAAAGCCCAAAGGTACTCCTCTGCTATAGTACTCAGCTCAGCCTCCTCCATCTGGGTCTGGGGCCTCCCGGAGGCACGTGTCCTGCCAGAGAGACACGCAAGAGTGGCCCTGCACGAATGAAAAATGGCAGCGTGCAAGCCTGTACACAGCCACGCACCTGGGGAGCATCCTGCATACTTGGCTTTGTTCTTTTCTCAGCTGAAGAAATGCCATTTAACAAATTCAGTTCCCTTAGAAGATCAAACACAGCCGTTCATCCCATCTTCCCTCCCCCACCAAAGGAATGCATTCTTCTCTTTGAAAGCTCTAGTGGAACCAAGCAGAAAGTTTACAACCTTCCATGGCTCCCCACTGCCTGCTCAGTTAGGTCACACCTGGGCCTGGCACTCAGGTCGCTCTTCAAGGTGACCCAGTATTCCCTTTGAGAACTGCTCTCCTAACGGCTAAAGGTCTCGGGCAAACTCCTCCTGACACCAACCGCTTACGCCTCCATTCACACTCTTGCCCACCCCTCCTGGAAGAACTGCTGTCCAGTCACATCACGCAGTGTGACTTGTCACAGCACCCTTCAGAGCCTGTCTCTGCTGTCATTTCCCTCGTGGGGCTTTCTTACCCCCCACAGATGGATGTAAGGTTTTCCTCCTCTTAACTCTTCTGCTCTGCGTGTGTCTCCCAGAGCCCTCCGCGTAGTGTGCCTGCTGCATTTCTTACACAGTTACTACACACTCGTCCTGTCCTTTACCCTGGTCTCCTCTCTATCAGATTACAGGCACCTCAAGGGCAGCAATCCTTCTTCCTATCACTTAAGAGGCTATCACAGGGCTTTTATGTAATGACAGGTTTTAAGTTCTCAACATATGTTCACTGAACTGAACTCACATGCAGAATGGTAAGTTTCATACCGTCAAACCAGAGTGTTTAATTAGGTGAAGCTGGTTAACGATCATTTGTACCTTCTGCCTGTGCTCTGCCTGGTTCCATTTCAGAATGCATAGAGCGATGTTACCTGGAAAGCACACTCTTCAATGTCCTTATGTTTACATAAAATAGGGACATCATTATAATAACACAACTCCATAGGCAGAGAGAATTTACCACGTCCCAAGTCAGGACCTCATATGCATTAAATCCTTTAATGCTTACAATGGGACGAGGCTTGTTATCCACATTTTTAGATGAGAAAACTAAGGCTTAGAAAGGTTAAATAACTTGCCCAAAGTCGTAGAGCCAGTAAGGGCACAGCAAGGACACAGCACTGCTCAGGGCAAGGTCCATGAAATTCCCAAGCACAGGCCACAGTGTGGCAGAGGCAAGGAGGATGAATGTGGATGGCTGATGGCAAAAGCCCCGGAATACTTATGACTCAGATATGTACAGTGACAACAATCAGCCTCTGGTACTCTATCTTCAGGCTGGGCGTTGTACTATCTGGGATGATGGAAATGCTCCCTAACTGAGCTTCCTAATATGATAACTAATAGACATATGTGGCTCCTGGGTACTTAATGTGTAGCCAATGCAACTGAGGAACTGAATTTTTAATTTTATTTAACTTTAATTAATTTAAATTTGATTGTAAATATCTACACATGGCTAGTGGCTACCATCCTGGAGAGAGCAATTTTAGATCCAAGAATAACAATGTTAATATTTTTCTGTCCAATGGTGAGATTCATGAAATCTTTGCTGTGTAAGTACCCGAGGAGTCCAGAGCCCAGTGAAAACACAGTCTTATTCTGCAAGAGGTGCACAAAATAACACCTTTACTACTCCACAGCACTGTCCAAGTATTTTACAATCCATAAGCTTATAAACATCATGCTGGTCATCACTTTTGAAAACTCTAAGGCACACCCAAAGCTGGTCTATTCCAAAAGCAATGTGATAAAGGCCATTAATGAGAGTAGGGTGCAAAAAAACATTTAAAAAAAAAAGGAGACTTATTGGCCTTCCATTATCAGCCACTCCATTTGACACCAAAATACACATTCTCTAAAATCCTAAGATTTGAGCTTCACTTTTCTCCCCACAAGCACACTGAAAAACATCCTGACTTTCGAGGTGAGCTTCTGAGATAAAAGAGATATTGATTCAAGCACAGTGACAGTAAACCCTATGAAGGACTTGTCTAAGTAATATTCAGATCTCTGAATGGAGTTTGATTTCATGGGTAGAATTTACACAAAGCATAAAGACACCAGGCACAACAGATAATACTGCTGTTTTCTTGGAGGGAAGTAGGATAGAGGTCTTTTTGAAAAGTCAGAGACTTGTAGTATTTCACTAGCCTCTAAGAACAATTCAGATTTATCCCATGCCCTAACACAGACAATTCCAACTATACTTAAGTCTCTCAAAACTTAAAACCTTTTTTCACGAAATACTTCACTTTGCGCAGTAGCCAATAAGATGTTGAGTTCTGCTCATTTTACTTCCAAAACTATCTTTTGTTTTCTTTTTATCTTATTGCTAACATCTATATAATATCTCCTGCCAAGACCATCACAACAGATCCCCAGCTGACCTCCTCCCTCAAATCCAGCAGTTCTCCAAGTGTAGGTTTGGAGGACCCTGGCAGGAGCCTATGCATTCTAAAACTTCTCCTCAGAAGTTTTCAGTGTCATCTGCCCCAATTCCCTTCCAGTACCCCTGAACCAGTCAAACTGGCCAAATGACACATTCCCAAACACCGAATCCACCTTGCCTCTACTTCTTTCTCTCCAGATCATTCCATGCTCCCTAATTCTCTGCCTGGTAGACTTCTGTCCATCCTTTAAAACACAGTTCACACTCCATTAGCCTTTCAGCCTTCCCTGACCCCTATCCCTACCCCCGCAAGCACAAATAACCTCTGTCCACATAAAATCCCAATTATAACTTTATTACACTTGGCTTTGCATCCTGATTTTGCAAACTTCCTATTTACCCAACCTCACTGTAGTCTCCTTGAAAATAAGCACCATGTCTTATTACAATTTCATCCCCTGGGTGCTAGTTACCCAGGTCAGCGCTTGGGGCAAAACAGTTGATCAAAAAAAGAAAATAAGGGGTGATCATAATTTCTAAACCAAAGTCAAAATGTTAATTGGCTATAGCTCACCTCTAAAATGGCTTATAAAATATTTTAATCCCTTCTCATTGAAACACCTCTCATTTACTGTGAAGCTATCAACCAACCCACCAACAAAACTTCTCCAGGGGTTAAAATCTGGGCTCATCCCTACTCCAGTTCAGATGGCATTTACCTCATTGATTCGTTCTACAAACTTTTTTGAACACAGACTGTGTGTCAGACAACAATGGACAAGACAAGGTCCGCACTTAAAGGATCACAGAGCTGACATCCTAGATGAGGGTAACAAATATATATATAAAAACTGACAATTTCAGATATGGAAGCATACACACAAAAGGTGATATGACAGGAAGGGTTTCAGGGTGTATCTGATAGGTGGTCAAAGAAAAGGAAGACCTCTCTGGGAGGTGATATTTGAGTCAAGACCTGAATGACATAAATACTGGGGCACACCATCCAGGCAGAGAAGCCCCAGTGCACAGGTTCTGGGGTGGGAAAAAGCTCAGCACATACAGAGAGGAATTGAGCCAGCACACTGCGGGGTAGTGAGTGAAAGCCGGGGGAGGGAGGGCAGTGGCAGGGAAGTGCCTTTTTAAAAATGTTAATTGACAAGTAATAATTATATATACTTATGGAGTACAATGTGGTGCTTCAATACACGTATACATTGTGGAATGGGATAACTGGGCTAATTAACACATTTGTCATCTTACATAGTTATCATTTCTGTGTGGTGAAAACATCTAAAATCCACTCATTTAGCAACTTTAAAATATACAATTTTATTTATTTTATATATATATTTTTTCATTTATTTATTTAAAAATGTATTGGTTCGGGTTTATTGAGGGTACAAAGCATTAGGTTACACTGTTGACATCTGTTAGGTAAAGTTCCTCTTGTAGTTGTGTCCCACCCCCAAGAGGTGTGTCCTACACTGTAACCCCCACCCCCCTCCCACTTCCCTTCTTCCCACCCCCTTGTTCCCCTGACCCCCACCTGGAATTGATTTGAGTTTTTCTGCTTATATTTATTTATTTTGAGATGAAGTAGCACTCTGTCTCCCAGGCTGGAGTCCAGTGGTTTGATCTGAGCTACCTGTAGCCAGGAACTCCAGGGCTCAAGCTACCCTCCCACTTAGGCTCAAGTAGTTGAGACTACAGGCCTCTGCCACCACGCCCAGCTTACAATACATTATCAATGATACAGCCACCTCGCAGTGCAGTAAATCACCAGAACTTATTCCTCCTGTCTAACCGAAACTCTGTGCTGTTTGACCAAAGTTTCCCCTTTCTCTGCCTCCCTACCCAGCCCCTCCTCAGCCTCTGGTAAAAACCATTCTGCTCTCTACTTCCATGAATTTGACTCTGTTAAATTTCACATCCAGTGTAAGTAAGATTGTGCCATATTTGTCTTTCTGCGCCTGGCTTATTTCATTTAGCATAATATGCTCTACATGCATCCGTGTTGTTACAAATGACAGAATTTCACTCTTTTTAAAAGGCTCAATAATATTCCATTGTGTGTGTTTGTGTGTATATCACATTTTTCAATCCATTCACCTGTTAATGAGAATTTGGATTGTCTCCCTAGGTGGCCACTGTGAATAATGCTGCAATGAACGCGGGAGTACGGATAGCTCTTCGACATACTGATTTCAACTCCTTTGGATATATACCTAGTAGTGGGATTGTTGGCTCAAATGGTAATTCTGTATTTAATTTTTTAAAGGACCTCCATACTATTTCCCAAATGTTATACTAATTTACATTTCCACCAACAATATACGAGGTACAAAGGTTTTCCTTTTCTCTGTATCTTTGACAATACTTACCTTTCAGCTTTTCAATAATAGCTTTTTTAATGGGTCTGAGATGTCAACGTGGTTTTAATTTGAATTTCCCTAATGATAGTGATGTTGACTACTTCTCATATACCTGTTTGCCCTTTTGTTATGTCTTCATTTGAGCAATGTCTATTTGGTCCTTTGCCCATTTTTAATAAGGTTATTTGTTGTCTTGTTATTGAGTAGACTTAGTTTCCTATATGTTTTGAGCCGTTTACCTGATGTATGATTTGCAAATAATTTCTCCCAATCCATGAGTTGTCTCTTCATTCTGTTAATTGTTGTCTTTTGATATGTAAAAGCTTTTTAGTTTTATTGCAATACCATTTATCTACGTTTGCTTTTAGTGCCTGAGCTTTTGGGGTCATATGCAAGAAATCGTTGCCTGGATAAATGTCATACGGCTTTTCTCCTATGTTTTGTTCTAGTACTTTTAACAATTTCAGGTCTTATTTATTTTGAGTTGATTCTTTTATAATGGGAAACGTAAGGACCCATTTCATTCCTGTGCATATAGACAGCCACTTTTCCTAGGATCATTTATTTCAGATACTACGCTTTCTCCACTGTATTTTTGGCCACACTGTGGAAAATCAATTGACCACCGAAGTGTGAGTTTATTTCTAGATTCTTTATCCTGCTTTACTCACGGATCAATGTGTCTATTTTTTCCCAGTACCATGCTGTTTTAATTACTATAGCTCTGAAATATAGTTTAAAGTCAAGTAGTGTGATGCCTCAGCACTGTTCCTTTTGCTCACAGCTGCTTTCACCACTTAGGGTCTTTTGTTGTTCCATACTGATTTGGGGGTTCTTTTTTTCTATTTCTGTGAAGAATGACAGTGGAATTTTAATAGGGATTACAGTAAGTCTATAATTTGCTTTGCATAGACATTTTTATAATATTTATTCTTCTGATTCATGAACTTGGGTCATCTTTCCCTTAGTGCCATCTTCAATATCTTTCGTCAACATTTTATAGTTTTCAGCATACAGATCCTTCATTTCCTTGGTTACATTTACTCCTCACTATTTAATTTTCTTTATGCTATTATACATGAGATTATTTTCTGGCCATTCTTATCATTTTTATTCAACATAGTACTAGAAGTCTTAGCGAGAGAAATTAGGCAATAAATAAATAAATAAACAAGACACATCCAAACAGGAAAAAGTGAAACTGTCTCTGACGGTGACATTGTCTTATATATAGAAAACCTTAAAGACTCTATCAAAACAGTGTTAGAACTGATAAATGAATTTAGTCAAGTTGCAGGTTACAAAATCAATGTACAAAAATCAGTAGCATTTCTATACACTAATAAGGAACTATGTGAAAAAGAAACTAGGGGATATCTGGAGGCAGAAGGAGGCATCTTTACTCTCTCCATATGCTTTATAAAACGTATCCCTACGTTATAAATGCATGAATTCTCCCCCCACCCCAGGAATATGTGTATACAAAATCCTCTGAGCATTTCTTTCAAAGGAAAGAAATGTCTAAAGCAAGGAAATGACACTTACCATAGGAAATAGCACATACTCTCTGAGGAAATCTTGAGAATCGAACTGATTATAGTCTCCAAAATCAGCTGAGAAGAAAAATGAAAGGGTAGTATTTACTATATGAAATTAAAGATGGAATAAAACAGGGCAGACTTATCCCCACATACCCACTTCATCCTATTTCTGTACTATTATTAGATAAAAACAGTGCCAAGATGTGTTTGATATAGTTACCGCTTTTACCTAGCAATATGGTAAACATCAACATGTGAGCACCAACACTCAATTTTTTAGGAAGAATGGGGAAATTTGAGAGTGATTCTAAAGTCTATTTTAAAAACTTTAAACATACCTGTATTTACGTTTGCTAAGTATACATCAATTCATATCTCAGGAATTATCTGCCACAGGGACTTTTTAACTGAAGGTTAATTTGTAGCCAAACCCAAGTGCATCTTTTCATATATTTGCAGCTGGAAATTCCCACTGTAAATCATCCTTGGCAAGCAACCTCAAAAATCTTTACACCTCCTAAACAGCTTCACATGTTCCCAGTTGCCAAAAGTTCTGTTCTGTCCTGTTTTCAACTCACAATGGTATGTCTGGGCACATGCAAGTTGAATGCAGGGAGCCTCAGCTACAAATGTTTTGCTCTTATCTCACTTGCTCCCATGAAAACCAAACCTGCCTGAAAATATGATTTCAGGGAAATGTTTTAGCATCAGATAGGATACCTGTAACAAATACAGAATAAGAGGAAACACACACACACACACACACGTGCACCAAGAAGTTGCTGAGATGGCTTGGTGCTTGTGTCTCAAGCGGCTAAGGTGCCAGCCACATGCACCTGAGCTGGTGGGTTTGAATCTAGCCTGGGCCTGCCAAACAACAAT
>NW_003852624.1:1320417-1361869 GCF_000181295.1 Otolemur garnettii
GAGAAGAGAAGAGAGGAGAAGAGAGAAAGAAAAAGAAAGTAATGGCTGAAAGGAAGGATTACTTTTCAAAAGTTACATTACCATCGTCTTATGTTCAATACAGCTGAAGGCATTTAAGCTACCACTCAACAAACAGTAATGTGTAAAATATAAAGTATCCACATGTAACAATTTAGAGAAGGTTAAGAAATGGCTGTCTGATAAATTTAAACAGGACAGGTTGAAAGATAAATTCAGCCTGAAACACATTTGTTGTTCCACATTACCATTATGGATTTTCATTTATCTCTCTAACTGCATTGGAATAAATTATACTATAATGTTTAAAGCTATTATACTTGAAGCTGCTATGACAGTAACACATTCATTGCAGCAAGCCACATAACATGACCACATTGTGCAGTGGAATAATTCTGAGAAAATGTTCCACAAACCCTGAAATGTAGCCTTAATTAAAGGCACTATAAGAGCTGCGATTTCTTCAAATAAAACTGTAATTATACAAGCATGAGCAGTTTGCAAACAGCTTTAGGAAATCTACCATCCTGCCACCAAAAATCACTCACTTTGCATTTTTAATGCTAGAGATCTTGAAATGAAAAGGGAGCATTACTAGGGGGAATCATTTAAGTAAATCTAACTTCTCACTTGGAGAGGCTGACAATACCATAATCAAACAGAAAAGGGAATTTCACACTAGGTCTTACCTTGCACAGCTAAGCCAGCGAGGCGAATCACTTGTTCCAATGTGCATCGTAATCGCCCTTCCAGCACGTCTTTTTTGACTTGCAGGTAATACTGGTATCTGTTCGTGGGAACAGAGGAACAAACAACTTTAAAAACACATACTCGGAACATATTCCAACAACATAGATGTCTCTAGATGTAAAATCTTGTGTACACAGCAGGATATGCAGGTCATGTCAATAAAGGTCATCTCTATAAAAGATGGAAAGTGACCTCTGCCTGTGTTTATCTTTGTTTGATGTAGCAGGTGCCCCATCTCATTCATTCTGAGCTTGAAAGCATTCTCATCAAGTCGTTTATTTGCTGGCCAGCAGGATGAACTACTGATAAGGACCAGGGCTTCGTAACAGAGAGCAAGAATGAAAATGCTCTTCTACACCTGGACACCCATAACAATAGGACCATCCAAGCTACATTTACTTGTGTGTGTTACTGAAAATATTCTAAAAACACATCATCTCTCAAATTCAAAAGTTTGGTAAGGCAGATCACAAAGAGGCCAAATAATTTAGAATTCCGCTAAACGATAATACAGGGTAAACATAAAGTTTGTGTGCAAACAAACTTTATGCCCACCCTGTATGAAGCTCTTCAGAGCCAGGCTTCACCTGACAAGTCTTTGACTCATAAAAATCTAATCTGATGCATCTTTTCAACCTCAAGTACATTCTCAAACCACCAAAGTGCAAACGGACAGACTGCACCCGGACACATCAAGTCTCAGACTAGACCACTATTCCTAGCAGCTGATCCAGTGTATTGTTTCCTTGCCAATAAAACAGAGTTTTATCAGAATAATAACTAGGATTACCTAAACACTTAGAACTCTCCTCACTCCAGACTTTGACTTCCCAAGACTCTACTTCCTTCCACCGCATTCTTAACACACAGTCACCACTGGCTTTTAATCCTGACACGCGCTAACAACCGTTTTGCTCCTGGTAACTATAATTCTCCATTTTAATGTAACTTTGACATCTCAATCAGGGGAACACAGAAGTGACCCAAAGCCCAACTCTCCTGGAGAGAGGCAGTCAGTGCTGAGACCTAATCATCGCTGGCTCTTTCCAGAGCATGACAGGTTTAGCCCTCCTTGAGGGAAGAAACCGGGCTCTCTGTGCACTCTAGCAGAGGCCTCTGCTCTCTCCTCTTAAGGTCTACTGGACAGGACAAAGACCACCAAGTCACTCGGAGGGGAGACAATCCCAAATCAGAAGGGCAAACACGGGTAGTTTACTTAAAAATTCTTTTTGGTCAAACTTAACAGAGAATAAAGAACAATAACCCTTTTTTCCATTCCCTTTCTATCATTCACATGAGAAATTCATAATCATTTATAGGATTCGTTCCTCAGTCATTTTACTTCCTGCTCACATTGTTTGATTAAATGAATGAATGTCTGTAACAAGCGTCTCCAGTGATTTTTAAAGATCAGTCCCTGATACGTGTAGAAAACTCTTGTGCCCATTCGTCAGAGCCAGAGCCACTCATCACTCTCTGCTAAGTCCCAACAATCGGGGACACAGGTTACAGAGAAGAGCTTGTAGCTTATCCTGAAAGATAAAATTACTGAACTATTTAAAAGTTCCATAACTATTTGGGAATTGTTTAGGCTCGGTGCACATAGTACAGTGGTTACGGCGCCAGCCACATACATTGAGGCTGGTGGGTTTGAACCCGGCCCAGGCCAGCTAAACAACAATGACAACTGCAACAAAAAATAACTGAACGTTGTGGTGGGCGCCTGTAGTCCCAGTTACTTGTAAGGCTGAGGCAAGAGAATCGCTTAAGTCCAAGAGCTGGAGATTGCTGGGAGCTGTGATGACACAGCACTCTGCTGAGAGCAACAAAACAAAGACTCTGTCTCAAAAAAAAAAAAAAAGAATTGTTTGGACTGAAAGCAAATACATGTTAATGAAAGTACTATGGGGGACAAAGACTCAAGCAGAACTTTTTGGGAGATTACCTTTTATTTATATCCAACTTACAAAATTGACTGAAAAATGATTAAAAAACTGATGTCATCAATGAAATCACACACAGTTTCTAGCTGGTTCATCTCAGATATAAACTGGAAAGTGATGAGTTGATTTTTTTTAAAAAAGAACTTGTGGCTAAAAGACTTTTGCTGGTAGTGAAGGGGCGTTTCTGGTGTTGCTGAATGTGTACAAACTAATAAGGAAGAAACATGGAAATCAAAGGTAGCAAGTGCGTTTATTTAGGGAGTTCTGGGTAAAAATAGGTAAAATATGATGGTAGGAAAGGGGGGAGTCATGACCTGCTCTTCCTTCATGGGAGAGAATCAGAGAACATGACAATGCTTCACTGAAGCAACAAGTGAATTTCACGAAACATTACACAAGGACATCAGAATATCCGAGACCAAAGAATTCTAAAGGGTATGCAACATGAGTGTCTCCTGGCTTCCTCTTGTTCCCAGCTCAGCCTCAGGCTGACGTCAAATTTTCCATAGGAGGTGAACGGACGTTACAGAAGGGAGGTCCCATGCACTCCTACGGCCCAGATGCCTGCCACTTGCCTGGCTGTTTCCCAGCCCGAGGGAATAGGCTCCCAGCACACCTGCACGTGGAGGTTCCATGGTTTCATCCAGCAAACCAGGAACTCCAACAAAAAAGCCGTCCATAATCCCCTCTGCTTCAAGGAGTGTGAGCCCTGGCTATCACAAGCCTTATTTAAAATAACTAATTGGGCTGGGAGCGGTGGCTCATGCCTATAATCCCAGCACTCTGGGAGGCAGAGGTGGACAGATTGCTTGAGCTCAGGAGACCAGCCTGAGCTAGAGTGAGACCCTGTCTCTAAAAACAGAGGTGCATTGTGGTGGGCACCTATAGTCCCAGCTACTCGGGAGACAGAGGCAAGAGGATGGCTTAAACCCAAGAGTCTGAGGCTGCTGTGAGCTATGACACCATGGCACTCTACTAAGGATGACCAAGTGAGACTCTGCCTCAAAAATAAAATAAATAATGGATTCACATTTGAAAAATAATCTCATGACACCCAATCTTAGTTTTCCTCCTGGGAGACAGCTCAGTAGTATCTGAAAGACAAGGGAACGTATGGGCTCTGGCAGATTGCCTCGCACATCACGCAGCACCAACGTCTCCTTCCTGTCTGCATTCTTCAGCTCAGCACCCTACACCAGGTTCTTCCCTGGACACCCCCCTGGTTCCGAGTTTTCCTCAAACACTCCTTTTGGGTCTCTGGTCAGTTCTCAAGGAAACAGTTAAAGATTCACTCATGCACGTAGCTCACCTTCTCCTGAAGAGGCGTCAGCAACTGCCTCTGAGCTTTTTATGGAAGATTTTTTATGTTTATAGACATTCTGTTCTCAGACAGGAGGAACCTGAGCAAGTAAGCAGGTCCTTAAGTTATCAAAAACTGTTTAAGGTGCCCAGAGTTCATTGAGAAAGCAGATACACTTTTGGTTCCATCACTTTTTCCTTTTATTTACCAATTTTACCAACATATTTGTTGTTTATGTAACATAATTGCTCCTTATCATTCCCTCTAGGTAAATAATTTTTTTTGAAAAAGAATATCTGTAAGACAGACTCATGGATATTTGACTGGTTTTAATCAAATGCAATTATCGTTAGTAGAACTCAGAATTCCCTATTGCAGGCTGGTGAGCACTTCTTCATCTCCTGAGTCCTTTTGACAGGACCCTGATCTTTGAAAATGAAGAGGAGCCACTTGGAATCTGAACACCATACTTTGAAAACTGGGGCAATAAGAACAAAGGAGTAATGAGGAAATTTGTGAACTTCATCCTTTTGCCAGAGGGTTCCACTGGGCCTTTCTTCAGTAAAGTTAAAGGACACCAAAAACAAATAAGCAGGAAAGCCCTGAGAGAACCTAAAAGCAGAATCTCAGGATAGGAAAGAAATATAAAGCTTATTGAAAAGAGGTATAATGGGATTCTCAAAACAAAACAAAAAACCAGAGAAGAAAATCTCAAGGTAGGAAAGGCTGGATGAAGTTCACCTACTCCGGCTCATCCTACAATGTTTGAGTGTCTTGTACATACCGTTCATTCCGCCCCATCTTGAATGGTTCTGACTTATTTGCTGTTCTACAAGCCAGGGAGATAGAAATTTTAACCCATAGCTATCGTGCACTTCTTGTGAGCAAAAATCAGCCACTGGATGCCAAAGGGCCTCTTGGAGAACACTAGAGCACAGCCTGCCATGCAGCTCTTTAACCACTGTGTCCTGCTTCCCTAGTGTGCTATCTAAGGGTTCAATGCATAACAACCAAGGAGTAAAAATCTGAAAAGGTGGCTCGGCGCCCATATCTCAGTGGTTAGGGCACCAGCTGGATACACCAGGACTGGCAGGTTTGAACCCGGCCCAGGCCTGCTAAACAACAAAAATAGCCGGGTCTTGTGGTGGGCGCCTATAGTCCCAGCTACTTGGGAGGCTGAGGCAAGAGAATCGCTTAAGCCCAAGAGTTTGAGGTTGCTGTGAGCTGTGACGCCATGGCACTCTACCAAGGGCAACACAGCAAGACTTGGTCTCAAAAACAAGCAAACAAAAAAAACAGAAAAAATGACCAAAAAGAAAAAAATCTGAAAAGGTATTATCCTGGTATTATCTGCCAGAGCTTCAGTATTTCTACATGTCAACATAGAGGTGAAAATGATCACCTAAGATCCACCACCAACCATGGGATCCTGAGAAACAAGAGTTTAAGTTTTTCTTAACCTGCTGCTTCCAACTTTACTCTGCAGATATCACTGCTACAATACACAAGCAAGTTCTATTCATAGACTTGTGCTACCCTAGGAAACACTGTCTCACAATCCACTAGCAAGGAATCCGAGTCCGAGGACCGTCCCTGGTCATTCAGGTTGGATATTAGCTTGTGCTGAGATAAAAACCCAAGGAGCTGAAGGAGGAGGTGCCCTTCCCTGGAAACCATCCAGACCACAAGGGAATCTGAACGGCAGCAATGACCAGCTGCAACCACCTCGTGAGACTGTGCTGTCACTATGTAAGATGCAGAAATGAGAATGAAATTCAGACCATTTGGAAATTGGTTGGTACACTTTTGCTAAATGGCACTTTTATAAAATATAATAACGCTATCCAATTCGACAACTAAATTAGACAATATAGGAGCTTAAATTCTATTTCCAGAATGCTTGGTTTTTGCTTACTTTTTATTAGCAATTCAGTTATAACAGCCATAAAATATAACAGTGAATCCTATTTTGGAAACATACAATTTCATGGAAGTATACTCCACCCTGTCATAGCTCTGGGTGGAGGGGAAAAGAAAAAAAAAAACCGACCCTTGTGCCAGGAAAGTAAGTTATTTGCCAACTTTCCACAGAGATCCTCTTTGAAAACTCAAGTTCACAAGGAAAACTTTTTAATATTTTTCATATTCAAAGACTTGGATATAGACACTAAGGCCTGATGAGCAGTTTTAGGTTAGGATTCTGCTCTACCTCTAAGAATTGGTGAACATAATTATGCTTCTTGAATAAAGGTGAAATAACTTTTTATATTTTTATTTTCATTCGTAAAGAAAATATTCTTTTTTTTTTTTTTTTTAATTGAAGGCAGACTTCTTTGGATAACACAGCAAAGGTTTCCTGCTAATCAGTGCTATTAAACATTGCCACTGAAAGTTGACAGATGTTATAAACTTATCTCTGGGGGCTCCAATTATTCCAAGTGTTTCTATCTAATGGTAAGAAAATCCCTAAGATTTTGAAAGGAAAGTTTTAGAAAATTCCACATTGGGTCAAACCAACAGAGCATTCAGGACTTCCGACAGAGGTATCAAAGAACTCTTTCAAAATTATAGCCCCTAACTTTCTCCTCGATGTTCAGAGATGCATTGCTAAAATCTTTGAGTTTCGCCTTTAATTCACGTATGAGGAATTTATCCAAGCACTTCCACAACTGTGTTTTGCTTGTGGGTCTGTTCATTCTGCTCAGCGTAAGCAAGTCTGTGTGGCATTCTGAACAGCACTAAAGCAGGGCGGCAGGAAAGGTGCAAGGACCTTAGAGGCTGGGTACGTGTTGCTTTAAAAATATTTCTCCCAAGAAGCCACCACTCTTCCTCTTCCCCTAAGAGGCCTGAGGTGATCTGTGAAAATGCTTCGGTATTCAATCGACCCAGAAAACCCCACAAAGTCATGCAAGTCAAGAGGCTCAAATCTTCAGTGTTCACTTTAAGAACACACGTGAAACTGCTCAGGCCATCAAGGGTATGTACAAAGTACCTGAAGGATGTCACTTTAAAAAAACAGGGTTATCATTCCCACCTTACAATAGTGGAGGTGGTAGGTGTGCCCAGGCCAAATAGTGGGGCGGGACAGTGTCAGTAGCCCAAAAAGAGTGCTGAATTTTTGCTGCACATGCTTAAAAATGCAGAGTAATGCTGAACTTAAGGGTTTTAGATGTAGATTCTCTGGTCATTGAGCATATCCAAGTGAACATAGCACCCAAGATGTGTTGCCAACCTTACGGAGTTCCCGGTCGCATTAACCCATACATGAGCTCCCCCTGCCACATCGAGATGATCCTTACTGAAAAGGAACAAACTATTCCCAAAACAGAAGAGGAGGTAGCACAGAAAAAAAGATATTGCAAAGAAAATGAAGAAACAAAAACATATGGTTTGGGAATAGATCTAACATGAAATAAATGCAAATAACAGTAAGAGGAAAAAATATAAATATTTCCCCACCCCTCCCCCCATGTGAAACGTGTGCCAAGTCTAGTTCAACAGGTATGTCCAATTAAATGGCTAAAGCCTGGCTTGGCACCCGTAGCTCAGCGGCTAAGGCACCAGGCACATACACTGAAGCTGGTGGGTTCAAGCCCAGCCTGGGCCTGCTAAACAACAATGATAACTGCAACTAAAAAACAGCCAGGCATTGTGGCGGGTGCCTGTAGTCCCAGCTACTTGGGTAGCTGAGGCAAGAGAATCACTCAAGCCTAGGAGTCTGAGGTTGCTGTGAGCTGACCTGTGACGCCACCACACTCTACTAAGAGTAACAAAGTGAGACTCTGTCTCAAAAAGAAAACAAAATCAAAAACGAAAAGCCGTTTAGTAAAAGCACTCTGTGCTGTAACTACCAACCTACAGGGTCACTATTACTATCACCTGGCTCCTGTCTGCCCTTCCCTCCTCTACAGTTCAAGTTCAGTCAAACCAACCTATCTCTCCTCATCTGCATGGTCAGGAGGGACATGACAATTTGCAAAGAAGTGCCATCCTTAAATTCTTCAATCTTGGAAGCCTTTCAATAAAACTCTGGGGTGGAGGACCAGGGAGAAAAGGACAGACAGTTTTGTCATTGTTATTATTAAGACTTAAAAATGTCCTCTCCTCCCAGAAAACTTCTTTTGCAGTCTGCGTATCATTAGAATCTTGCTAGAATGTACTGGAACCCAGTTCTCCTAGGACGGTGCACTGTGTACCAGAGTGTAACACGGCACTGCTTTCTACCGGGTGTTGTATGGTGCAAATAGGAAACAAATGTCAAAGTTTCTCTACTATAAAAGACAAAAGAGGGACTGAAAACAAGTTGTCCTAGGATTCCGAGGTACAGGAAAGCAAGAGAGAACATACTTTTAAATCTCAGATCGACAGAGACACCAACAGGAGAGAAACAGCACATTCCATCCATTCCACAGGGTGTCACAGCTGTAAACCCAGATAATGGACAGGGTGGCCGGCGCTGTGCTCCTGCTGCCAGGACCAGATAAACAGTATGTACACAGGCATGCAACCTGATAAACCTGAACGCCTCCCTCCCTCTGTCCCTCTCTCCTCAAAACCCTTGAGAAGAATTTCAGTTTATGACTACTGAAGTATAATAACGTGTTTGGTCCCTGACCCCTGCGCTATCTAAAAGCTTTTATATTTAATGAGTGAGTTGACAGTCAATTAAAACTCTGCACTTTCCAACAGACTACAAAGGCAGTGCTTCAGCAACTGTGCAGAAATTGAAATCACCCTAAAGAAAAAAACAAACAAAAGGAAAAAGCTAAAGCTAAAACTCTGACAAAGATAACTTTAAAAGGGAACATTTTCCTTCTAGCCTTTTCCACATAAGGAAAAAAAAAAAAAAAACCATGTATATGCATGGAAATAAAAATACCTGCATATACCCAAAGGACATAAACAAGATTGCCTTGAGCTGAGGGGACTTTCTTGGCAAAAGGTCAAGTCTAGAAGTTTTCAACATTCACTGCTCAATAAAATACCCCGTTTTGCCAGAGATACCTAACTTCTTACTGAGACTCCTTACAGTGTCAATGAGTCAAATGATCGTAATTCTTGCCCCAAAAGATCAATGTTTATTTAAATGCACACAAACACATACAAGCCTTAACTACTAGTGAAAAAAGGCCAGTGATAGCAAGGTATTGCAAAAGAGAAAGGCAGGCCACAACCTGACCTTGCTTTCTGCTCTTGAACTCCTGCATTAATTATAACAAATTACAGGGAATCCAAGTACTGCTTATAAGTATAATAAATTCCCTAATAATAGCCTATAATTTAATCAGTGGTTCTGTTTAAAAAGAAAAAAAAACACCTTATTTTCTGCAATACATAGAGAGCAAGAGAATACTCTGAGACCACTTCTTTTTTTCCCATTCTGTGCTAAAAGGTACGGTTGCTTTTCCAGCAATCATATCCCTAGAATTTAAAAAAGTAGAACTACTTAGCCTCCAAAGAAAATACTGTGCTAAAGCGTTTGGTTAAAGTAAAATTCAAGTCTGTTTTCATCTGTCTTAAATTCTCCAATGACTAGGAAAATAATTTTGTGGTTCCTTAAAAAGTTAAACATAGAATTACCACATGACCTAGCAAAGACACTTGTAGGAATATACCCAAGAAAACTGAAAACACACGTCCACACAAAAAGCTGTCCCCGGATACCAGCATTGTTCACAGCAGCCCAAAAGAAGCAGCAACCCAAGTGTTCATCAAGAGATGAAGAGAGAAACAAAATGTGGTCTGCCCATTTACGTACAGTAGAATGTTATTTACCCATAAAAAGGAACAGAGCATCGGTGCATGCTATGACCTGGGTGACCCCTGAGATAGTTTGCTAAATGAAGATGCTGGACTCAAAGGGCCACATCTCTATGATCCATTCATAAGACACGTCCAGAATAGGCAAATCTATAGAGGCAGAAAATAGATTAGCTGGCTGCCAGACACTGAGGTAAGGGAAAGACGGAGTGATTGCTAACGTTGGGAAATTGGAATAGTGGCAATGGTTGGACAACATTGGCAATACACTGATAAACCACTGAACTGGATACCTGAACTTGGTTAAGATGGTGAATTTACATTGTATAAATTTTATCACACACACAAAACAGAATAAAACACCCAATGTTCCCAATCAGGAAAAAGTACTACCTCCTGATAGCAGCAGACCAGGCTCTTCATAATCCAGCCCAAACCACGTTCTCTCACTTCACATCCCACCGCACACCCTGTACTTGAGCTGCACTAAGTTTACAGAGTTTCTGGAGCTGCCACGTGCTCTCCTGCCTCCCAGCCGGTTCCTCTGAATGCCCTGGCCTATCCTCCTCCATTGGCACAACAATCTACCCATCCTTCAAGGCTCAGTGGAAACCTATCTCTGCTAAAGCTTCCCAAGCCCTCTTAGCAAGTCAGAGGACTCTTCCCGGCATCCCCAAGCCTTCCCCCACCAGCCCCTCCAACCGAGGCACTGGCATCTCCTCCACGCCACTGAGACCTCCCAGAAACACGTGGCACTAAACAGACAGAGGTTTCTGAGCAGATGAAACACTGACAGAGAGACAGACACAAGGAAGAAATGAGGGGGGGAGAGAAGCAGATTAATCGCCCCACAGTGATGTTATTGGGTGTTATTTCCATAGCATGAAAGAGCACCTCAAAGTTTCAGAAACATAACCCAACATCATATCAGGCCTTAAATCTTAAAATACTTGTCTTTATGCAGCAAGCAAAAATCCGCCTTTGTGGACTGCTTGTTTACTTGTACGTGCTGGAAACAGCTCTCTGAACTGCCAACCAGCATGGGAGACACTCACAGCTGGAGACCAGGAGCATTCAGTAAACCCTCACGGGAGTAAAAGAAGCACAAATCAGGGAGGGACACGGCTCCGTGCTAATTAGCCAGCCCAAACCACTCCTCTCCACGGCAGCTGTCAAACACGGAGCCACACGCTCTTACGCTAGTAATAAGTATGTCTTGACTCATCGGCCCGAAATACACACCTGCCTGCCCTGAAAATCATGTGTTCGTGTTATTACCTACAATTCCACTGTGGGAAAGGGAGCTTAAATTACATCTGGAAGCTGGGTGAGTCAACCACCCAAAGATTTGTCTTCCTGGTAAAGAGCCAGGTTCCTAGCTCAGAAGTCTGCATAATATCCCTGACATTTGGGGGAGCTAACAGATGGAAGAGCAGTACTGTTGTCAGCAATGTGCCTGGACTGAATCAGGATAAAAAGGAACAAATATGGGGCCTGAAGATTATCTCTATGAATGGGCTCAAGTTCCTCCTTAGAATCCCTAATTAAAGGCAGTTCCTACCTTGTCACAAGTGAGCAGCTGCTAAAAGACGTCAATTCTCTGTCAATGAAGTAATGTCCCAGAAATGAGTGGAATACACTGGCTGTGGATTAATAAATGAATGAGGCAATGGAGGTCATTAATTAATGTCCCTAGAGACTAGGATAAAAATAGAAAGAACAGAAATCCCCAGCCCGTATGCAGTCATATGGCTAAGCACATTGCTGGTGGCCATAAAACTCAAGCATACATGACGGTGCATGAAAAGATCACTCTGTACAAGGATTCAATCTTCTCCAACCCAGTCCCTTCCCACCAGGACAAGCATGAGGATGAGGCATCTTCAGTTCTTGTGAATGGGATGAGCTGGGCTGCCAACCACATACACTTACTGGAACACCCCATCTACTCAGTAGAGGACCCTACGCTGGTAGTCACACACACAAAAATTATCTACCAATTCAGGGAAACCCAGGAGGTAAAAAGAATGCTTTTGTAGATGTTAGCCAGCAGAATAGTTGGCCTAAAACAATACCGGACTCAGCAGCAAATTCGAAACCCCAAATCAATTCCAGGTGTTACATAATATAAAGCCTTTCCTCTGTCACTGTACGATACCATCCAAGTTCCCCACTTCATTTTATAACTAACACGGTATTGGTCAGACAATCTGTTTGACTTTGGGTATCTATTTTTGCCTCCTTGGCTATTTTATAAGCTTGATTTGTTCATTTTTGTACTTCCCCTCAAAATCCAGCACATGTTAGGTCTCCATTAGAGTCGGTCAGCACTGCAGCCACGCATGATGTGGCCTTATTTAAAAGACCATCAGCTACAAAGTGGCTGAAAGAAACTTCATGTTGTTCCTACACTAGGAAGGAAAGACTATAACAAATCTGAAAGAAATAACAAAAACACACTTTATGTTTATCAAATGGTATGGAAGATATGTCTCTACAATTGAAAATGTAATTAATTTCTCAAGAAACCAGGGCATTGAAATAGTTATTAACCCTGACGGTATCTGACATTTGCAGAGACGTTTCCCAAGACTTATAATGTGTAGTATTTCCTATCATTTCAAACTCAAAACCACCCTGCCAGATAGCCACGATGCTTCCCATTCACCTGTGAAGAAACAGGCGCAGAGGGATGAGAGGATGTGCTAAGTCTTCTGATTTTATAGTCAAGTGCTCTTTCATTACATTATAAACTGTGTAGTAATCTGGAATAGTCTGTAGTTTCTATAAGTCTGGAAAATTAAGTCTCAAGAAAAAAGGTGGGGAGAGGAGAAGAGAAAAAACTATGGAAGGTTATAAACCCATCCCAACACGAATGCACTGACCATTTATTGAATTTTTAACGTTGGAAATGAATCAGCTCCTTTGCAGAATCTTCAAAAGCGGCTCAACATATCAAATGTGGCAACAACTGCCAAAGATAAAATACCAAAGCAGCAAACATCTCACTGCCCAAGAATCTACTATCTTCCTATGCTGTGATTTCTGCCAAAATTGTGCTTGGTATTTTCAAGGATGGAAATGTCTCTCTACAATTCTTCCTTTCAAATTCCTTTTTGAGGCTCGAGGACTAAAGGAGGAGATACCCCATTTATTTTAAATGCAATTTTAAAATAATTTTGGATGTCCTTTCTTCTTTTAGAGTTTTAGCTTTTTAACTGCCTCAGTTTCTACAAGACCATCTTTTATAAACCCTGATACGTAGTAAGGTTTAAAGCAGAAATTAATTTATTATTATTATTATTTTTTTTGGCAGTTCTTGGCCGGGGCCGGGCCTGAACCCACCACCTCTGGCATATGGGGCTGGCGCCCTACTCCTTTGAGCCACAGGCACTGTCCAGAAATTAATTTCTTAGAGAAAAAAAATGACCCAAAGTGAAGGGATGACAAACAGAACACTGTTTTTCAACTTCTTTTATCTCACAGCACACTTGAGTGGCACACTTACATGCCACTTAAATTTTATTGATTTTTAAAAAAAAGTATAGAGGAAAGAATATACTTACTATGCTTTGAACACCTTTTGAAAATAATTTATGATCTTTAAAAATTTTCATGGCACAACTTAAGATCTCTCAGGGCACACCAGTTGAAAATCACTGAGATAGACAGAAATGCTTTGCTTAGGGCAGGGGGACAGGGATGGGGCACTGTCAAACAGAGACACGTAATTCCCAGTCAAAGAAAATTCCTCATTTCTTTCACTCCATAGAGGAGGGCTGCTATAAACCGCATTCTGCCTTTCCATTTTAGGCTTAAGAACTTAAAATTATCTCATTAGATACCAGAAAAGGAGCACATAAATGTCTCTTTAGGAACCAAGAACTCGGGGGCATGAAATCCAGACACAATGCCAGTTTGGGCAGTTAGTGGCAGCACTGGGCTCTTACTGTAGGCGTAAGGCCTCCATGGAGCAGACTGCTCCAGAAAAGTAGTGTCAAGTAGGTTCTCAAATTCCACCTTAAACAAAAACCTCAGCAGACCTCACTTAAAAAATGATGACTGCAGAAAATACATGGGCTCTTGTATTTTGTTAATATGCTCATGAAAGCAGCACAAAATCTACTGGTTATAAATCATCCTGAAAGTTGCCCATGTCTATTGGTACAATCATTTCCTACCTTCTTAGAGCACCTTTATTTAAAAAGTAAACTAACTTAGATCCAACTTGGTGGTAAAATATTAGGAATGTACAATGTATTCAATTATTTATTTATTCATCCATTGGACAAAAATCTTTTTTTTTTTTAATTGAGACAGAGTCTCAAGCTATTGCCCTGGGTAGCCTGGGTAGAGTGCAGTGGTGTCACAGCTCACAGCAACCTCAAACTCTTGGGCTTAAGAGATCCTCTTGCCTCAGCCTCCCAAGTAGCTGGGACTATAGGCGCCCACCACAACGCCCGGCTATTTTTTGGTTGTAGTTGTCACTGTTATTTGGCGGACCCAGGCTGGATTCAACCCACCAACTCCTGGCACCCTAGCTGCTTGAGTTACAGGAGCCGAGCCCATTTGACAAAATCTTAATGAGGACCTATTACATTCTGGGAGCTATTCTAGGCAGTAGGGATACAGCAGTGAACTAAAGAAACACAGACTCTACTCTTGTTCACAGAGTTCACATTCTAGCAGGGAAGACATGTAATAATCAAGTAAGTAAATAAATCCATTGAGGAAAAAGCAGGGAAGAGATGCAGAAAGTAACAGGGTAGGTGGTGGGCAAGAGAAGTCTCTGATAAAGTGAACTTCAAGTCAAGATCTAAAAGAAATGACTTGAACAGAAGGAACTGCAAGTAGAAAGGCCTTCAGGCAAGCTAGCAGTGGTGTACTGGTGAACGCCAAGAGGCTGGCGGGTGGGGCAAGACAGGGCAAGAAGATGAATCACTGGGAAGACAGGGAAGAGCAAGGAGCAAGTGCTGCAATTCATCTAAGCACACAACCCCCTGGTAAGGCACGGTAATGGATGAGGGACACAGGAAAGTTCAAGGATGACGACCAGATTTTTGGCCTGACCAACTAAAACTTTCAGTTTTTAGAAACTTATAGACTGCTCTTTAACAAGATAGATTTAGAGGTTTGGCGCCTGTAGCTCAGTGGCTAGGGCGCTACCCACATACACCCAAGCTGGCAAGTTCAAATCCAGCCCTGGCTGCCAAACAACAATGACAACTACAACCAAAACACAGCCAGATGTTGTGGTGGACACCTGTGGTCCCAGCTACTTAGGAGGCTGAGGCAAAAGAATTGCTTAAGCCCAAGAGTTGGAGGTTGCTGTGAGCTGTGATGCCACAGCACTCTATCCAGGGTGACATAGTGAGACTCTGTCTCAAAAAAAGAGAAAGATTTAGAGGAAATGGATTTCACGGTTTGTTTTAAAAGAATCATGAACACATTATTTTTCCCTAAAACCTACAAGTTCAAAGTAGTCATCAAACCATACCAGTCAATATGCCATTTTTTTTTAAAGGGAGAAGCATCTTTAATTTAATAATGGATTCTCTCTTTTCTTTTTCTTTTTATCATTCTTCTCCCTCAGCTCCTATCCATCAAATCTTCTGTCTCAACTCTTGACAGAATGAAGTTCATGCATATTTCTGTTGGTTTTGTTATGATCTGAATTTTGAGTTCAGATCAAGAACGGCAAGGAGACCAGTGAAGGAAATGCATAGCGAAAAGATAAGTGCTAGCTCTTGCCCAGGGCTTGGCAAAACCTCTGGAAAGCCCAAATCAAGGGGACTTCCTCCTTCCTACTTGATCTGCATTATAAAACTGCCATAACATCATCAAATTAAAGGATAATACTAAAAATGCCCTTGGTAGTAAAAGTGGATCAAAAGACATACGCCGAAAAGATCAAGGAAGTAAAACAAGTTTGTGCAATTAATAGTTACTAATCCATGCGCTTTCCCCTATTTAAATTTTTTTTCGCTAAATTTTATTGTTTTTATGAACACTCACCTAGAGCCACTATCATTCTTTACACTGGCAAAGTGAGCCCTACACATGTTGCTCACAGAACTAAATCCCAAGTATTTCTCCATTTTTTTCATGTGAGCGCCTTTTGTATAGCTTTTATCAATTCCAATAAAGGCCTAAACGTGCTTATAGATGCAACAATTTCCTCATAAAAGTCATGATCATAGATTTAGCCCCAAAGGAGAATCTGATCATAGGTTTATGCAAACAAGAGCAAGCATATTATAATGGACTTTTCTATAGTTTACCATCTATTTATATTTTTATGCCAACGTCTTTTGTATGTTTATCTTCTCTGTGGAAGAGGATCTGTAATAGTTACTACATGAAAATAAGCTATTATTTGGGAAGTGAACAATATTGCTTCACAATGTGTTTTAGGGAATACAGTAAATACTTACTGAATTTATGTGTGAAAAAATAAAAAAATCCAGTTGACTTATACCTTGTCCAAAATGGACTATCCAAGCTAACCAAAACACTAATTATGTAAAATTGCATTAAGCTGTACTAGGTATTGCAAAGGATAAATTTATAGTATTTAATAACACAATATTTTTTAGAGAGTACAAAAGATATATACATTTTTTCAACACATGCATCTTATGCAAGAAAATATAAAAAGAGTTCCTTTACAGGACAAATATAGAGAACTCTAAATTTAGAAGATAATGTTTTTCCTTATTAAGTTTATTCAAATTAAAATTCTAAAGAAGAAACAGCATAACTTAGTTTCAAGAGATCTCATACTAGGAACCTGTGACCTAATAGTAACAGGAGATCCATAACTTTAAAAAATTCTTTCTTCAACAAAATCAAAATCTTATGTAAAAAGATTTGACTATTTCTTTAAGATAGAAATGTTCTCAACCTGCTATGGTAAAGGAGATATTATTTAACAAGTTAAGAAAGTAACGGACATCCATTATAGGATGTGTAGACTGTTTAGCCAAAAAAAAAGTAACAGAGAAGTTAACTGTTTTCCCCAAGATTACATGGCAAAATAATAGAGGTGTCAAAGTCGGTGCAGAACTGTAGTCCCTGGTCATTTTCTATTTCTGGCTGAAACCACACTGATTAAATACAATTCAACAAGTGGATATGTCTGTATTGTTGGAAAGGAGGGATAAAGGAATAAATACCATTATCTCCACTTTGTAGACGTGGAAACTGGCTCACAGAGAGTAAGCCAGCTCGCACCAAGTTGCAAAAGGTGTGCAGCCCACCGGTAAATCCAGGCTCCTTTCTGCTTCCATTTAGTTGCTTCCTATCACATTCTAGATGTCCGTGAGGACTTCACATTGCAATTTTCCTCTCCTTGACATAATTTCCTCAGCTAAGAATGTTCTCCCTTCACACCTTCTACCCTCATCCACCAGTGAGCCCTTGTTGCTGATGGGAGTTACCCCTTTGGGCATGTGGGGTGGGGGGAACAGGCTGACAGTCTCTGGCTGTCTCCAGGCTGTCCTTCTGTCCAACAGCCTTGACTCCCTTATCAAAATCCAATCTCTTCTTCAAAACCCAATTCCAGGGACACCTCCTATGACGACTCCCTTACATGCTCACTCAGCTAGGCCACAATACCTGTATGTTTGGTCAAACACTGTTCTAGATGCCCTGTATAGGTATTTTTTTTTTTTTTAGATGAGGTTAACATTTAAATCCGTGACTTTGAACAAAGCAGATTACCTGCCATCATGTCAATGGGTCCCACCCAATCAGTTGAAATCTTAACAGAAAAAGACACACCTCTCAAAAAAAAAAAAAAAAAAAAGACACACCTCTCCAGGAGGAGGGATTCACATTAGGAGTGAAACTGCAAGCCTTCCCTGATCTCCAGCCTGCTGGCCTACCCTGAAGATGTTGTATTTGCCAAGCCTCGGCAATTCCACAAGCCAATCCTTCAAATAAGTCTCTCCCCCTCTACATGTGACATCTCATTAGCTCTGTTTCTCTGGAGATCCCTGATAGACTACTCCAAAGCTCCTTATGATACTGCCCACATGAAAAGGTAACTCCACTTGATAGACTCATAGTCTAGGATATATACATACATTAGTATATGATGGTATCATGTTAGTATATGGTATTTTTTATGTGACCACCTCATCTTCTGAAATAGACTGGCTGGCATTTCGGTGCCTCTGTATCTTGTAATGTGACTTGCACTTAGGAAATACTCCATGAATTTGGTGAATGAATGCCAGGAGGGGAGTCTAGAAGGCCAAGCAGGCTTCTAAGGTAGAAAGAAAAAAAGAAGAGGGAACTATTCCAAGTACTAGTGAAGAAGAAGTAAGGAGCTAAAAGGCCAGGGAGTCCGGAGATACTGAATGGACTAGTCAGCCAAGAAAGGGCTGGGCAGGGAAGCAGAAGGCAGTTTTACAGTGCTTCAGATGCCTTGGAATGGCTGCCTTTATCATTTAGACAACAGTCAAACATGAAATATTTTTGATAAAAGAGGAAGAATGATGAAAGCAATCCTTAACAAAGATGTTTAGAACTGGTATGCACACCGTATTGTGTAAATGGGTGGTATGGATACACAACAGAGGTCAAAGGACAATGGTGAGTGTGTGGGGCACTAGGAACTGCACTTTTCCACTCACTCACCAGTTTAATCCTCACCAGATCCTTCTGTTCATGGAGAAACTGGGTCTTAGGAAGGACAAATCATTCACCTGAGTTCATGAAGAACGTACAGAGCAGAATTCAAATCCAACTCTGTCTAGCTCCAGAGCCTGCGCTCTTCACCACTCACTGTATTTTGGAGCAGAGGTAAGAAAACATAAGTTGGGGCAAAGGGCAGGTGCCGTCGTTCACTGGGAAAGCACTAGGCTTCAGTCACTCGACTATTAGAACAATTATAAAGGGAGAGTAACGGAACATGTGGAACACAGTGCTCCGGTGAAAGCATTAGTCATTACTAAGCAGCACAGTGAATTAATGACTAAGACGGAAAGGTTACTGATTTGGCTAGAAGATCAAAATGAAGATAACATTCCTATTAGCCTAGCATTGAGGCAATGTTATGTGAGTGCTGACTTTTAATACTCTTCCCTGAAATTTTTCCTATTTCCTATCAGACCTTTTATGAGTTTGGTTTTACCTTCTGTTTGTATGAGTTAAAAGACCATAATAGTTTTTATAAGGTACTATTATAGTATACGATTATTATCATCATTATTATGATTATAGCATTACAATGTATTATTACTACACAAGAGCCATTACAGCATTGTTATTATTATTACCACCGTATATGAGCTGTTCATTAGGGATCCAAGTTACATACAAATCCACCTTAAAGACATTCTCAGGAACATATCTGGTCCATAACCCAGGGACCACTTGTATCTAAGATTTTTCAGCCTTATAATTTGCTTTTGATTTTCTTGATAGTAATACAAATTTTGAAAAGGCACTGAATGAAACTAATATATGGATACTCAGCAGAAATGAGTATGTTCATCAAAGCTCTGTGCAAGACTGTCCACAGAACATTTGCAGGAAAAGCTCACAGGATGCAACCCAGTTCAGTTCGTAACAGCTCTTAAACGGAAACAGCAGAGTGAGTACACTGCACTATTTCTATTATGGAATATTATGTAGCAATGAAAATTAACAATCGCTAACACAACGATATGGATAACTTGCACAAAATGTTGACCAAACGCGTTAAAGAGCACATACTGTCTTATTCTACATAAAAAGTTAAAAAAGCAAAAAAGCAAATCTAATGTATAGTGTTAGAATTCAGGATCACAAAATCAAGGGGTACACGTATGTGCCTATTTATGCAACACATACAATCTTTCAACGCAGAGTAAGACGGCAGTCACAGAAGTTTGTCTGGAAAATTGAGACAACTGCTATCTAGTCTTTAAATCGTTTTACTGAAATAAACTGTGCTTCTGATTAGTAGCTGGATTCAAGAACCTGTCCAGAAAAAAAATATCTTTTAAAAAAAACCTGATTATGAAAAGAAACTTCAATGTTTCCGCAACCTTGGAATTTTAGGGGGATGAAATTATTTTATTGCTCTCTTCTTAATCTACATATTGTTTTATCTTACAGTTACCTAATGCAGTAAAAATCAACATAGGAGAGAATAGCAAAGGAATTACTGAATTCCATGTGCAGAATTCTCAGTTTTGTAAAATTCTCATTTTTTAAATTAAAATTAAATCTATAATTTCAAAGCCTGGAGAAACAGTGGGGAAAGTCTCATTTAAGGTTTTAGGGTCCTAAGGTAGTATAATTTAGGCCATTTGTTGTTATTTCTTGTATTAAGAATGCATAAAATGGCTAAAGTCTTGTATAGTAAGTAGTATTTAACAGATAGCTCCTGAAGTTATTCAGGGGACATATTAATTATTATGTGTAATGTATTATGCATTACAGAAATTTAACTAACTAGAAGGTTTTACCTTCTACTAGAGGAAATAAGAGTCAAACTGACTAGAAGGGTGATCAGAACCTTGAATTCTCCATTCTATTCATTCCAGGAAACTCAGGAAGATACCCACAATTTTTCTACTAAATAAGACCACATCATGATCATCTATCTTCTAAATTCCAAATCTGAACCTGATGTTTCAATCAAGCTTTGTAACTCTTTTCATTCCTTCCCAGTTCCTCAAATTCCACCCTGAAAGTCTCCAACACTGATTTACTTACATAAAACACCAGCCTCAGCAGAAAGGACGTCAGGATATAGCCTTCCAGTTAGACAAACTTATAAGGAAGAATCACCTATGACACTAACTAAAAACAGATTTTGACTGAAGACGTCAGGAGTGGGGTATAAGAACTTAGATTTTTTTAAATGTCACAGGCAATTCTGATGTTATGTAGTCCAGGCACCACACTCAAAGAACCAATGGCCCCCCGTTACTTACTTTTCTTTTTTAATAATTGTCATTCACCAAGAGACATCATCTCCTTAAATAATCTTTTGTTGGAATCTGTTTATCTCTTCTGACTACCCTGTCTTCAAGTTACAAGTACTGTGAGATTAGAATCAGGCCAGCCTGGCCCATCCCGTGGCAGTCAACCTGGCTTCACTGTCCTGAACAGCTGCTCCGGACCATCTGGAAAGCTGCGAGGCCAGGCCCACCTTATCCTGTTTCCTCACACAAGCCTGATAACCTTAGCTTCCCACACACCACACAGGATGCCCCACCAGCCTGGGCCCTCTGCAGTGGATCTGCCCTCTCATATGGGACTGGAGTGACAGCAGAAAACCTCATTGTGAAATATACATGTATGGTAACTATGCAAAATATTTGCTTAAATTTTTTTTTGCAATTTCAGAATTGCCTAAAGAATAAGGTACTAATTTGAAGTTATCTTTAATGCTATCAAATCCTTTGTCTTTGGGGAGTAATTCTGACTTTTGGAACTCATGAGTCAGTACCACATTTTATACTCAACAGAGTTTCTACTAAAGCAAAGTTCCTAGTGAAGTGGTTTTTACTATCATAAATAATGCACTAAGCCTCATGCTGGCACTGTAATATCACAACATGGTGAGGATGAACTACATTTCCCAGAATATTCTGGTATGTTTCTGGTTAGTGGGGACCACGGAGCCTTCTGCCAGGCGATTGATATTTATGTGGCTTCCTGAGGGATGCAGCAATTTTTAGCTACTTTCTAGTATATATTCCTTATTTAAAAAATAAACATTTGAATACCTACTGTGTGCAGAGCATTGTGAGAAGGGATTTCTGAACTACTCCTTGGAATAGCTGTGCAGGCATCATCTCCTCACTGATTCTGAACAATGGATTTGGGGGGGATTTACAGAGTGTGACCACGAAACAAACACCTGTGGGTGAGGTCTTCAAGTCCATTCTCCTTCTACTATAGCAGAATTTGGCTTTTGTACTGTGTTTAATTTCCAACTAGTATTTTCCCTGAAGATTAAACCAAAATATTCAGCAATCTTCAAAACATATGAGAAAATTCGGGCAGATACATAATGTACATTCGGATTTTCCATCAGTATCCTTCTTTTGTTTTTCTTTCTTTCTGTTTTTTTTTTGCAGTTTTGACCTGGGTTGGGTTTGAACCTGCCACGCCTGGTATATGGGGCCAGCACCCTACTCCTTGAGCCACAGGTGCCACCCAGTATCTTTCTTTTCATGGTCATTTATTTCAGTATCCACATTTCTGACCTTTTTCAAGTTTTCCTTAGACCTATGGGTTTCTCAATTTAGTCATCATAACATATTTTCTATCTTCTTTTTTTTTTCTCCCAATTGAGATAGTCTCACTATGTCGCCCTCCATAGAGTGCCGTGGCGTCGTAGCTCATCACAACCTCAAACTCCTAGGCTCAAGTGATTCTCTTGCCTCAACCTCCCAAGTATAGCTGGGACTATAGGCGCCTGCCACAATGCCCAGCTATTTTTCTATCTTCTTTAAAACATTTGTGATGCCCATGAATGGATTAATAAACTGTGGTATAAGTATACCATTCAGTCATTAAAAAAAAGATGGAGATTTGATATCTTCTCTATTAACCTGGCTGGAAGTAGCACAAGAATGGAAAAGTATCCAGTATTCAATATCGATATAAAGGTAGTAGATGATCTAATACATACTCACACAAGAGAGAAACTCAATTCATTTTAAGTAGGAGAGGGTAGGACAAGGGAGGTAGGAAGAGGGAGGGGGACTGGTGTGCTCCCACCTAATGGGCACAATGTAAGGGTATATGGACACCCCTGGGTGTGGGGCTCAACTATAACAGGGACTTTACCTAACACATGCAAATATAGTAACTGAATTGTTTGTACCTTCATATTAATCTAAAATAAAAAAGTAAATAAGAAGTAAAACACGTACGCTGGTCCAAAGCATTTGCTCCCAGCATTGCTTCATCCCATGATTTTCTATTAAGGTATCATGTGTCTGAGTAAACTTAGTCAAATGTGCAGCCTTTATTCTGAATAACGGTAACTCATTTTCATGCTGGCAGCAAACATCAGGCGAAACATCTTCCCAGCTGCAAGCACAAGACTGACAGGCTGACCTTGAAAGAAAGTTCAGTGGCTGTAAACGGAAACATGTCACAGCATGTCCCACCATGATTACTCCTCTCTGCTTTTTACAAACTACACCCAAAAAGCAGCTATCATTACTTCAGAGTCACGCCTGGGAACGTGACACTGGCTGACACCTTTCTGCTGTTTATTTCCAAGGTCTCAATTTTCCACCTTTCTAAAGGACTTGGTGTCATCTGAAAGCCTGGCACTTTCGCTATGTGCCCAGGGCTGGAGATCCCTGATAAAATGTTAACTAAACCATCTCAGTTCCCATCTCTACATAATGCTCGCTATTTAAAGGACTCCACTCAAAGAAGTGCCTGTTCGCCTCTCCCCTTTGTTTCCTCTGTCTAAACTACTTCCTTCTCTTTGACAAAACTCATCCCCTCCAAGGCCACAGTGTGTCTTGGCTTTGAGCTAGAGGCAGGGGAGGAGAGGACTGGCAAAGGCCTACAGGCTGCCCAATGTCAGCACTGTGGCCCAGGAACTGCCTAAGAGCCAGGCTGTGTGACTCTGGCCAAAGCTTCTTCATCTCTTTGATTCTGGTTTTTTTTTTTCTCCATCTGTAAAATAAAGCAAGTGGCTGGCCATCATAATCTGCAGGGTTTCACACTTAGATACAGACTCTATGATTCGGGTAAAACTTCATCTGTCTTGATAGAAGGTAAACTGCTCTTTCTCTAATAGGCTATGTCTGTTTATGATCTAGATGATTGCTTGGTACCCTTCCTATGCATGAATCTCGTGGGTAATCGGAGATGAGATGTGTTGTGAGCGAGAAAGACGAAATCTGGACACTGTGAGCCACGTCTCTGCAACACGAAATGCAAGGACATACGGTCTAGCACCCTGGACTGATCCTTGAATAGAAATGAAGTTTTCAAACAAGCACTTAAGGGAAATTACACTCTCATACTCCACTCAACCACTTGCAGCCTCTTGCAGACGGCTGAAGAGTTAAAACAGCCAGATGCTGAATGGCAAAAAAACTCAACTGGGCCAATGAGGAGGGATGCTTGACCCCAAGTATTGAGAAGTACTTGAAGTGGTGTGCAAAGTGCTGGTATCAGCAGTCACCTCCTAATGCCTGCAGGGCCAGGCAGATCACAAGGAGGTAGAGATGCTGCTGACTCTTAACACCCCAGGGCACTGGCCCCAGATAGACAGCTATGCCTCTGTGTAAGGCATCCCAATTTAATTCTTTCAAAAATGATCCTGGTGAAACAAAGCCCACCTCTAGAGCAGAATCTGCCTCCACTGTTCCAGTTTATAATCTCTGATCCTACTGGTCCTTCAGGCCCTGGATTTCTCTGCTGGTACTTCAGGAGAAACTAAATTCCCCATTACCCTGGTAAAGCTGGCGAAAGGAGGTATGAATGAATTTATTTCTCTGGCAAACTAAACTTAAAGATTCAATTTAGGTGACGACCCAAATCCCCACGGGTTAGGAATAAAACTTTTGTTAGTTAAAAAACAAACACTCCTTTTCTTTTTAAGGAACTCCTAATGGTGCCTGGTTCATAATGTTCTAGTGAGGACTGCAAAATGTAATCATTGAAGACACTGAGCACAACACCTTGCACTGTCCCTACGTTACACTGCATCCAGCGATGGAAGGCAACGCACCTTCTTCCACAGAACCTCACAGAACCATCAGAACCTCAGCCTAGGGAGTTGAGAGGTCTTAGATTCTGTGCTTGCTCAACCTTGCTCAACCAGAGCCTCTTTAAAGCAGTGGCTCTCAACCTTCCTAATGCCGCAACCCTTTAATACAGCTCCTCATGTTGTGGTGACCCCCAACCATACAATTATTTTCATACACCTGTATTTGTACGGGATGTATGTGATGGTTTTAGGCGACCCCTGTGAAAGGGTCATTCCACCCCCAAAGGGGTTGCAACCCACAGGTTGAGAACATGGTGCATCCCATCATGTCCCTGCTCCCTCCCCACCCACTCCATTCCAACATAACACCCTCACGATATTCCTGGAAAAGGGTAGAGCAAACAATTCTCAACATCTAGTCCTTGTAACTCCCTCCATCCCAAGATTTTTTTCAAAAATCCATTTTTTGAAATTAACACACCATTCCCAATCTCATCCACTATAATGATACCCCTACACATCCTGCAAATCCTTCATAAGGAAGGGGATATCTTTTAAAAATTCATAACGCCCAGCTGCATGCCCTGACACGCAGGACAAAACACCTCTTCTCATAGCTTCTGTTCCCCTTCCCTCCTTCACCGCCCCTTCCTTAAAGGTAAACACTCCAGTGTGGCCTCTCTGGCTTCTACTCAGCTTTTGAAAAAGTAAAGAGTTGTTAACATTTTGATTCTGGCTTTATTACAACCGTTTCTTTTTTCATGTTGATGCTGAATCTGGCTCAGTTGTTTAATGTGATACAATAAAGAACAATCTGAAATCAAGGACTGGGTGAATGAACAAATGAATCAATGTATCTTTGAAAATGTGTCTTTGAAAACACCAACAGTTCTGCTTAAGAAATTATTTTCAAAACAGGTGAACAGAAGTATTATTTTTGTTTGCTTTAGGCAAGTCCCAAATACACCAAACACTAATAAACATACATTAAACTATATGATTAAAATTCTTGATAATAAAAGCATCACTTTTAAGGACAAGTTTTCTTTGAGACTACCATATAGGTTGAGAATCCTTTACCTGAAATGCTTGGGACCAGAAGTGTTTTAGATTTCAGATTTTGGAATATTTACCTTGTATACTTACCCTGTAGAGCAGTGTTTTTCAACCTTTTTTATCTCACACTTGAGCTGATAGTTAAACACCCATGGCACATTTAAATTATGTTGTTTAGGACTGGCACCCATCACTCAGTGGTTAGGGCGCTGGCCACAGACACCAGGGCTGGTGGGTTTGGACCCAGCCCAAGCCTGCTAAACAACAATGACAACTACAACAAAAAAATAGCCAGGCTGCGTGGCCAGCACCTGTAGTCCCAGCTACTTCAGAGGCTGAGGCAAGAGAATCGCTTTAGCCCAAAAGTTTGAGGTTGCTGTGAGCTGTGACGCCACGCACTCTATTGAGGGCTAGATAGTGAGGCTCTGTCTCAAAAAAAAGAAAAAAATTATTTTGATTAAGTAAAAGAGTGGAGGGGTGGCACCTGTGGCTCAAAAAGGTAGGGCACCAGCTCCATATGCCGGGGGTGGTGGGTTCAAATCCGGCCAAAAACTGCAAAAGAAAAAGAAGAAAAAAAAAAAAAGAAAAAGACTTGAGGCTCGGCGCCTGTAACTCAGTGGCTAGGGCGCCAGCCACATATACTGAAGCTGGCGAGTTCGAATCCAGCCCGGGCCGTCAAACAACAATGATAACTACAACCGAAAAAACAGCCAGGTGTTGTAGCGGGGGGCCTGTAGGCCCAGCTACTTGGGAGGATGAGGCAAGAATGCCCAAGAGTTTGAGGTTGCTGTGAGCTGTGATGCCACAGCTCTCTACTGAGGGTGACATAGTAAGACTCTGTCTCAAAAAAAAAAAGGAATACACTTATCTTGCTTTGACCTTCTCTTGAAAATACTTTAATTAATACTCTTTAAACATTTTCACTAAATAGCTCAGATCCTCTCACAGCATGCCAGGTGAAAATCCCTGCTGCAGTGTCTCTCACCCCCAAATCAGAGACCCAAAATACTCCTGTGAGCATTTTCTTGGAGCATCACATGAATAGTCGAAAAGTTTTGAATTCAGAACATTTCAAATTTCGAGTTTTTGAATAAAGGATGCTGAACCTGTACTTATTTTCTAGACACTGTGCTTTACTAATGGTTAAAGTATATCCTGCAAGATCAAGTCAAATATTTCAAATTAAAGAACACCCACATTACATGAAACTCCTTTTAAAATAGGAATGATACCTCTGATTTATTTCCCTTTGAAATTCTGATTTTTCCCTTTATTATAGGGTACTTGCAATGAATTATAAATTATGCCAAGTGATGTTATTAAAGAACACTGAGATATTTTACCATTTGTTTTCTCTCCCCTAAAGGGAATAAATATCAGAGAAACACCTAAATTACATTTAAAGTTAGGGTAACTTCATTTTGTCCATCCTTCATTGTTCCAGTGGAAGTGAAGTTGCCTCAATAGCTAACTCCTTACCTGCATATCTTGCAAATCCTATCTTTTTCTCAAGCGGGGGGTGGGGGGGGGGGACCCCAGAAGCAACTTTATACATTTGGAAGACTTAGATAAATGAAGTAGGCACCAACGATGTACTCTCGATTTAATTAAGAAAAGCATAAATTTTCTCAAAAAAGGGTCATCTTTTCCACAGTAAAACATGAGAAAAATCTTAGTTAAGAATCAAGACAAGCTAATCATCAGCTTCTCTAAAAAGAAATCGAATTGGCTTTGCACTGTCTCCTCAGTCTCTGGGAGGGTTTCCCAGTGAGTCAGGTCCAGAAGCAGAAATGGTTGCCAGGGCTACATTTCTATTTTCCTATTTGCATCTACGGTACAAATTTCATTTTTGCTCCCTTGAGGGATTTTTAAATTTACTTTTTCTCTTTGATCACGCCCATAACAGCAGACTCAGACCCCATCTATACCCAAATCACAAGACAGCAACAAAACAAGCAGAGATGAATGAACAGAGACAGACATACGAGGCATGGGCAGCAGTCCTGGGCAGGGTTGGCTATTTAATTTGCAGAGCTTAATACAAAGTGAAAATACAGAGTCCATTGTTTGAAAATAAGGATTTCAAGATGGCAACAGCAGAGCAGTAAACCAAGCGTGCAGCCCTTCTGAGCACGAGGCCCTGTGCAGCTAAGGGCCTAGGCCACAGACCCATGAAGCTGGCCTCAGTCTTCAGAGACATTAGCAGTGACAAAGCCTCTTCCAGGAGGTAGATAAGGTCAGCAATGGAAGCTTTAAGGGCAGACTCAAATAAACCTTCAGTAAATCAAATACATGGAAGTGAAATAAAAATTGCCTGTAGATAGAGCTCTTTGGTAGGGGTGGAGGGAGGAGTGAGAACTGTTCATTAGTAAACTCCTACTGACTAGCAAAATATGGAACAGGTACTCTGAAATGAAAAAGAATGCAAATAACCACTAATCTCTTTTTGGGAACCCAGTTCTTCCCTCCAAGGTTGCTCTGCTTGTTCCAGACAGGCATTTCCCTCTCCCATCTCATCACACACGATATTAACAGCACAGAATGTTTGAGATTAGATCCCAGTATCAACTGCATCTTAAAATATCTGAAATATCTGGCAGAAACAACTCCATCCTCAATAATCAACAGAAAGAGAACAAGTTCCCATTCACCAGCTAAAGCTGGCCAGGGGAAGGATTTGCCATTCTCAGCAAATTATATTATCCACGAGGAATTCACACTGAATCTTAAGTTTGACTTCAAGGAAGTCCCTATTTTCCAGCCCAAGGGTAAACTTTAAATATCTACTAAAATGGCATTTCCAAATAATAAAAGAACCAAAAGAACTGAAGGAACAAAATACAGGGTGTTGTAAAAGGAAGTGGAAATATTACCATAATTAGAGCTTTTATAAAGGGCAGCTTTAAACACTGGTTGAACACCAACTTGTTTACAATAGCACACAAGGCAGATTAAGAGAATCAACCAGCATTGCTATTTACAAGAAAGAAAAGGTGAAGAAAGCTTTCTGTAAGGTCACTGGACCTACTTTCTGAAATCTATTTTAAAAACACATACACATACAAACAAAACACCATTTTAACCCTTTCTGGGGTCGCCTCATCTGGTTGGCCATCAATATGCCATGGGTCCAAAAGCGTAGCTGGAAAAAAAGGGACCCTCCACCATCATCTGAAAAAGTGATCACCAAATTCCCTTTTGTCATTCATTATCACCAAAAGCATAAAAATAAAAAGCACTTAACTTATCCTTTTTCTGGTACCTAAATAGCACAACTGTAAAAGTGGGCATTTATTCTCAGTTGGTTAAAAGACTTGCCCATGGCTCGGCACCTGTAGCACAGTGGTTACAGCACCAGCCACATACACCAAGACTGGCAGGTTTGAACCCGGCCCAGGCCAGCTAAGCAACAATGATAACTGCAACAACAACAAATAGCCGGGCATTGTAGCAGGCACCTGTAGTCCCAGCTACTTAGGAGGCTGAGGCAAGAGAATAGCCTATGCCCAAGAGTCTGTCTGAGGTTGCTGTAAGCTGTGATGCCACAGCACTCTACCGAGGGCAATATAATAAGACTCTGTCTCAAAAAAAAAAAAAAGAAAAAGACTTGCCCAGTTTGTTCTTCTGAGATAGAAAGTATCTTTAGCACTGAAGAATGCCCATATAAGTCCATACAAATATTAAATATTTAAAAAGTCTTTCAGGTAATAATTGCTAGGCAGTTTTACCTAGTTTTACTCTAGGATAGAATCTCCTGAACTAGTGCCTTGGAGGATTTACACCTATAGCAGAACAGTGACCCTCAAAGTAGGGGAGGCCCACAGTGGCTGAGAAGACGCAAACACAGAGGCAGTGCCCAGCAGACAGAGGGTGCTTGGAACACGGCCCGGAAACCTGGACTCTCCTCTGGATGTACAGCAGGCTCCTAAGACTGTCCTGGCAAGGGGAGCGATTAGTTGGTGACAGCAGTAGTTGCACTCCATTAATTCTGTCCAGTGCTCACCACTGACAGGGTGGACAGCCCCACCTGAAAAGCCAGGCCAAAAAGATGTCCTGGAAAAAGAGGAAATGTTATCTGACCTTGTTGGGACAATTAGAAGCTGCTTTGCACTACACAAACATACCATGTGATAGTGAGTAATGCAAAGATGAACATGTTTGGGTAAAAAGAAAAATGTCCCAGAATTCAAAATTTAAAAACCACACATGCACTCAGCAACTTAAAAGACCTAAAGACCTAAATTTGAAAAACTACTTTTTATTTTAAAAGTTTTCTCCTTAATATTGAAAAAAAAAAATTAAAGAGGGACTTCCTCTTGCTTGAAGAAGACTTGGAAAAACCCCAGACCTACACTAAAAGCAGTGATCTTGGCCGGCAGTGTTCCAGCCTTCCTCTGCTATTATTAAGGCTCCTTCTGTTTGACTAGGAATTTCTCCACCTCTCACAAACCATCTTTTTTCTTTCTGTGTCCAGAAAAGACCTGAAAACCGTGTGTTTATAATGAGACTGTTGCTATGCAAATCATTAAAACACATTACAAAAATCTTTCCTTTGAGTCAGGAGGACGTAATGGGGGTGGGGGGAAAACTCACAAGAGTTCCTTTGCCGAACAGAACAACCGGCAAAAAGAAATACGAAAAGCAAACAAGATGGAGAACATTACGGGGGTCCCATCCTTTGAGTCATTTTAACCAACAGGGGAAAACTAACATTTCTGAAGCTCCAAGATAATTTATCTTGCAGTTTGGAGTGGGGTTAACATAGTGGTTGTTAATCTCTGTAATTCCTATGGTTTCATGACTCACCCCCTCTGTCTACTCAGGTATCCTTCTCACCAGTTTTTTCACACTTCTGTAATAATGTCAAAGGATTTCTCCCCTTCTCTCCTTTTCTTTGTACTTCTGTGTGTATTCTCCTATTAGTATCTTTTGTCTTCTCATTCCATGTTCACCTTAAGGGGGGACCTGAATTGTCCATTTCTTCTCCAACACAATCACAGTATTCTGCCCGTTGTCCTTAGCTATGAAGAGACTTGCTCCTCTAAAGTCACTTTCCAGCAGATGTGATGAGAAATGTAGGTTAAATTAATGTCGAAAACGCCATGCCTTCCAGTGTTCTAATTCAAAACAATTTGGACTTGATAATTTTAATGAGGTCATTCGCCCTATTATTAAACAGTTTGCAATCAATATCATTCTCAAATTTTTGTTGTGTGCTTCTGGATACACTATTCAACTGCAAGTCTCCAAGGTTGGGATTATCTGGAGACAAGAAATGAAATAAATACCTTTTAAATATTATCTTCCTTTCACCTCTATGTATCTTCACATATATGTGGGTCCACATCCCCTCCAAAACCCAGGGTATCTATCTGGACGCTCTTTCCTTATTTAGAGAGAAAATGGCTGGTCATGACTAAGCTATAGGACTTGTTTTACTCTCAAGCAAAAATAGCCAAACCATCACAAACATGTGCTGGGGGAAAACAAGTTTGGTTGGCTCCAGACAAAGGCTTATTTTTTAAGCACAGATGGTTGAATGGTTAGCCTCCTCCAAGGGGGTTGCCTGCAAATGAAAGACAGATTTCTGTTTCTAATCTATGCAAGTATCTTACTCTGCTGGGCATCACAAAGACTAACTGTTTTGTGTCAGATACTGCAGATCCCAGGTGCTCTCAGAGATGCCAAAGCCCATCTCCACCTGAGATGCCGGGTAACCCAGACACCCGGCTGACAACTGGAGAGTTAGTCATTAACCCGCTCCTAATGAGTGTTGTTGGGGCCTTCAGTGAAACATTCCTCTGGAATCCTGCCCCACCTCCACCGCTTCCCCTTGGCTGCTCTGCCTGGAAGGCAGTTTCAAGATTCAGTTCGAACTTCAGATGCTTCTAAAGCCTCCCAAGAAGGCTCAGATTCCCAAAGGCTCCTGTGGACAGTTAGTGGCATTCTTCACCTGCTGTTCAGCTCATCTTTTCATCTCCAAACCCACAAAGCTTGATCACTGAAGAGTATTATTCTGTCCAAACCAGGTCTCCTTTATACTCCAGTCCCTGCACCTACACCCATGGCATGTCTCAGAGAATCACACCTGGGCCGCTGTTGGTGGCCCTCAACCTTCCCAAGTACATGTAATTCCCCTTTTCAGTTCTTACCTATCAACTTCCCTTTCTTTACTAACAATACTTCTTTCTCTCATTTCTGCTTCTCCCCCAGCTTAAGTCTTTCACTTGATCCGACACCCCCTGGCACATTCCAGCTTGAGGGCCCCTTGGGGGCAACAAAAAGTTCTGCAAGGCTGAAACGCATACACACACACACACACACACACACACACACACAACTTTTCATGTTAATCCAGTTCCTAACTTTAAACAGCCTTTGCCATAAAGAGCAGGTTATACCTGAAATCCTCATGGTTTGGTTCCAATGTTTAAGTCCAAAAGCGTCTTTTAAAATCTTACATTTTTTTCCTGTTAGTGTCTCTGACCAAATTGACAATAATAGACTTTGCTTCAGAATTTGGTGTTGGAAAACACTTCTTTCCCTCTTTATCAATTTTCATCATAAATGAATTGAGCTGAGCAATAAGAAATTCCAAATTAAAATGAAAGAAGCCCTTCCTCATCTCCATGCTTAATAACCACAGCTAAACCATCTTACTCTAACCTCAGTCCAGGAGATTTAAATGCCTGTTGTTTTAATCTACAAATGCAAACAATGACAGTCAAATAACGCAACTTTAAACTTACTTACCTGGAAAATCTATAACTGTAAATAGTTTTCAAGGTTAACTAATTCACTGATGTACAAATTCGGATAATTATCAGAACCAAAGGAATACCACTTATTTTAAACACCACGTCCTCTTGATCCACAGCCCCAGACATTACAATTCAGACTTCTGGTATGGCTTGAGCATCCATATTTATAATAAATGCTCTTGTAACTGTGACACAGAAGGCCCTAGTCTGTCTGAGAACCACTGGTCTAGTCCAACACTCTACCCAATATGGTGGCCTCCTCCATAGGGCACCACACAGGCTACCTAGAGCCAGTCTTTCAACTCCTTCAAACTTCACTTACTGCGAGCTCCAACTTTGTGCTCCAAAGCTAACAGAATTTCCTTTCCTACAAAAGCCTTCAAATATCTAAAGGCAGCCATTACCCCCTTGCAAAACTCCATTTTGCTGAGCTTAAACAACCCCTTTCCTTTAACTTTACAGAGCCCAAGTTCTGAGTTCCTTTCCATTTCAGATACTCTCCCTCAGCAATAGCCTTATAGGACAAAGTCTGCCTAAAGTGACAACATTTCACTTTCCTTACAGACTAAACTTTTTCCAGTGATGCACTAATTTCCAGTCCATGCTTCAGCCTCGTCACTCATCTTACATTTTGTGGTCTGAGAGCCAGGAACCAGCCAGCACTGGTTAAGCTAACGCTGTGTTCCCAGCACTGCATGAAGTGCCCTAGGAGGATTCAAAAGCCACAGAAACTGTCCCAGATCGAGGAGTTAATGATTTCTTATACAGGAAGGACCGGGATAAGTGAAATAACTTGAAAACAGTGCATGAAGAATGCAAAAGAATGCTTTAGATGAGTGTCACACGAGGCTGAACACCAGGCTTTCAAGGGTCAGACTGTGAGCGACTTGCAGCCTCTGTGTGCAGACACGTCATCTAACACCAGCTTTTAATAAAAATAAACAAGAAAAAAAAACCCCTCAGCATATCACCTTATAACATATATAAAAATTCTAAGAAAATGGGCTGGGCTCACACCTATAATCCTAACAATCTGGAAGGCCCAGGCAGGTGGGCCTGTGAGCTCACAGGTTCAAGACCAGCCGGAGCCAGAGCGAGACATCGTCTCTAAAAATAGCCGGGCATTGCGGCAGGCGCCTGTAGTCCCAGCTACTTGGGAGGCTGAGGCAAGAGAATCAATTGAGCCCAAGAGTTTGAGGTTGCTGTGAGCTATGGCACCACAGCACTCTACCTAGGGCAACAAAGTAAGACTCTGTCGCAAAAAAAGAAAAAAAATCTAATAAATGTATCCCTATTTCAGAAGTTTAAGATCTAAAAAGTACACAAATGAGACCAAAGTCCTTCTTCTAGACACGTCAGTGACATTGCTTCCCAAGCACTCTAAATGCCAAGATCTGAGTAAAAGGTAAAGAGTAGAGGGATAATGTGATGCTCTTTGCTACTGAAAATCTCCATTTGATGAGGAGACTCCCCATCAGAAAACTCTTACCCATAAGTCTTACCAACACCCACAAAAACACACTTGTTTCCTTCACTGAATCACACCTTCAAACAGAAACAAATCCTCACTTTATAGATAAGAGGGGGAGAACGTCACTTCAAAGAAGGCAGGTGACTTCTCCAAGTTAAAACAGTGTATTAACAAGTGAGTGAAACCAATCCCCAGGTCCCCTCTCCACTGCTGGCTTCTTGTCTTCTCTTACTCAACAAAGGACAATCCAAACTTTGGCTCTCTCAACTCTGCCTCTTTAATTTTACTCCCTTCTTGAGTTACCGTCCCAATCCTCAAATCCAAAGATGGTACTTTTTGTTTGGCGATATCTTAAGGATAGGATTGGACAAAACTGTATAGGTGATTAACTTTTTATTAAATTCTAGCATACCTATTTCACTGGTAGCTTCTGACTAACACTGCAATGACATTAGGCATAAAATTATACCTGGTTGGGTCTGCATCCATAGCTAAGTGGTTATGGTGCCAGTCACATACAACAGGGCTGGTGAGTTGGAGCCTGGCCTAGGCCTGCTAAACAATAACTACAATAAAAAAAAAAATAGCTGGACATTGTGGTGGGCACCTGTAGGCCCAGCTACTCAGGAGGCTAAGACAAGAGAATCACTTAAGCCCAAGAGTTTGAGGTTGCTGTGAGCTGTGATGCCATAGCACTCTAGCAAGGGCAACATGGTAAGACTCTGTCTCAAAGAAAAAAAAATTCTACCTGGTTCAGGAATACTACTACCTTACCAGCCTTACAGGGAACTGCTGGGGTTAGCTACGTGGATTCAATCAAAATGCTAAAGCTGCAAAGCAGCTAGTAAATCATCTCCAACGACTCCACCCTGTCCCCTTTACACACACACCCCCTCCATCAACCAGCTCATCTACTTCACTGGAAGCCTTCACAGTTAGCTCACACCCTTACACGGAACACAGCAGGGAAATGCACCTACCGTGTGGCCTCCTGCTGAAGCCATGACACATTTGGCACATAGAACATGACTCCGAAGAAAAGCAGAGGCTCGTTAGCGAATTTGTCCAGATGTTTCTTCAGAGGTTTTTCCAGCTCCACCCATCGTGCTTGCTGGCTCTTGCTGAGAAACCAAAGGCCAAAGTAGTGCGTCTAGAGGAAGAGGGTAAAACAGTGTCAGTTCATGCTCCCCACAAGCACCCCAGACCACACCGGAACCAAGACCCCTGCACCCTGCATCATCTTTGGTTACTCAGCATATACATAAGGCTCCAGCTTTTACTTTCTACTTTGGGACAAATTAAAAGAAACTGTCTGCACCCAATGCTGCAACCTACACTGAGTATCCAGACTCAGTCCTCATACCCACTGCTGCTGTTTGTTTACTAGACACAACGCACCTACATTAGGTACCGGGAGGTGTATGGGCCGTGGACGGTGCTGACTGTTTTCCTGAGATCTGGGGGCTGTCTTTCCAGCATGCCTTCTGAAGCCCTCATGATCTCACATGGAGCACACTGGCTAAGCCAACACAGTTCTCCCACCTGCGGCAAAGTAACTTATTACTCCTCTCCTAAGACAAAACCTGCCAACTGAAAGCTTCTGCATCGTAAAATATTTTCATGCAGTACCAGATTTTAAATGAAGATTTATTCACTCTTTCTGAGCTTGAGAGAAGTACTTTAAACGGCATCACCCGTTCCCATTTCATTATACATGAACTGCAGCAAATCTCTCCCCTCTCGAGTGGAAGGAGCTTCTCTTCACAGCTGCTACAGGAGCCCCTGGTGGCTGTTCTTGGCAGATTATGGTGGGATTTGATAGATGAAAGAAAGATTTTCACCCTTAGACTTGAAGCCTCAACCAGTTTAGTTTTGAGTAACATGCTAAATGATTAAAACAAGTACTTTTATGCACCCAATCCTGTCTTTATATTAATTCATGCTAGGCTTTTAGGATTAGCACAACAATCACCAAAAAAATAGATCACTGCTTTTGAAGATTCTTTTATATTTCAATTACAGCCTAGAATGGTTTACAGCACACCTGGAAATCTGCCTTCAAAAGAAGAATCTGCCTTCATGACCATGTTTAATTTCCAAAGGCATCCTCATGCCGACTTTCCCACTCCAGCTGGCTTCCCCTCAATGCAAACCCTGCCACAACCCAACCAAAACCTCTACTGAAGCTGTGACTCTGACTTTACTAGAAAACCAGACGCGTCCCTGCCTACATAAAGATGCAGACCCAGATGCCTTAAAAGATATTTTAAATGGATTTACTTTCGAATGGGAGCTAATTATTTAATCAGCTTTCCTCCACCATGGTCCAAAGGGCAAGTTCCCATCAGAAATCTATACATTCCTTGAGCAACAAAATGCCAATGACAAGAGCCAAGGTCATATTTCCATCAACTTAGACAAACCTGCTTGAGTGAATTTGGACCCTGTCGCTCACTTCCTAGCTTCAGCAAGTCCATTGGTTGTGCTGATGTGATGACCCAGAAGAAATGAAATGTAGCTGAATAGAAAGAAAATAGGCTTCAACGTCAGCTCATCTCCCAGGCATTGCTCTGTCTCTGTAATTTCTCATAAGTTACTGAGCCTTCCAGACGTTCAGAGATTTCTCATCTATGAAACAGGGTGATGATTACAACTCTCACCCCCAGGCTGAGATAAGGCCTGGCAATCACACACAGGCACATGGTAAGTAACTACTTCATAAATGGTGCTCTTTGGTGCCACTGCGGCTGGGCCCCAGCTACTGCTGTTCCTGTCCTCACTGCCACCACTAGTAACTGAAAGCAGGCTGGCCTTGTGAGTCTTTTTCATCAGTGATGTCCCTAAGAACCCTAGAATTACACAACAAAGGTTATAACATGCACACAAGTAAAAGCTGGAATTTCTACAAATAACCAATATTTAAAAGGTATAAGAAAAAAAGAACCACAAAGCTGTGCTTGCCCTAAGATTTTCTGAGGGTATCATTATTGGGGATCGATGATACAGGCTTAAGCTAAACCTAAAATGAGGTAATCTGGGGGCTCAATTCAAAAAGGGCCCAAGGCAGTTCTGCATCATACTGAATTCCTTTATAGAGCACAATGCCCTATGAGGATAATTTCCCTGTACTTTGGATGACTAGGAGTGAGTTTGCACATAATGAACTAGGTAATATACGTAAACCATAATGTGCCATATAATAATTATTATAATTATAAGCATGAGTGAAGGAAAAGAGGACAAGATTCACAATTGCTTGACGGGCTAACCATGAACTACTTTTGACATTTAGGAGATACTTTCATGGTCTATACTTCATTCAGATTCATAACATTCGAATTACATAGGGTCCACAGTAACTGCATAAATGTTATACAATCAGCTTTGCAAAAATTAAAATTCTTATTGCTACTATGTCTTGAAGGCTAATAATTTAAATATCCTTTTCTCATTATCATCCATCCAGATCATTAGACCAGGCTGGAACTCCTTTCCAGAACACACCTGGAGGAAGAATATATAATACACATATATACACACGCATGTGCACACACACACTTGCTCATCTGGAGGAAGATTTTATATATATATATATATATGTATATATATATATTTTTTGAGACAGAGCCTCAAGCTATCCCCCTGGATAGAGTGCCAAGCTCACAGCAACTTCTAACTCCTGGGCTCAAGCGAGGCTCCTGCCTCAGCCTCTCAAGTAGCTGGGACCACTGGCGCCCGCCATAACACCTGGCCATTTTTTGGTTGCAGCCGTCATTGTTGTTTAGTGGGCCTGGGCTGGATTCGAACCCGCACCTTAGGTGTATGTGGCTGGCACCTTAGCTCCTTGAGCCACAGGCACCAAGCCTAGAGGAAGATTATATAATATGCATATATATACATGCACGTGTACACACACAGTCACTCATCTGGAGGAAGATAATATACATATATTCACATGCATGTGAATGCACATAATCACTCCTGCACACACACATACGTGTACATGATGAAAATGAAGGTGATGAGGTACAAGAGAAATTATAGTTGGTTAATAATCTTCAGCCATAATTAACATGATGGAGCTCTAAATAACGAAGTAAACCATTTCTTTTTTTTTTTTGGTTGCAGCCATCATTGTTGTTTGGCGGGCCTGGGCTGGATTCGAACCCGCCACCTTTGGTGTATGTGGCTGGCGCCTAAGCCACTTGAGCCACAGGCGCTGAGCCAAAGTAAACCATTTCTAACAGAAAAACCTAATCATGGTATAAGTTTTTGTGCTGCTGTGATACTAACATCTTCCAAAAGACACAGAATATTTCAGAGTGACTCATATGCATTATCCAATGAAAAATTACACAACTGCTCAAGAAATGGGGTTCCCAGTGCAGGTGGAATTGGCAGGGACAGGTAATCTACCTATTCACGGCCCAAACGCCCTAGCATTAGAAGTACTGAATTCAGTAGCTAGCAAGAAGGAAAGTCCATTTATGAAACTCCTCTTGCCCACACTGGTTTTGGAAGGTACACCCAAAGTAACTTCCATTCACTCCCCGCTTCTCTCTTTCCCCCGCTACCAATATCACTACTCTGGAGAAGAGAGACTCTCCCTCAAAGTTCCTACACTGCTCTTTTCAAGTTTACAAGACAGCACAAGTTTATTCCGTCGTATCAATACAGTGCCTCACAGGAAACGGAATCTGAGCCTAAGTGCTCATGGCAACTAACACCTGCGCCAGTCAACTTCCTGTGCATTATCCAAGGGTCTTTTAATCCCATCAAACCCAGCTGAGCCCTCTCCAGGCTGGTTCACAATTGACTTGCCAGATGAAACTCTAGCTCAATTTTGGAACCCAAGTTTCCCTGCTAACCATTGCCACATGGCTGAAGAAAATGTGGTAGATGATTCCAAATAGAAATCACCTTCTCCGTGACCAAGACAAGAGGATCGCACTATACTGCCTGAGTGAATGCCTGAAGCATTTGTTTTGTTTATGTCTGAGGCACTAAATATAAGCCAGGCCCATCTAATCCTCACGCTACTTCTAGGCAAGGTATAAATTCCATTTTATGTCTCTGCCTGATTAAGAACAGTAGAACAGACAGCTCGGAGGCCGTGAGTTTTGCAATGAGTTTATTGCAATGATGAGAGAAGAGAGAAGAACCAGCTCCCAGGCACAGGACCCACATCTCTGAACTAATTTCAAAAAATGGACTACAATGAAACAAAGTAGGGAAAGCCACATTAAAATGTCACCTTTCTGTGCGTAGTTCTCCCATTTATTTGGAGTTTTGCATTTTAACAGAGGAAGCATAAATATATCCATCTATTCGAAAATCTGCTAGTTTCATCGGTGGCAGAATGCTGTGTGGATACTTCAGTCACGAAGTGTCCACCTTTGGGGATTATGAAAAGATTCTAGGGAATGAAGGCCATGAAAAACAATTTGGGGAGCAGGGAGTATGTGGGAAACCTAAGTATCTTCTGCTTGATCTTGCTGTGAACCTACAACTCCTCTAAAGATATCAAGTCTATTGAAAAATACAATTTTTTTTCATTTCTTTATTGTCAAGAGATATTGTTAACCCCCACATGAGCTATTAGTAGGGAAAGACTTTTCTGAGGGTTTTGTTTCTCCAGTTTTGTGAGCAACAGCACAGCTTTAATGCTATTTGTAAGTGACGCGTTAGTCATCCAGAAGCCAAAGTTTAAAATATCTTGCATTAAGTTGTAATGGGCTGCCAGTCTTTCAGTTGTTAATTAAGAAATAGTTGGTATGCCTCCACATAAAATATATGAGTTACATACAGGCATGAAAAGTTTCACTGAAGCATGGAAAATACTTCAAAAGATGACCATAAGCAGACTCTGAAACAGAACTTCATGCAATTACATTCCAATGGCTTTGGAAAATAAACCTCTGTACTTCAGCTGGGTAACCTTAAAAAAACAACTCGTGTGTCATCAACCTCTACTCTGGTAGGTCTGAGATTTCTATAACTGACACATCTATAATTAACAACTGCACCATCTTAATTTTCCTAGCCAATCTCTTCATAATAGTACAGGAAAAGAAACTGCAGAGAAACAGAGGCCTCAAAAGCAAATCTCATAGTCTAGAAAAACCGCTCTTCTGAGACTGTACAACTCACTCAGAATGTATAGAAAGATGATTTACAAGTTAAGATGGGAGAACATTTTACCCACAATCTCAATACCTAAAAATGGAGACATAAGTGCCAGTACATTCTCTCTCTCTTTTTTTTTTATTCAAGTGGGTTTTTTTAATTTTCTTTCACTTTTTTTTGCTATTTTTGGCCAGGGCTGGGTTTGAATCTGCCACCTTTGGTATATGGGGCCGGCACCTTACTCCTTTGAGCCACAGGCACCACCTCCCCCCTCTTTTTTTTTTGAGACAGAGCCTCAAGCTGTCCCCCTGGGTAGAGTGCTGTGGCATCACATCTCACAGCAACCTCCAACTCCTGGGCTCAAGCGATTCTCCTGCTTCTGCCTCCTAAGCAGCTGGGACTACAGGTGCCTGCCACACCTGGTTATTTTTTGGTCATAGTTATCATTGCTGTTTGGAGCTAAAAAGATCTCACATTATAATTTTTACAAAGACAAAAATTCAAAGAACAGAAATCTCCCCCCACCTATCTACTCTTAGTAGACTCTTAATCAATGTTGATTACTTTAGCTCTCTGCAAATATACAAATACGTGGATATGATTAAGCAAGCTATTAATATAAAATATAGCAGAATTACTCTATTATCTGACAGGGCTGGGAAATGAGGTGTTCCATTTAATGGATAACCCCACAAATCACACAAAAGTTACCAACTGCTGAAAGCTTAGCATAAAATCAAGCCGCAGAGATATCTTTAACGTAATTTAACTTTTCCTTAATGATAGGAAATGCTAGGATTCTGTGTCTCTTTTTTTTTTTTTATATATTTTTGACTGTTTGGGATTCATTGAGAGTACAAAGAATTAGGTTACACCGATTGCATTTGTTAGATAAAGTCCCTCTTATAATTGTGTCCCACACCCAAGAGGTGTGCCCTACACTGTCACCCCCATCCCCCTCTTTCTTTCCCTCTCCCCACTTGGCTCATTCCCCTACCCTCCACCCCATATTAGCTCATCTACTGCCTTCATGTTCTAATAGAAAACATTGGATTCTTACTTCTCGACTTTTGTGATGCTTTACTAAGAAGAATGTGTTTCACCTCTATCCGGGTTAATACAAAAGATGTAAAGTCTCTCTCTTTTTTAATGGCTGAATAGTATTCCATGGCATACATATACCATAGCTTGTTAATCCATTCCTGGGTTGGTGGGCATTTAGGCTGCTTCCACATTTTGGCAATTGCAAATTGAGCTACAATAAACAGTCTAGTGCAAATGTTCTTATGATAAAAGGATTTTTTTTTCTTCTGGGTAGATACCTAGTAATAGGATTGCAGAATCAAATGGGAAGTCTAATTTGAGTTCTTTGAGGATTTTCCATACTTCCTTCCAAAAGGGTTGTATTAGTCTGCAGTCCCACCAGCAGTATAAAAGTGTTCCCTTCTCTCCATTCATGCCAGCATCTGCTGCTTTGAGACTCTGTGATGTGGGCCATTCTCACTGGGGTTAGGTGATATCTCAGGGTAGTTTTTTTTTTTTTTTGTAGAGACAGAGTCTCACTTTTTCGCCCTTGGT
>NW_003852624.1:1361889-1373464 GCF_000181295.1 Otolemur garnettii
AACCTCCAACTCCTAGGCTTAGGCGATTCTTCTGCCTCAGCCTCCCAAGTAGCTGGGACTACAGGCGCCCACCACAACGCCCAGCTATTTTTTGTTGCAGTTTGGCTGGGGCTGGGTTTGAACCCTCCACTCTCGGTATATGGGGCCGGTGCCCTACTCACTGAGCCACAGGCGCCTCCCTCAGGGTAGTTCTGATTTGCATTTGTCTGATGATTAGGGACAATGAGCATGTTTTCATGTTTTTTAGTGATTAGTCTGTCTTCTTTAGAGAAGGTTCTATTCAACTCTCTTGCCCAGTAATATATGGGATTATTGGTCCTTCTTGTTGATTGAGTTCTCTACAGATCTGGTTATCAAGCTTTTGTCTGATTCATAATATGCAAATATCTTTTCCTATTCTGAAGGTTGTCTGTTTGCTTTGGTCATTGTTTCCTTAGCTGTACAGAAGTTTTTCAGTTTACCTGAGTCCCATTTATTTATTTTTGTTGTTGTTGCAATTACCGGAGAAGTTTTCTGCATAAAATCTTTCCCTAGGCCAATAGGTTCATGTGTTTCCCCATACTTTCTTAGAGGATTTTTATTGTTTTATGCCTTAGATTTAAATGTTACTCTTAGAACTGGAACCAGCCAAGGTTGTCCTCTACTATCACTACTACTCAACATAGTGCTGGAAGTCCTAGCCAATACAATTAGGCAAGAGAAGGAAATAAAGGGCACCCAAACGGGTGTGGAGGAGGTCAAACTCTCTCTCTTTACTGATGATATGATCGTATACTTACAGAACCCCAAAGACTCAACCACAAGACTCCTGGAAGTAATCAAAAAATACAGCAATGTCTCAGGATATAAAATGAAAGTTCACAAATCAGTAGCCTTTGTATGCCAATAACAGCCAAGATGAGAAGCTAATCAAGGACACAACTCCCTCACAGTGGCTTCAAAAAAAATGAAATAACTAGGAATATACCTAACAAAACAGGTGAAGGACCTCTACAAAGAGAATTATGAAACCCTAAGAAATAGCAAAAGATATTAACAAATGGAAGATTATGCCATGCTCATGGCTGGGAAGAATCAACACTGTCAAAATGTCCATACTTCCCAAAGCACAATACAGATTCAATGCAATCCCCATTAAAATACCAACAACATACTTTTAAGATTTGGAAAAAATAATTCTTCATTTTATATGGAACCAGAAAAAACTCTGTATAGCCAAGGCAATTCTTTTCTTTTTTTTTTTTTATAGAGACAGAGAGTCTCACTTTATTGCCCTTGGTAGAGTGTTATGGCATCACAGCTCACAGCAACCTCCAGCTCTTGGGCTTAGGCAATTCTCTTGCCTCAACTTCCTAAGTAGCTGAGACCACAGGCGCCCACCACAACGCCCAGCTAGCAAAGGCAAGGATTATCACCCTACCAGACTTTCAGCGATACTACAAGGCCATAGCAATCAAAACAGCAGGGTACTGGCACAAAAATAGAGACGTAGATATCTGGAACCGAATAGAAAACTACGAGATGAAAACAACCTCTTGCAGCCACCAGATCTTTGGTAAGCCAAACAAGAACATACACTGGGGAAAAGAATCCCTAGTCAATAAATGGTGTTGGGCGAACTGGATAACCACATGGAAAAGACTGCACCTCTCACCACTAATAAAAATTGATTGAAGATTCTGTACCTTTATAATCTCTAGCCATTATGAAACTAGCAGACTGTGGAACATTTCTGGTGTAGAGATAGCTTTAGATAAACAGCTCTTAGTAAAGACGGAAATATAAATTTGCAAACACAAAAGGAATAAATTAGAGGATAACCACCTACTCTACAAAATGATTACAGTTTTTCTGTTTTGTTTTATAGGTTCCTTTAAAAAAAAAAAAAAAAAAAAAAACAAAGCTCTTACTCTAGCTGTAGGGGAGACCCAAGAGCTAACAAATTCACCATTCTCCAAAGCTCTGCACTCTCCTAAGGCAGTTCATAGAGTTTAGCAGTTAAGGGAAGAATATTTAGGTTCCTTGTTAAAAATAACAGGAAGGGAGAATAAATGGTTCAAGTTAAAAGTAGAGTCAAAGTTATCCCTAAAAGAAATCGTTCTGGCATATTTTCACTTTTTATTAGAATGCTTTATGTTCATTATGACTATTAACAGGACCCTCCTTGCCATTCTTGGAACAGTATCCTTTAGTAGAAATATAAGGTGTGCCACATACTTAGTTTTAAATGTTCTAGTAGCTTCCTTTAAAAAGAACCAAAAGGTGAAATTACTTTTAATAAATTTTATTTAAAGTGTCATGTTCAAAATATCACTTAAGCCTGTAATCAATATAAAAATAACGAGATGGCCGAGTGCGGTGGCTCACACCTCCCAGCACTCTGGGAGGACGATGTGGACAGATTGCTTGAGCTCAGAAGTTGGAGACCAGACTGAGCAAGAGGGAGACCTCATCTCTAAAACAGCCAGGTGTTCTCGCAGGCACCTGTTGTCCTAGCTACTCAGCAAGTTGAGGCAAGAGAATCACTCGAGCCCAAGAGTTTGAGGTTACTGTGAGCTATGATGCCACAGCACTCAACCCAAAGGTAAGTGAGACTCTGTCTCAAAAAAAAGAGATATTTAAACTTTTTTCATATTAAGACTTCAAAATCTGATGTATGTTTTATATTTACCACACACCGCAGTTGAAACTAGGCACATTTCACATGCTCAATAACTACATGTGGCTATCATAATTGGCTAATACAATCTTAAATTAATAATAACTATCACACCGGTGCGGTGCCTATAATCCTAGCACTCTTGAGGCCAAGGTGGGTAAATTGCCTGAGCTTAGGAATTCCAGACCAGTCTGAGCAACTGCAAGACCCTGTCTTTAAAAATAGTCAAGCACTGTGGCAGGCGCCTGTAGTCCCAGCTACTTCGGAGGGTGAGAGTCACTTGAACCCAAGAGTTTGAGGTTGCTGTGAGGTATGATGCCACATCACTCTACCCAGGGTGACAAAGTAAGACTCTTTCTCAACAAACAGACAAAAATCATCAGGGCAGAGGCTGGACAGCCTGGGCAGTGTCTTGTGAAGGAGGCAGCCACGCTGCATGTGTCCTACATGCCAGCACTGTGGTACCTAACATGCCAGCTTAGCAAAACTAACTCTGATTCCTCCCTGCAACTCACAGAAGTAGCTGCTATTACCAGCTACCTATGATTATATAGCTAGTAAGTGGCAGAGCCAGTATTCAAACTTAGGTGGTTTGGTCCAAGCTCACACTCCTAGACACTAAAGTCTGCCGCCTCTCCATGAACTTATTTTTAAAGCATGAGAATAATCATAAGGCAGCGCTGTTTTCGCTATTTTTCTCCTAACCTAGATCAATGATTTTCAAACTGAGATAGCACTCAAACTCCTCTGTAAACAGAACAGCTCTGTTTTATAATATCGATGGTGCCAGCTCAGATTCCATTTGGGGAAAAGGATTAAACCCATTGATCCAAATATAACAATATTATCAGAATTCTGACTTTCTAAGCCTTTTACATGCATCTCTCTTAAATGTCTTTTTCTATAATAGAGTTCCCAGCCCAAAACTCATACCTAATTGTTTCCTAATCTTTAAGACAACTGAAAAAATTTTTTTCCTAAGGAGTTCATTTCATGACCTCTAGCTACAATTATTACATCCACTGGCATCTCTGGTCCACTTGTCCCTCTCACCCATCCCTGCTCCTTTATGCTACTGGGTTCTTGTCCTAATTGCAAGGTGATCGTGTCATGTTCCTCCTAGAAGTCTTTCAGTGACTTTCTCCATCACAGTCGTGTTTTATACACCAAACAATCCAGAAAAATATTTACTAGAAGGATAACTGTGAAACACTTCATCGAACACCTCTTTTCTCTCTTTTATTATACAACTTATGAGAGTGTTTCCCAAAATATTTTACCACAATCCCTGTTCTCCCTCTGCATACTTCCGGGAACTAGAAACAGCCTGCCTGGGTTTGAACTAGACTCACAATCTGCCAGCCCAGTTGACTGCTGGCAGGTCACCCTGATCTGTGGTCTTCCCATCTGTAAATGGGGACAGCAATATCAGCTGCATCACAGACTTGTTCTGAGAAATAGGTGAGCTGATATATGGAAACTGCTCAGCACAGCATACAGTACCTTAAAAGGCAGTGATTATTCTAATCATTTGCTGTGACCTGTTTTAGAAACACTGTCCTGTAGGACCCACGAAAACTCCCCAGCCAGATACACCAAACCATTCAAAAGCAGACTCCAGAGTTCCCCTCCACATGTTCCTCCTCAGCCCCCCTTTTTTGCCACGAGGCCCTCCACACACACAAACACATCAGTGCACACTGAGCTCTGCCCTTCCCTGAAGTCCCACGTTCTTTCCTGTTTCTGTCCCCCAGCACGAGCTGTTCCCTTTGCCGTTTGTTTGTCTTATTCTCTAAACTCCAGGGTTTCTGTGAACAGAGACCCTATCATATTCAACTCCCCCAGAGCTTGACGATGTTTGCTGACTGTACAATCCAAGCTGGGCTCTTCTGAATGCCATGTTAAATCATAGCACATCAGTGAATTTAAAACCGGTTTGATTCTCAAGAAGTCTACCGTAGAGATACATCATTATGTAGCTGTCCAAACTTACAGAAGGTACGACATCAGGAGTGCACCCTCATGTAAACTCTGGACCTTGGGTGACAATGATGATTATAACAAGCATACCACTATGAAGAAGGATGACGAGAGGGAGGGAGCCATGAGTATACGATAGTCTCTGTACCTTTCTCTCAATTTTGCTGGGAACCTAAAATTGCTATAAAAAATCAAAGCCATTAGTCTTGGCACCTGTAGCACAGTGGTTATGGCACCAGCCACATGCACCAAGGCTGAAGGGTTCAAACCCAGCTCGGGCCAGCTAAACAACAACAACTACAACCAAAAAACAGCTGGGCACTGTGGCAGGTGCTTGTAGTCCCAGCTAGTTGGGAGGCTGAGGCAAGAGAATAGCTTAAGCCCAAGAGTTTGAGGTGGCTGTGAGCTGTGACACCATGGCACTCTACCAAGGGTGACATGGTGAGACTCTACCTCAAAAAAAAAAAAAAAAAAATAATAATAATATATTTTAGCTCAGCGCCTGTAGCTCAGCAACTAAGGTGCCAGCCACATACACTGGAGCTGGTGGGTTTGACACTAGCCAGGGCCTGCCAAACAACAACAACTACAACCAAAAATAAATAAATAAATAAATAGCTAGGCATTGTGGCAGGTGCCTGTTGTCCCCACTTCTTGGGAGGCTGAGGCAAGAGAATCGCTTAAGCCCAAGAATTTGAGGTTGCTGTGAGCTGTGATGCCACGACACTATACCCAGGGCAACAGCTTGAGATTCTATCTCAAAAAAGAAAAATCAAAGCCTTTAAAATAAAAATAAAGTCTATTCCAAAATGTTCTAATACCACTAAGTGGCAAAACAAATAATTAATATAAATCACATTAAACAAAATTATCTCTGTAAAAAGTCTACCATATATCCTTGCCTCAGATAAAGCTATTATAAAATTTAGGGTAGACCTAAACTATTTCTAATGACAAAGCCAAATATGTACTATAATCTGCTCTTCAAGTCAAGTCTTCATAAGGGCTAAACAGTTTGTTATATTTGAGATTAGTTCTCACCTTCTCCTCAAGTACAAAGTCAAGGGGCAGACCCCTGTGTTCACTCCTCCCACTTCTGTGGAGGTCCTTCTCTGTTTGGGTTCCCTGAGGTGTGTATGTGCAAATGAAAGGCAAAGTATTAGATTACTCTTATTCTTTAATTCAGGAGTATCTACAGGATTGATTCATAAAAAGGCATACCTTCAACGTTATCTGTCATAGAATGAAAGCATAAAATTCTAAAACAAGAAATATACTCTAATGTGAATATACCCATTTAGGGCAAATAAAGTCAAACCAAACGCAAACTCTACCTTCGCAGTGAAATGTCAATCACAGCACAACACACACGTGACGCCAGAGTCTGGACCACACTGCTTTATCCTTTGTGACAATGTAGTTGTGAGATAATCCAGGGTTGACTTCTGCCCTCTCACCAAGAGAAATGATAGACTGCTGAAAGTAATTATTACCATCCACATCTCCAGCACCCTTGCCTTCCGCAGAGCACGCTAGCTCTCCCGGTGACTTGCAGGGTGCCCTCCCAGCCCGTAAGAATGCTGGCTGCTCCTTCACATCGTTGGTCTTTGAAAATCCAGCTCCCCACGCTAAAGATGACCTTGCCTTCCTTTCTACCTGCTGAACTCATATATATCCTTCAAGTTCTGATTCAAAAAGTAAAAGCTTTGTTCATCTTTCATTGAGTCTTTCTCTCCTGCTGGCAAGGCTTGCAGTGCTCAGTGGGTCAGACTGCACCCGGCACAACTCCATAAGGAGGGCCACTGACTTTCAGGCCTGTCCCTGCATTCTATTTTAGCACAGATCACATTCAATCCTAACCATTTATTTAAAGGTGGGACTCTCTTACTGCTCTGTACATGTCTTGAAAATAAAACTGTACCTTATTGATCTTCATTTCACCAAGTCCAAAAAGAGTGCCTGGCATAACACAGTTCCTCAATATTTCCCTTAATAAAAAGTCATTCTTGAAGACTCTCAAATATGAACAATTATAAATTAGCCACAGCACTATTCATTTTCCACACCATATTTATTTTAATAGTTATAGCAGCCCCAAGAAGTAGACACCATTCTTCCCATTTCACAGGTTGGAAAACCGATGCCCAGAAAGATTCAGTCACTTTTCTAGGAACACCCAGCTAATAAGTGACAGAATCACAATTTGAATCCAAGTTTAAGATGCCAATGCTTGTGCTCGTAACTACCTAACCACTAGCTACATGGCCCCTCAATGCATATTTAGTTGCTCTAATTTGAGTGACTCAGGGACTTATAAGTAAAACCACTGCATATCTTTGTAAATGGTCTATAATTAAATTTTCCATAAGAAGTTAGGTGAATCTCTTGCCCAATCTCAATCTACAGTATTAAGGTTTTTCCTTTATGCCCATGCATGTATTTACGTGTATGTTTAAATATGCATACCCTAATATGCTACTAAGAAAAAGAGAGCCAGCTACCAATCAACAAGGTTGGACCACGTCACACATTTGTTCTACCATATCAGCTACCAGCTATAGGTACCTGTAGTTCTGGACAGTCTCCTGCACAGGAAAATAAACCTCAAAGGAAGACCTGATCACAGACAGGGAAATATAAACACAAAGAACAGCAAGGGACAGAAGAGTTTCGGGTGAAACAGTCCCCCAGGGAAAGACAGCTAGCCTGTGGAAGACACGAGAGGAGAGGAAGACCCCCAGGACCCCAATTCCTTTGTAAATCAGTGGAGAAAGGCCACAACCACGGCCAACAGTGACTGTTACCCTTCCTCTTGTCACCAGAGCTACTAGGCAATGCTGTCACTTGGCCCCTATAAGAGCCCACACAGCTCAGGATGATTTAAGATATTTCCTCACCCTCAGGAACATCTGAACCTCGAGGGCTACAGTGATTCAGCACTGGCACCCGCTCAACCCTACCCCTTCCCCCTCAGCCAGCATGTCACATGGCTCTCAAGACACAAGCGCTCAAGTGTAGATTTCTCACAGAAGCCTCTTGTCCTGAATGTCTGCAGGACTGAAAGGAGCAGGGCCTGCTCCATAAACAGCATACTGCATGGCAGTCTCTTCTGAAGGGTAGTGACCTGGCTGTGTCAACGGTCGGCCCTGGGGTGGCCTAAAAGCAGCCTCACAGACAGTACAAAGGACACGCAGGCACGAGCAAGCTGACTGGGAACAAAACTCCCGTCCTATAAACTGCCACAGAAAGCCTTGTTGGTCACGCTCACTTTAAATGCTTTTTGTCTTTTTCTTCTTCTTGAAGAGGAAAATATAGAAACAAACAAACAAACAAAAAAAGCAGCTGCATCCATCTGTATGTGGGTGTTTTCTCCCTGATGTGCAGCCAGAATGTCAAAATGCCAGCTACCCACTCAAGTGTTTTAAAGAGAGAAAATGACTTCGGTGGGGAGAGTCTCTCGTTTTCAAATCCCCCCCCAAACAAAAAACCCCTCTTCACCAGCTGAAGCAAAGTAGATGCAAGCTAGGTGGTGTCCTTTTGTGACACTGGCTGAAATTCCCTGATCCACTGAAGGTCAAGATCACACCCATACTAAGAATAACATTGCTTAGGCCAAAAGACATGGCAGGTGCCAGGAAACAGACGGCTGGTTCCTTTGGTGAGCTCTGCCTTAGGCACCCAACACACACATACACAACCACGCACGCTCTTACCTCCCGCAACTCCAGCCTCTGGGCCACAGCCTCCAGACACTCCTGCCCCGTGCTTTCCACCGACAGCGTGCACTCGATGACATTGCTGTCCAGCAGGCGGATACGAGTGACGAAGCAGTTCTTGCTCAGGACATTGTAGCGCCGAGTCCGGCGGAGCTTCAGACCGAAAGGCATGGCTCTGTGGCCCTCGGACGCCGCCCTCCTGTCCTGGCCCACACGCCCCTGAGATGACCTTAGCAGTTTCGTGAGTGGATGACGACACTACCACCTGTGATCCTCCAGGTAGGGGAAAGGGTGTCCATGCCCAGTGCGGCCCTCTGGAAGGTAGCTGCAAACACAAAGGACGGGCATGATTACGACCTGGAAGGGGCACTGCAGACAGATGTACAGGAGGTAATGCTCACACGTGCGCACACACAGCACACACCCTCCTGACGGATGAACATGCCCATTCCAGAACCTGCAGCTCCTACGTATCCCGATAGAGCCCATGAGGGAACCTTATCTTAGAGGGCTGATAGGATGAGAGCCACTTTATGACTGAAGAAATGAAGTTTCAGTGAGATTGAAAAACTCATTTATAGATGCATGGTGTAAACAACAGATCCACAAGTCAAACTAATATCTATGCAACTTTAATTCACATGTTTTTTCACTACAATTCTAACTGCTCAAGAAAATACCAGCAGAATTTGAGTACTAGTGGATTTGATCTAAACATATTGTTTCATTTCAACCTCCAGAATGATCCTGTAGTGCTGATTTCATCATACCTATTTTACAGATGAAAGACGTGAGGTTCAATGAGTTAAGTGCCTTACTGAGCTCAAAATTTGACCTTGGTCCTCCTCTTCACTCTTGGCAACACTGCTTCTTTACTTTTGTTAATATTATTTGCTTTTATCTGCACATTTTATATAATTTATTTACTTAGAACGGATGGCATAAAACAATGGGGATACGCATTTAATACACTCAGCTACTTTCCACTTTTTCTAAAAACACTGAAATATATAAATCATTCAATAAACTTAAAATCACACCTCTTTGTCCTCTTTTCAACAAATACCCAGGCAGATGTGGGGACCACTCTACCACCACACTGTTCCTTTACAACAACGCTTGATGCAAAAGCCATGTCACTGTACTACAGACAACTTACTAATAACTGACACCCCGATGTCCCACCAAATGAAAATGATGACATTATTGCCATGGAGAACACAAGAAGACAATAACAACAATAGTGGATTTACCGTTCTGCCGTGAGCCAGTAATAATCTTTCTGGCCAGGAGGCCTATTAAAGTGATCTGTCAAAGAAGCCAGAAATGTCCAGAAAGCTCTGCTATCCAAACACTCTGGTCTCTGGAAAGTTCCAAGGAGTATCTTCTGATCATCCGATTGTTTTCTTAACTTGATTCCCTCGCTCGGGGAGGTCCACCCAGGCTTTACAACACCCTTCCTCTATCTGCCGACGCGGAATTATCCCTGAGCCCCGTGACACTTGGATCTACAAATAGGAATAACTACTCCTTGCAGGAATTCTTAAATTAATAAGTAAAATGACTTCAATATTTATAAACCACTCCCTGCCAGCACCCGTGCCTCACGGAGGTTGTCAGGGTATAACCTACAATACAGCAAAACACACTCCCCAGACTCCCACAGCAGGGCTTTGATACTTGCCCTCGGCGCATTCCTTAACATGACAGGTATATGTTTTATGACGGCTTAAAAATACATGTGCTAGAAACTCCGGCTTGGTAGAATATCTTAACATTTCTAAATCACTTTATGTTGGCACAGTATCATGTTTATCTCCAAGGAAGGCCAATCTGATCTCTTGATATGTACAGCGTATGGGGGACCCACCCAAAAAAGTGGGAGAAGGAAGCCAAAATTCATATGCAGAGCCCTCAGGTGTTTACTACTCATAAATTCCTCTCAACTCATTAAAGCACAGGGCAGAAGAGGCCAAGATTCAATTCCTGCATTAACCAGAGAACCTCAAACGGAGAAAAATATTTGCTCTGTGTGCACAAGGCACATTTCTAATCCTGGGCCAGGCACTTTACATTTAGGTGTGTCTCACCATAAACACCTATGAAAGAATGTGGCTGACTTGGTCCACATTTATCCCAGCAAAAACAATCTCTACTACCTAGTCTACAGAACACCATTTGCAATGCACAGCTAGTAAAATAAAAAACAAACTTCACCACAATGTGCATAGATGATCACAGTTTTCATCATAAATAAAAATGCATAATAAACAAGAAAGAACATAAGTTCAGGAAAATTATATCTCAGGCAGGGCTTATTTGACGGTATCAAATAAAACTGGAATTTTATTTCTAAATTGTCCTAGCATTTTTGCAAATGCTTTATATTCTTTTTGCAAATAGAAATTATTTTAAAGTACATTGTCTACTGAAAATCGTATATCAGGTGCAATGCCTTTATATTTGTGGCTAACAGGCAATCTAGCAATATATCTCCTAGAAAATATCTATTTTGAGTTTTAAAACACTTCTTACATCTTCGGCTCAGCACCTGTAGCTCAGCAGCTTGAGAGCCAGCCACATACATGGGAGCTGGCAGGTTTGAATCCAGCCCAGGCCCGCCAAACAACAATGACAACTATAACCAAAAAATAGCTGGGCATTGTGGCAGACGCCTATAGTCCCAGCTACTTGGGAGGCTGAGGCAGGAGAATCGTTTAAGCCCAAGAGTTTGAGGTTGCTGTGAGCTGTGACACCACATCACTCTACCCAGGATAACAGCTTGAGACTCTGTCTCCAAAAAAAAAAAATTCTTATCTCTTCAATTTGCAGAAAACTTGCAAGGGAGGATCCACTCCAAGTCTCTCCTTTCTGTTAAATAGCCTGGCTGCTGGCACCTTTCCAACTTCCCGCATATGGCTCTCTGGGGACTCATCTTATTCACTGTATCACACAAATGTTATAAACCTAGAACTAAATGCCATATGCTTACAGAAAGCTCACATGTTTAAGACCCCTTAGATTTTCCTGATCAAAACTGCTTTTCAAAAGAGATAGAATTTTTACAATGTATTAAAAATTCAGAGAAATTTTAGAGATTTCCATAAATTTTAAATTTATGGAAAAAAGAAACTTATAGTAAGTATAGTAACTTATTTTTTAAAAAGAAGCTTCTTAAAAAAAATTTTTTTTTTCAGTTTTTTTTTTTTTTTTTTTTTTT
>NW_003852624.1:1373484-1384683 GCF_000181295.1 Otolemur garnettii
CAATGCCATCAATAAGACTTAAAAAAGAAAACAAAACAGAAAAATTCATCTTGAATATCCATATCCCTTTGGATTTTGTAATGTACTTCAACAATTAATTTTGATGATAAACAAAAATGATTTTTTTCAAATGCATATGTTCTGACTAAGATTGCAATGATATAACTACATTTTTACAACTAGAATGTCATAGAAAAAATATCCATATTCAAATTTTTTTTTTTTTTTTTTTTTTTTTTTTTTGGCCGGGGCCAGGTTTGAACCTGCCACCTCCAGTATATGGGGCCAGCACTCTACTCCTTTGAGCTACAGGAGCTGCCCAGCTTCTTAAATGTTTTATTTAAAAATAGAAAGGCAAAGAATGAACCCTAATATAAACTATGAACTCTGGGTGATGATGATGCGTCAGTGCAGGTTCATAATTGTAGCAAAGGTATCACTTTGGTCTGGGATACGGACGAGGGGACACTGGGAGGGGGTTGGCTAAAGTATACAGTTTTGCTTATCTACTCAAGTAAACAACATCAAGCTACAATTGCTGATGACAGCCATTCATATCAATTAAAGCAACTTTATAAAAAAAACAAAGATGGGAAAACAATGCTGATTCCTCATTTTTTTCCCCAAGACAAACAGTAATTTTTCCTAATTTCAAAACAATGTGCTAATTCTCCTTTTCCTAGGTGCATTCTAGAAAGAAAAGTAGCAAGTCATAAAAGAATTAGATGTTTGCTCTTCAGAGATAAGAGTAATTTGGATACAAAGCACCAGGGGGACAGGGAAAGTGCCTCTAACTCTCTGGACTATCCAGCTTCCAGGGTCGTTGTCTCAATAAAGCAACTGGAAATTGAAAGTTAAAGGGGACAGTGAGGACAGACGCTCATTGGACTTAAGAAGGGAGATCTGCAGTTGAGCTGAGACGTCCCCCTGAGATCCGAGGGCTCCTGGAGAGACACCTGTGCAGGTAGGTGTAACCAGAGAGGCCCGGATGGAAAGACAAATCACTTATCTTCTCTCAGCCCTCAGTTTATTCCTCTATGAAGATTAATATCTACCCCACCTATTTATGGGGAGTGAGGAAATGTTCCTAGTGAGCACTCAGTAGGTGTGGATACATTCCTTCCTCTTCCTCTCTAGGTCTGCTCAAAGGATAGCCAAGCAGTTGTGCAGAGGACCTTAAGGGCAACGAATCCAGAGGTCAACAGGAAGCTATGCCCATCCCACGAGAAAACTGACCAAGGGTAAAAAGCTGAACCACGCACTCCCCAGCCCGAGCACTGCTACCTAGTTATTCCTAAAACTCTGGCACCTGAAACATCAAGGAGATAATCCTCAGACTAAAAGTTCCCTAAGAGCCCACCCTGAGTGGGAACATTTCTTTTTTTTTTTTTTTTTTTTTGAGACAGAGTCTCACTATGTCACCTTGGGCAGAGTGCCGTAGCATCACAGCTCACAGCTCACAGCAACCTTAAACTCTTGGGCTTAAGTGATTCTCTTGCCTCAGCCTCCCAAGTAGCTGGGACTATAGGCGCCCGCCACAATGCCCGGCTATTTTTTTGTTGGTTGTCATTATTGCTTACTAGGCCCAGGCCCGGGTTTGTACCTGCCAGCCTGGGTGTATGTGGTGGGCACCCTAACCACTCAGCTACAGATGCTGAGCCATGAATGGGGAAAGTTTCTTATCCTAGCCAATCAGATATGTATAGAGTCTAGTGTTGCCAGTTGTCCTTTTCTCCACTAGAAACTTGATCCCAAATTCTTGTGGCCTTATAATCCCTAAGGCTGTGTCTCTACAGCTTCTGGCACATCACAGTCCCTCTCATGCTACAGTAACTCCTGAATATGTCTCAGCTCCCCAGCTGGATCCTCCAGGGCAAGACCCATGTCAGAGGCTGCTCTGTGGCCTCCTATAATCATAAAATGGGGCTTTGTACAAGGCAGGAAGCTAAATAGATGTTTGCCATCGTGATAAAAGATAGAATGAATCCTGAGACGGTTGAGTTTCTGACACTAACAGAGGGCAGGAGTCTCCAGGGTGACCTCAATGACTTTTCAAATTATTTGAGGAATTTGGAGCCTTACATGTGTCTGACTTTTCAGACATTAAGAGAGGGTTATAAATGGGGTGTGGTGGTGCGTGCCTTAGAATCCCACATCAGGAGGCTGAAGCAGGAGGATCACTTGGGCTCAGGAGTTTGAGATCAGCCTAAATAAGAATAAGACCCCCATCTTTACTAAAAACAGAAAAATTAGCTGGGCATTGTGGCAGGTGCCTGTGGTGCCAGACACTTGGGAGGCTAAGGCAGGAGGACTGCTGAGGCTGATGCCACAGCACTCTAGCCTGAGTAACAAAGTGAGACTCTGCCTCAAGATAAAAATTAAAAAATCAGAGTTAAAAAACATAAAGCAAAGACAGCTTTTTCATAATATGTACAGAAAAAGTCATTTGACAAATGAAATAAATTTTTGAATACAATAGGTAAGAAGTGAGGAGACCATTAGCAAATACCAACTATTCCTCTTGACTGAATTACCTGCAGAGGGCAATGAAGACAGGAGTTCAAATCCAAACCTGACGCATGACCCTCACACTTTCTTTTTACTTCCTATGCTATTTTAGGCATACTTGACTTTTCTTTTCTAAAGGTTAAGTTCTGAAATCACCAAGAGAAACTGCTACTGAGCTGTAGCCTGTATTTACCAACAGTGTCTGGAATTCCCTATCATTGCTCTCCAAGCACACCTCACAGCACTGTGTATGTAACCTTGGGCTGGATATAAGAAAGGAAAATGGTTGCAACTAGTCCATTCTGTGTACAGACCAGCACAAGGCACAGCCCAGTTCTGTCAAGTATTATACTATACCATTCTCTTAAAGAGAAGTTAAAAAGGAGTTGGAGAGGACAGCAAAGAAAAAAATATTGAAAAGGTCTACTCTGGGGTGGCACCTATAGCTCAGCGGGTAGGGCGCCGGCCACATACACCAAGGCTAGCGGGTTCAAACTCGGTGTGGGCCAGCTAAAACAACAATGACAACTGCAACAAAAAAAATAGCTGGGCGTTGTGGCGGGCACCTGTAGTCCCAGCTACTTGGGAGGCAGAGGCAGGAGAATCACTTCAGCCCAAGAGTTTGAGGTTGCTGTGAGCAATGACTCCAGGGCACTCTTCTCAAGGTGACAGCTTGAAACTCCATCTCAAAAGAAAAAAAAAAAAAAGAAAGGAAAAAGAAAATGTCTACTCTGATTTCTCCTTTAAAAAGAGCAGAAAGGAAGTTAATTTTGTGAAAAATAGATTATTAGTTTCTTTGATTAGAGCTTATATAGTACCTAAGTCATATCCACGTATCAACTTATTTTTAGCTAAGTAAAGTTTCTGCACAAGGTTTAAGACAAAAGCCCTCAATTTCAGTTGCTAAAGAAAATAACTGCAAGAAAAACTTAAGAAGACACATTTGAAAATTCCATTATTTTCCACTTATTCACTTTCAAACATCTAGTATTGAGACAGAAATTTGTTCCAAAACACATTTTCCAGCTTTCTTGTGCACTAGCCATCCAGATGACCTTTAAAACCTTTCTTCAGCCATATCTGAAATTCCGAGATTCCTGCTGTAGTGTGTTCATTTACACTGATACATACTCATTTACCTCACCGGTGGGGTGGCCACACGGCAACCTCAGCTATGCAGAACTCAGCGGACAACAACGGGGCCGACACATCCTCGCAGCTGCCAGCCACCCTCAACTTGTTCACTCTGACTTTCCATACAGTTCCTGGGAGCTTCTCAGCTTTGCTTCTTGGCCCACAACAGATTTCAAAGAGACGAGAGGCTTTTACAGACAAGCACCTTGACATGGGATAAAACTGGCAATAAGGGAGGGGGCAGGTCAATGCTTAAACTGAGCCTCCACCGCAGAGGAGGTTATGTTCAAATGCCCTGTAGTGAACGGGAGTAATTAAATAATATCCAGCATCATCTGCTTAAGAAAGTAGAAAATAAATACATTTTAAGCAAATTCCATCCATGGTGGTTAAAAACAACAATCACGCCCTCGAGCGGGGGAGGCCTCCATAACCTGCAATCACTTCCCCCTAAGTGGTGGCTCTGTCTTGTACTTCTCCACAACTAAGCAGCAAACCAGCTCCATGAACTATTGGGGGGGCAGGGGGGTCGCTGTAAGAGACAATCTTGTGGAAGGACAAGTTAGTTTGAAAAAAATCACCCCCTCCAGGTTACTGTTCAAAAAGATCATTTCCCTGCCCCCCCCCACCCCACTTTGATGACTACGGCCTTGAGATGTCTACAGAGACATGGTTTTTTCCACAAGAAGGAACTTGAAACATGCGAGTTTTCATTTTTCACCTTATTAAAACTTTTCTCATAAGGCATTCACAGTACATCCTGAGTATTACGGACAAAATAATGTCTGGAATTTGCTTTAAAAATCACAAGGATGGGGGAATTGGGCGGGAAAACAAATTAGGCAGTATGGCCATGCGCTGACAGCTCTCGAAGGTGGGACACTGTGTCAGGGGTCACAGTATTCTCTACAGCTTTTTATGGGTCTGAAATTTCCATAATAACACGCTGAACTTTTTTAATGCAAAATACTGCTCAAATGATACCTTGCAAAATAGCCTAGTAAAAAGAAGCAACAGTGCCTACTTCGTAGAGGTACGTTATAGACAAAAAGGGGTCAGAATTTTCCCTCCAACCTACCTCCTCTGTCCTTCCAAAATAAAACTCACACTTAGCTAGATCAAACTGAACAGCCATAGTTTTTGGCTTTGTTTTTAAAACATAGCAGAAAAAAAAAATTTCTTTGTAGCTAAAACAAGAAGTTGTTTCAAATGTAAAGAATAATCAGCCGGGCATAAAGTGAGGGATTCTTCCCCATCCAGTTGCATAATCAATTCCATCAGAATACCTGACTCTGGTTTACTTCTCCAACGAGCTTTGTCTATAAATGCCAGGAATGCTCTGTCCTAAGATACTCCACCCTTCTTTGAGAGATGTGGAATCTGCAACTCTCCGACTCCAGTTTTTTTGCTATCCGTATCTATAGCCACAGTGCTATGTGTCCTGGAATGTAGGAGCTAATTACACCCAGGAACCAGAATGGGAGATCCCCACAAGGGTCAGAGCACTAAGGTGGGGATAATGAACACCCACATTCATGAAGCACACAGAGTGACAGAGGCACTCTGCTGACCATTATCTTCATTATCTTCAAAGCCCCAGGAGAGGGATGTTCTTATTATCCCATTTTACAGACTAGGGCACCGAGGCTAAAGAGGTGAAAGAACTTGCCCAAGATCACAGTGACTAAGGTCAAGTTCACAACCCAGAGCTCTATCTGACCCCGTGTGCTTACCTAATGAATCATGCTGGTAATACACAGGAAGGGAATTAGGAGCTCTCACCTAGTGATATAAAAGTAACAGTAGCAGCAGCCTATCTTTGCTCACCCCCTGTAGAAGTCACTTGGATATGGCACAGATGGACCCTGAAGCTGGGTCTTCAGCCCTAGAGGCTGCTCTGCCCAGAGGGCACAGGGGCAGACTCAGGGTCCCCCCAACACGTCACCCCCAGTGCCTCTTACCCAGATGGTTCTCTGACTGCACCACTCTGTGCTGCAGAGTGGGAGCGTCCAGCCCAGCATGTTGTACAGAACCTCTTCTTTAAAGGAAAATTTGAAAACCCAATCATAAAAGCAACTAGAGAGGTTTCCAGCCGAGGCGGATGACTCACCTGTCAAAGCAAAGGGAACTCGCTGAAGGTAAACACACCTTCATCTACTTGCTTCACTCCTTTTCTCTGGAGAGGTGAGCCCTGAAAGGGCAGAAGTGGCAAACAGGGGCTCTTCATGAGAGGCAGTGGCCGGTGGCCTGTGACCTCCCTCCCCAGCAAAGCTTTCCACACCTCCCCTTTCCCTGTTTCCTTCCTATCCGTGCCTGAGTGAACTTCCTCAGCTTCCCTCACAGGCCCAGGGTGTCACTTCCTACCAAACACCCAGCAGAGTGGCCAAGTGGCTCTGCCAATTCTGTCGGGTCTGAACGTCCCACCTCATTCACAGGTTCCTCTACCCCCCAGTGAGCCCCACCCAGATGTAGATTCACTTCCGAAAATAAGCCGTTCCCAGGCCCCACAACCATGGCTCAGAAGCTGCCTCCTTCCTAACACGGGAGTAATAACACCACGTACCACCCAGAGTTCTTAGGAAGGTTAAATGAGTTAGGAATACGTAAATTCCCAGCAGATAGCAAGCACGACTTATGTATCTGCTCTCACTGCCGTTATTATTGTCGATATTCCACTGGACACTACAGAAAGCCCAAAGAAACACATTGGCCACAAGTACCACAACCACAAAACTTCCTCCCAATAAGCCAAATAGTTACAAAGCAGAGAATTTTTAAAAGTTAGGCTATTCACCATAAGAAGACAAAACATAAAAGCAAAATAAGCAATTACAGGTCCCACTGACTTGTGGGTTTCAGATAGGTGATCACTCCAGTGAATCAGCCAAGCAGGCTCTATAGCAGTGGTTCTCAACCTTCCTACTGCAGCGGCCATTTAATATAGTTCCAGTGGGTCATGACCCACAGGTCAAGAACTGCTGCTCTCTAGTGTTATGGTGTAATGGGCCTGGCACGGTGGCTCAAACTGTAATCCTAGCACTCTGGGAGGCCAAGGCAGGAGGATCGATTGAAGTCAGGAGTTTGAGACCAACCTGAGCAGAAGCAAGACTCTGCCTCTACCAAAAACAGAAAAAGTAACTGGGCATGATGGTGTGAACCTGTAGTCCCATCTACTCAGGAGGCTGAGGCAGGAGGATGGCTTGAGCCCATTAGTTTGAGGTTACAGTGTGCTAGGATGACACCACTGCACTCTAGCTAGTGTGACAGAGTGAGACCCTGTCTCAAAAAAAGAAAAAAAGAAATAAGGTGTTACAACGTAATCACTTCTCCAGTGCCAAGCTGAATCAGATAGAAGAATGAAAACAGGTATGAACTAGTGTCAGCTGTTAGAAGAGTTGTATAATCCCAACTGATGTAACCAAATTTTAATTACTAATGGCAGGGGAGGGGGAGCTTCTGAACAGAGATGTTTGTGCCACTTAATAAAGGTAGACTACATGTACACACATGCCCCACAAACTCACCACGACTATCCTTTCTTCTCTCTGTCCTCTGCCCTATAAAGACAAACGCAGCACACATACATACCCCACACCATTTAAGTGGGCACTTGGAACAACTTATGTTGTACTAAGCAGCTCTCCACGGCCTCACAAAAAAAAAGAACCTGTCACCCGCCAGCACTGTACCTTTACTGCTGTGAAAGCACCGTGTTAGCATAGTATCATTCCTTTTACCATTGGTGACCTCAAAAGATTTGCTCAGCTGCTTGCATCAGCGCTGAACAAGCCTGGGCCTCTGGAGACAAGATGCTGCAGGCGGAGTTGGCTCTGCAGCCCTGCAAGGTGTGCGTATACTCAGGAACAGGAGGGCAAATGGCAAGGGCTTCGGTGTGCAAGTGGGGCTCTTTGCTTTTAAAAACTCAAAGACTTGAACATGTACAATTTCTAACAAATGTGCACCTAACAACTATAGCAAATCCAACACAGAGTAAACCTAGTTCAAGAGGCTTCCTTCGCTCTTCCTATTTCCACCTACATTTCAGGATTCTAAGGATTTCAAACCTCCCTGGAAATAAAACATCACTTACTAACATTTGTGCACAGAAGCTAAGAAATCCCTGGGAAAATAAATACATAGCTGTTTTTCGATTAGTCTGAAAGAGGGCAGAAACCAACAAAGTCCTGTACAGCTTTTGCAACCCCAAATCCCTTTACACTATAATAAGCACATACCCTGACTCAGCAATGCCACTTTGGAGAAACTTTCAATAGAAAAAAAGCAACAAATCTTAAAGGTATGTATACGCATGCTGCAGTAAACATCGTCTCTGACAGAGGGTGGAGACTGGTGACCACCTACCTCCCCAGAATAGATAATTCAAACACATTTTGGCATATCCACTTTACTTAGGGTATTATAAAGTTATAAATAATTCATTAAATCTCTATTGCCTGAGCTATTCTTCTGATGGGCTGCTAAGTAGGAAAAGCTGCAGAGTAACACGTACAGCAAAAACTCATCATGCTGTGTGTGTCTACATTTGGGTGAGTTTGGAGAGAGCCCCGAACATCTCCATCCTCAAAGAGATGAAAGGAAGAGCAGGAAGAAACATCTACTGTCCTTTTATACCATCTTTGGATTATTAATGTTATTAGAAAACCACTCAATAATGTTGACTCCTCCTAAATACCATATGTATGAAAATTTGGAAGAAGTGTTCCTCCAGCAGCTGTAGTACAGCGGCTTTATTTATTATTTTAGCTATAATGGAATTTAAATGGTTACTTTGCATCAAGAATTGTACCTAACATTTTTGCATGCCTTATCTCACTTAATTTCCACAATCCCAATTAATAGATAAAGAAAGAGGCTATATAAACTGGCCAAAGTTCCAGAGCTCACAGGTGGCTGAGGCTGGCTCCAAAGCCTGGTCTTTTACCCTTAGGTTCTATCAGATGAACCTTGGCCCTATGTGCCCCTTGACAAATAACATTTAAAGCAGTCTCCTGAACCCACATGGCTTTCAGCATCATATACAATCATACATGGATTAAAGGCAAAATGTACAATGTAATATATTTGCTTTTAAAGAAACTTAGGGTCAGGCATTCCTTTTCAAAATTAGAACCTATTAAAACGATTAGAATCCTGAAACCATGAGTGTTCATTCCTTTGAATTTTGGGGGGTTGGACATGTGACTCTTTTTCTATTTTAAGTAAAAAACTATAATAATCTTTAATATTTTCTGATTATAAATTTGTTACAAGAATATTGGAAAGTACAGAAAACTAAACGGAAAAACATCACCCAGAGAGAACCAATGTTAAAACTGTTGCATATTTTGGGTGGCATCTGTGGCTCAAAAGGGTAGGGTGTTGGCCCCATATGCCGGAGGTGGGGGGATTCAAGCCCAGCCCTGGCAAAAAAGTTACATATTTTATCCTGTGCTTTTAATTAAGTATATGTTTTATTCATTTATATGACTGGGATTGTACTACCTAGTACGTTTTCAATTTTTATGATTACTATGTATTATTTTCCTGTACTACAAAAAAGTTTTCAAAAACTTTTAACTATTGCATAATATTCTGCGTGTAGAGCACCAAATATTTAGCCATTCTCTATTGTTCAGAAGTTAGTTTAGGTCTAAATTTTTGCTATTGTTTAAAAAGAGATGCCTATACCTCAGATTCTTTGTGTACAGATTTTTAATGACTGTCATCAAGTCAAAAGCTGTGTATTTTTAAAAGTATCTTAATGTATACTCCTAAACTGCTTCTCAAATTACTGTCAAATGCAGAAGCTATGATAAATTGCTATAGCTTCTATTTCACCTGTAAAATGAATGAAATGATGGATTTTCTTAAGTATGTCAATTTAAAAATGCACAGTATAAAACAGAAAGGAGGCTTGGTACCAGTAGCTCAGTGGTTACAGTGACAGCCACATACACCAGGGCTGGTGGGTTTGAGCCCAGACCAAGCCCGCTAAACAATGACAACTACAATAAAATAAAATAAATAACCAGGCATTGTGGAGGGCACCTGTAGTTCCCAGCTACTTAGGAGGATGAGGCAAGAGAATCGCTTAAGCCCAAGAGTTTGAGGTTGCTGTGACCGGTGACCCCATGGTATTCTAAGGAGAGTAACACAGTGAGACTGTCTCAAAAAAAAAAAAAAAAACAGAAAGGAATCATACTTGGAGTCAAAAACAAAACAAAACAAATCAAGTTCATGTTATGACATTTTTATCTCTCTAGATTACCTTAAACATGATTCCTTCAAGATGGCAGAAAAGCTTTAAGAAAGGAAAACTTCAACTCGAAAAAAAAATATCTCAAAGTCTCGGTGTCCTCATGTGACTGGAGCTCTAAAAGGAAGGATGCCTCCCGTACCCAGTTTGCAATGAACAGGAGAACTGTGAATCTTAGGCATGACCCTGGGTATGATCAGCCATCAAAAATGTCAACATTGCCTTTCTCAATAGCTACAATGTTGTGTCAAAGTACCTCAGCTTCACAAGTAGCAAAGCCATTCCTTTTTTTTTTTCCATCTTTCTTTTTTTTTTTGCTTTTTTTGTTGTTGCTTTCTTTTTTTGAGGCAGAATCTTACACTGTAGCTCACAGCAATATCAAACTCTTGGACCCAAGTGATCCTCCTGTCTCAGCCTTCTCAGTTGCTGGGACTACCAGTGCCCAACACAACGTCCATCTGGTTTTTCTATTTTTAGTAGAGATGGGCTCTTGCTCTTGCTCAGGCTGTCTCAAACTCCTAAGTTCAGGCGAATCCTCCCACGTCACCCTCCCAGAGTGCTAGGACTGCAGCCATAAGCCACCACGTCCTGCCAGAACAGCAGTTTCAAGGACAGCTTTTGAAAAATGTAACATGCTGCCCTTCACCAAGTGAGAACTATGGGAAATATTACTTGGGCCAAACATCAAATGACTGTACTTCCTTATATTTATACATCATTTCCTCAAAGACTATTATTCCCAGAGCATGGAATATGGTCTCTTATATTTCCCAGAGAACAAGAAAAGACACCCTCTCTGCCTACCAGTCATATGAAGTGTGAGGGAAGGCTAAGACAGCAAAGAGCAGCAGGCACGCTGGGCCACTGAGAGGAGACCAGCCCAGATAGGGGCTGCGGTGAGGACTGAACGAAAGTTCACAGCCACCATCTGGACAACGTTCTAGGGCTTAGGATACTCTACAGAGAGTGTGAAACAAAGAGGAGAAATACAGAGGTACATAATGGTACAAAAAGAAAAGAGCTCCATGTACGAGGAGGTTTTGGGTGACGATTATATCCAAACTTGACTGTAACGTCTGAAACAGAAGCAGGAAACAGTAGAGATATTTAAAGGGTAAAGAAATGTACTTACTTGTTTGTATTCTTGTGCAAACAAGTACAGCACAAGAATAAAAATGTAAATATTCTAGTTATTTCAGTATTATATGTGATTATTATTTATTTATTTATTTTTTTTTTTTTGCAGTTTTTGGCCAGGGCTGGATTTGAACCCGCCACCTCCAGCATATGGGGCCGGCGCC
>NW_003852624.1:1385228-1409285 GCF_000181295.1 Otolemur garnettii
GCTAAATTAGAACTTTCAGGTGACAGCTAAACATACACACACAAAAATACATTCCAGGTGGCCACATCTTGGTAATTCATTTCAGTAACAGTCTTCACTGTGTTAAAATTTCTTCTTTGTTAAAATATAGACACTCTATTGCTCTTTTATACTCTATTATGCTATTTATATACTTGATCGCTAATTTCATCCATTTCTTCCCCAAATCTTTCATTTTGAAAAGGATAACTAGAAACCATGGTCTCTAAACTTCACTTTTATATATTTAACTTTCTTACTACAATGCCTACTGCTTCATATTCTCAACATAGATAGTCTTACCCTTTTCACTTTCTCAGCTCTATTTCTTCACCCTTTGATTTTTTTCTATCATTCTCTATTAATTCTAAGTTCTCCTGTCTTCTTTAAGTTGTAGTGCTAATAGGAAACAAGTTACCTTTACAACCTGATCAAGGATGAGCTTATTATTTAACAGAAAACGCAGAGCAGGCATGTTGGACTGTCCCACAAACTATGCATTTGAAAGAAAAGATCTCTGCTAGAGAAGGACCCCCGTCGTCCCCCAACAAAGTTAAGCACACTGTCACAGGTACTAGATACTGAAGGAGAATCGGACAAAATGAAAAAGAAAACACAGGAGTCTAGAATACTCACGTTATTTCATTTCTTTCTCTCTCTGGTTAGTTTAATCCAGTCAATCATTAGGAATTTGGAGCTAGAAGCTAAGAGATGGCGGAGATTAACTGGTAAGATATAGATGTTTCCACCCTTTTCCCAATGGAAAAAAAAATCACTTCAAATGGATGAGGGGAACAAGACAGAAGGCTCAAATCTTCATGTTTCTGAAACAAGGAGATTTCAGAAACCCTGCCCAACAAAATACAAATACGGAAACTAAACACCTGTTTGGGGGAGGGAAGTAAGTAGGTAGGCTGTGAGTAGGGAAGAATTTGAAAATTGGACAATTGTTTGAACGTCTTTATAAGGACATGTCACTCCTCTCAATGCAGAAGGGAACAGGAAGTCAGAGGGCTCCTGTCTTTAAGGAGGAAAAGGTAAAGGGGAGCGGGGGTGCTGAAATAACCTGACGAGGTTGGACGTAGAAAGTCATAGGAGAGGCATTTCACAAAGCAGTGCAGGTGTGTGGAAAGACTCATTCAGATGTTCAGAGATAAGCAAGAGAATGAAAGGGTGCGGCATTTGCTAACTCAAGGAAAAACAAAAATGTGTTCAACAAAGAAAGTGCCATCTAAACACCACACTTGGCTTAGCAGTAAACAAGACTTAAACATACTGAACAGAAAGCACTGACCTGAGTCTAACCAGAGCGCTAGTGCAGGTAATGACCCTGGAAGGACAGTGGGAAGGAAGAGGGAGCGTAAACCAGATTAAAGTCTTTACTGCCCCCGCCAACAGCATGATCCCAGCGAACATTATGGAGTGCTACTGTGTTTTACATTTTTATTCCGAGCACTTATAAGGGGGCCTAATGTCTTTCCCAGGAGTCAGGAGGCCACCCCAAGACAAAAGATACCAGAAAGCCTCCCAGACTCAGTAAAAAGGAATGCTTCTTGGAGAAGAAAGGTTCCCCTTGAATACCTTAGAGGCAGCCTTTGGAATCTTTCAGCAAGAGAAAAAGAGGAACACTGATTCCACGAAATCTGTGATAGCTACCAGGATCAAGCCCTCATTAGACACAAGGTATGAAATTCTCCTTTATATAATTATGGAAAATAGATGAATGAGGAGCCAAAGGACACTGAGCTGGGAGAAGCGGACCTAACGAGAAGTCCAAAATGCAACCACCACGGATCTCTCTCAGCTCTACCACCTGAAGAATACAGGCGGCTAAGGTAACTCCCCACATGGCTTCTGTACTGAGCCCAAATCCATAAAGGAGAATGACCAGAGGGCTGAAGACAGCCAGCCTCTTACATTAGGTAGTAATCCCTGAGCTCATACATCTGCAGATGCTGGCACCATTATGGTCAGTATTACTGGGGGTGGGGTGTCTTACTGCGGGTGAGGCATATCGTGGAGTTATAATTAATAAGTAATGCTCATGACCCAAAACCATGCCCTGTTTTACCAAAGATCATAGTTACCATTTATGGACCATTTCCTCCATACTCAACTGTATACACATGTTATTTCTAATACATCACCAACCCTATAGTAGACCTTATCCTCATATTCCCAGTGAGTCAATTAAAGCTTACAGAGTTTAAGTACAGGCCGAAGATACACTAACCAGTGATGGCACTCATGCTGTCTCCTTCAGGCCACGTGGTCTCCCATCTTCCATAATCTCCTCAAGTATGAGCCTTTGTTATATAACTCAGAGCTCATGACCTGCTAACAGTGTTGTATGTATGCGACTAGTTACCACATGAAAGAAATGACTCTTTGTAGTAACTGGGGTTGGTAAAAACAAAGTTGAGAGACCACCTGGGGCCCAGAACTAAAAGGAAAAAAAGCAGACAGGCGAGGGAGAGGAAGCCCAAGAATCAGAGTCTTTCTTCAACACACGTGTGAGCACAGCGTTTACTCGACACACACCCAGTGGCATTTACTAGTATTGTTCCTCTTCTGTTTAAAAGACAAAAACAACCTCCCACACCCCAAGTAGTGAACCCAGGCCAAATCTTGATACTGTGGTGTTGAAAAAAATAAATCAAACATGCAAAAGTTCTCAAAAGTTTACATGGCATTTCACCAGTGTTAACCTTTGCAATTCTCTACAAATCTGGAAAAGTTGGCCCAATGTCAGCCAGAAGCACCAACATCTACTGGTTCATATTAATGTATGCACTTTGGTCAGGATCTCCAAAGCATCTCCCCCTCCCCCCCCGCCCCGCCACCCATCCTACCAACAGAATAATAATACCAGGAAAAACATTTATACACTTTAAAATTTCACAGTTAAGTGCAGAAATGAACACAAATTGTGCTGTCCTTGCCCCTCTTAATCCAATTCTATATTTAAACAAATTCAAGTAAAATATGCCTGTTTTTCAAGACGCATCCTAAAGTCGCCAATTCATGGGTAGTTCACATGTAACTAAAGGCGGCACAGGAGGAGGAGAGAGATGGAAAGTAAATGAAAGAAAGGAAGGAGGATGAGGCAAGGAATATCCCATGAGGTCTCAAAAACTAGCCAGACTAGAATTAAAGAAGGCAAATCACAAACTGTTAAGTCCAATTAATTAGAAGAGCAACAGGGACAAATGTTTTACCAGCTTTCACTTTTCAAACAGCACATGAAAAGCAACAGGTGAGAAATAACATGGTGACTTTAAAGATGTGCTGGCTGGGTCCAAGAGGGCTCGGTCCTTCCCTGAGGTGTCAGAGAAGAGGAGAGAGATGCTTTCAACCTGGTGATCTCAGGCCAGTGGTAACATAAATGGCTGCGTCCAAGAGAGGGTGAGGGCAAAGCTTTTCAGGATGTTTTTTCTACAGATGATACAACACACCTCCAATATCGCAGTCATGTGTATTAACAAGAGCAAACAGAGAGCAGAGCTGAGATCCACAGTCCCCACCCTGAGACCCTGGACCCATTCGGCCCAAATGCCTCACCTCTGAAATGTGACAACAGTGACTGGCACAGGAGAAAGTGAGCGTCCCACATAAAAAGCACATAAGCCAATCTTGTAAGCAGCACACCATCTCCACTAGACAGCAGCTGTATTTTGTACTGACCACGGGCAATCCTTTACTTATGGGCCAAAGGTAAATAAGAAGTCAGATTTGTTAAATTAAGATTATATTTCAGAACAGTGGCCATTTTTAATAGAAATTCATTATCGCACACGTTCATCAAGTACCTAGTATGTGTCAGGTGAGCCCACCTTAAGAATAAGTCTGTGTAAGACAGATCTAGTGTGCTGTTCTCACAAAGCCCACCTACCATAAAACTCTCTCCAGGACTCTCTATACAGCACACAAAAGAATCATAATCACTAAAGCTTCTAAACCAGCAGTTCTCAACCTGTGGGTTGTGAACCACAGGAACTGTATTAAAGGGCCTCAGCATTAAGGAAGGTTGTGAACCACTGATCCAAACAAAGCAATACTTAGCATTACTAAGCACATAAAAATCACACAGAAGGAACCAAAAAATGCACTGTCATAATTCTCAGCCTTTGGGTTTTTTTTTTTAACAATATCTGCCCTTTTTTTAAATGCCAAATACCAGAACATTCAGGAACATCATTCACTTCCACTCATCCAACTAATTTTCACTGAACAACAAAAAGGTGTCAGACTATAGCTCTAAGGGTGAGTACCGTCTGGCTCTTGCCTTCAGGAAGCTCGTAATCTAACCGGGATGAGTTCTTCGGGATCTAAGAGGGTAAATGGCCTCCTCTGGAAAGAGTTTTGTTTTTTTGTTCTTTTGACAGCTGTATTTTAAAAGATTTTTGCAAAAGTGACAGAAAATAGTATTATTGCCTTTTTTTTTTTTTTTTGAGACAGAGTCTCACTTTGTCATCCTCGGTAGAGTGTCGTGGCATCATAGCTCACTGCAACCTTGAACTCTTGGGCTCAAGTGATTCTCTTGCCTCAGCCTCCTGAGCAGCTGAGACTATAGGCGTCTGCCACAATGCCCAGCTCTTTTCTTAGAGACAGGGTCTCACTCTTGCTCAGACTGGTCTCGAACTCATAAGCCCAAGCAATCCACCCATGTCGGCCTCCCAGAGTGCTAGAATTATAGGTGTGAGCCACACTGTTCCCAGCCAGTACTACTGCCTTTTCCAATCACAAACATGGGCATCAGAACAGGCTCTTGACCTCTCTGCTATGTTGCAACACATTTCATTAAAATGAGCTTGCTACTTCTCAAAATATGAAATTCTATCTTTCAACCACAGCATTCGAAAACATCAGAATTTCCCCTAGGTTATGGTGTGGCTAAGCCTACATCTAAAGATGACATAAGGTGGTATGAGAAAGATCCTTTAAGGCCTAAATAATGAGGAGGAGGAGAGTGATAATAATTAGTAACTAAAACTTCAATATACTGAGCATGTTATTATAGGTCAGGCACTATACTAAACAGTTTCAGTTCATTATGTCATTCAACCCTTTAACAGTCTCTTGAGATGGGTATATTATTTATCCCCATTTTAGAGATGAGGAAATTGAGGTTTGAAGAGATTCAGACTTTGCTCAAAAACACAAAGCTAAACTGAAATGCATACCCAATGTACCATATGCAATTGGTTCCTTCATGTACCACTCCCCCCAGAGGGCAGGAATCCATCGTGCTGTTTCTTTTTTCTATTTCCTGTTAATGATGGAACAACCATGCCATTTCTAACCTCTAAGCCTTTGAGGGCCATTGCTTCAGAAAGGCCCTACTGGGCAGTGCCTGTGGCTCAAAGGAGTAGGGCGCTGATCCCATATGCTGGAGGTGGCAGGTTCAAACCCAGCCCTGGCCATAAAACTGCAAAAAAAAAAAAAAGAGAGAGAGGCCCTACTTTCTGATTTTTCCACTTAACTCCTACTTGTCCTTCAGAACTTACTTGGACTCACCTTCCCAGAAACTTCTCTAAACTGCCCCCTCTAAGGTTTGATGCCTCTTGTCTGGATTTGCTCAGCCCTGGACATGGACTCTCTTTCTCCCAGCACCTTTTCCAAGGTCATGACCTCCTCAGGATCATGGACCATCTTATATTCAACCCTGGAGCTCCAGAGCCAACTGTGTTGGTCCACTGAACAAATGAATGAGCAGAGAGAACTGAAGTTAAGGATTACAGGTAGCCCCTGGGTGGTGGACAGACAGGCTGTGTAAGTTTGTTCTTGTTTTGTATGTAGGTAAAGGTACAGGTACATTCACCTATGACCTGCAATAGACTCAGTTTATAAGAGTGAGTTGTACATCAGGTAGATGTTTGTAACTTGGGGACTTAATGTAACAGCCTCCATTCATAAGTGCAAGTTGGATGTTTCAACTCAGGAACTGCCTGTATCCCCGGACAGTCTCTGGAACCAGAGATGCTGAAATTAAAGTCCTGACTCCACCTCTCATCAACTTGACCAATATATCTAACCTCTACTAAGCATCAGTGTCTCATCTATAAAGGCTAACAGTAGCATGTAGCTCAAAATATAACTCTCTATTCTCAGAGTTTAGATTTAGCAGCTTGGCCCAGTAAGCAACACATAGTATGTGCTAATATTTATGAACTATTGGCAATAAAAAATAGGTCAAAAGATAGCCGTCTTATAGTAAGGACTTGGCCTTGTTATCTACCTCCTCTCTTACCCTCCGATCCCAGGGCTCTGACCAAACACATCAGTCCTCCTGCAACGAGGCATTGGGACAGAGGAACTGAAGCACTTCAACAACCAGTCTAGGTCCGTTCTAGAGCAAAGATCGTTTAGGTTTTCCTATAAAGCTAGGAGGGGGTAAATGTTTCACACATAATCTCAAATTTAATCTTTTCTCCCAAGACAAGCATTTCCCTGGGAACTGATGAAATAGCTTAGAATAAAATAATTACTACTGTAGCACTTACCTATCACAGAGCACTACTAACAACTGTTATCATGTTGATCACTGGATCATAGCAGGACTGTATAGTTAAAAATTGTAAGAGGATCACTTGAGCCCAAGAGGTTGCTGTGATCCCTGATGATGCCATGGCACTCCACCCAGCTTGACACAGTAAGACTCTGCTTCAAAAAAATATATACATTGCATCTTTTCATGCCATACGCATCAAAACATCTTTAACTATAAATAAGACAACAGAAGTGCTTCCGATTTGAGAACACCAGGAAAGATGTCAGAATTCATGATTGTATTTGCATTAGTTTCAGAAATAGAAATTGCTTAATATGGTATAACCCCCTACCCAGTGGCATAGGCAAGATGTATTTTTAAAATTACACTTCTTCAATAAGATCTTAAAATCTGATTACAGTAACTATATGGGATTGGAAATGGTCTGGGCAAACTCTAACTTCATTTTCATGTTCTCACAGTGCTGCAATACAACATTAGTTCACGGATAAAACTATAGTAAGAGCCCTACAGTGGCTGTGACTCCAGGGCTTATAAAGTATCCCAACTTTTTTTTTCTTAGTAAATTTATTTTGGGTTATTGTGAGGGTACAGACAACCAGGTCAAAATATTTGATTTTGTTAGGTAAAGTCTCTCTTATGGTTATGTCCCACAAACAGAGTTTACGCCAAACACCCCCACCCCCTGCCCATTTAGTGAGAGCACCCCAATACCCTCCCTCTCCCCCTTCTCTGGTTACCCCTTCCCCCAACTTGAATTGAAATGAGTTTTTCTCTGGCTTCATAATAGCAATTGAGTACATTGGATAATTGCTTTTCCATTCTTATGATATTTTACTAAGAAGAATATGTTTTAACTCCATATTACAAAAAAATGTGAAGTCACCATCTTTTTTTAAAATGGTGATCTGCATCTTTTTATTATTATTATTATTAAATCACAGCTGTGTACAGCAATGCAATCACGGAGTCACCATCTTTTTATGGCTCAATAGTATTCCATGGTGTGCATGTACCACAATTTGTTAATCCATTCCTTAGTTGATGGGCATTTAGGTTGTTTCCACATCTAGATGATTATAAATTGAGCTGCGATAAACAATTTAGTGCAAATGTCCTTATGATAAAATGATTTTTTTCTTCTGGCTAGATAGCTTTCCTTTTTTTTGAGACAGAATGTCACTCTGATGCCTTGGGTCTTGGGGATAGTCATGATGGCTCAAGGCATACTCACACTCCTAGGCTCAAGTGGAGCCTCTTGCCTCAGTCTCCTGAGACTATAGGTGTCCAGCTAGTTTTCCTATTTTTAGTAGAGATGGGGTGTCCATCTTGCTCAGGCTTGTCTCAAACTCCTGAGCTCAGGCAATCTACCTGCCTCAGCCTCCCAGAGAGCTAGGATTACAGGTGTGAGCCACTGCACCTGACCTCCCACTTTTCTTCACTGGTCTTGATAAAACGCAACTGGATTCTCTTTTAGACTTATGATGAAATTTCAGCATTTAGGAAGCTAGTTTTGGAAAGAGACTATAGAATGAGGTAGAGTCACACAGACTTCTCCAAGGATCTCCTTCATGTGAGTAATCTGCCACAGCGAATTTTTACCTTTTTCTTTTTGTTCTTCATTTTTGTCTTACACCTTCCCCCATCAAAAAAAAGATATTTATTTACTATACTAGACCTTGGTCTTAAAGACCTAGATATATCTAGGCAAATAGAACATTTACAATTATATCTAGATTACTCAATCTATGCATAAATCCTCACTTATTCCTTTATTTTCAGGCTGCCTGTCCTAATTTCAAATGGAAGATTTTCTTTTTCTATCCCCATATTATAGTTATTTCCATTCTGGAACAGAATCTTATTTAAAAATATGGAATTCATTAATTCATTTCACAAAGACACATTTACTAGGAGAATCTAGGAATTGCAGGCTACTACATTAAGAATTTCTAGAGCATATAAAAAAAAAAAAAAAAAAAAAAAAAAAAAAAAGAAAGAAAGAAAGATAGATCATCCTTGCCCCCAAGAAGGCAGAAGAAATAAGACATGTCCACAACCAAGTAGCTGAAATAGAACATGGATGGTTATAAGGACCACAGGAAGATCAACCTGAAACCATCAGCACAGATTCAGCATTTGTAAATTTGACCCCAAAGGTCCCCAACATAATGAGCTACAAGTTTATTGAGTCACATGTAACACTGATTTAATTTTAACAGCACTATTTATTTCAATAGCTTTCTAATTATTTTAGTTTTGTGTGACCCTAAAGAGGGTCAGATCAAAGTTTCAGATGCTCATTGTGATGTTTGATGGGTGAGATTAAGTATAAAAATTGTATTTTCAAAGGTAAAGCGTCCTTGCCGGTGTCATAAGCCTGATTACACACAATGTGTTGCTAACAGTGGTCAATAGAGGAAGAAGTCATGTCACCTGGTGGGAAGGCAGGAGGAAGATGGCATGAGAGAGACTGAGCTGAGTCTTTATGACTAGCAGAATGTCAAAAGGCAGTCAGCGGAGGCAGCTGTTTTGGGGGGAGATGGTGATCATTCCCAGGGTTTAGAATTTTTAAGTGGGAAAGCCTAGGCATGTTTGTTTGGAAGTCAGAAGGCACAAATTGGGGCTGGCTGCAGAATGGAGGAGTCATAGGTGTAGAAAGGCTCAGAAGGGACTGTCCCTGAGGATATGCCTGGAGAGAGAGCAGCAAGTAAACCCAACAGTCAGAGTTTACACGAGAGAGGGGCCAGGGGATGCAGCTGGCAGCAGGAACTTCAAATTCAAGAACCTATAGGTGCAAAGGCTCCAAGAGATGAAAAAGAAGGAAATCTGGTCATCAGTAAAGAGTCCTCATCTTCTAATAAATTGGTAAAGAACAGAAGAGAGAGTAAATAAGAAATTGATCTTTTATACACAACTGTAATCTACTCAGAGGCACAGTGGGATTGATGAAAATCCTACAGCTAACACACTGGCCCATGGCAGACTTGCTTTATATATGAGAGTTTTATAAAAGAGGTCACATATATGTGGTCAAGAGCTGCTCACACCTGAAATATTGACATAATGAGTATACTAGAAGGACCTTTATACTACACGTTCTGGTTGGCATGTATCAAAGGAAATAAGAACAATTTCTAAAGTTGTGGCACTCAACTCACATGGACACAGCAGAGAAAGACAAGGAAAGAAGTCACGGGCAGCACTCCACCACCGTCGTCCCTCCTGCCATTAGCGTCTTCCTTTGACTCTTTCCCCCCTTCTCTCTTCCTCACCTGACACACTACACCCATGTCTTGCTGTTGGCCCTATAGCACAGCCTTCCCCAGGGCTACAGAAGTTGGTGATTCCTGCCATCCAAACATACACTTTAATGCTTTCTCGTCAAAAGAAAGGAATCTGAGTTAGCCAACTTAAACTGTATGCTCTATTGTGTTCTATTAGGAAGTGAGAACTCTCTTTTTTCTGCAAGGGTGGAAAAGATGATGGTACCAGGAAACTAATCGTACACATGAAGCTCTTCCACGAACAAAGCAGAGAGAACAAAGGCTAACAAAAGTCTAAAGGGAGAGTAGCCTCTCTGGCATTCCTGAGACCACAAGTCACTACTACATTATTGAATAGGAGGAGGGGAAGGAGAAAAGATGGTTCTGTTTCTCAACAAGATTCAAGGAAAAGAAAGAGCAAAGTACAATTAGCAACACTGCCCACGTGTCATCTTCATCACAAGTGGGACACCTGAGAGACCTGAAATTCCTCTTGCTGGGCTCATGAAACTAAACAGGTCTTAGAGATTCCCTTAAAACTCCTTTGCATCTAGAAGTAACTGTCTGAGAATTCAGCCCAGCATGAGTGGTGAGAGGTATTTTCTCTTCTCCATCTCCAGAAAGGGATGGAGACACAGAGTTACTCATTAAGGCAAAAAATATATAAAGACATTATATTAGTTAAGAACCTGCACTATGAAGTAAGTCCTGAATTTGAATAGTATGTTTGAGTTTCAACCAATGTAAAATCTTGGGTACATTATTTAACCTCTTTTTTTTTTTTTTCCAAATTCAGATAAATCTAAGTAAGAAATAATGTGCTATTAATTCAGGAGATAGGGACTTTAGATAAGATTACAGTTATTCAATGAAGGCAAGGCGAGGAAAAAGTCTTAGTATTTTCCTGCCTAAGATGAAAATAATAACTATACTTCACAGGGTCAGTGGAAGGAGTAAATGAGATAATGCAGGTAAAGAAATTATCAGAGTACCTGATGCACAAATATACGAGTTATCTACTTATAGCTATTACAAAGCATGAGAAAGGTAGTTTAAAAAAAAATCAATGCTCAGGGAATAAAAAGGAGACTTGAAAAATGATACTAAGAACTACATTTAATAAAAATCTTCTGGAAAAAAATACCACTAAGATGGGGAATAACAATTGGTCAGAAAATCTACAGTACTTGCTATTAATTCACTCCAGGATATAAAGAATTTAGATAAGATTACAGTTATCCAATGAAGGTAAGGCAGGGGAAAGGCTTTTTTAAATAGCTATTTCAATATATTTTTCACACACAAACAACATTTTATGTTTAGCAGTGAAACATGTTTCTCTTCTAAACATAAAAATAAAACCCTTCTGGTATTCCTGGTCTTAAGCTTATAATGCACTCAGTAATTTTCCATTTCAGTTTTGGGCTCATAGACTCAGAAATATCCTTCAGTTCTTAACAAAAATATTTATATTCTGCCATATTTATTGCTTCTGCATAACTAGATTCCAGCGAACAAACGCAGTATTGTAGTGTGTGAAGTGTTCTAGAGCAGAAGGTCACACTAGGAACATACTTTACAACCGAAACAGGATAGGGCTGGAAACAGTTAGGCTCAGCCACAGCCCCATCAAGGGAGCTCAGCCTCAGCCTCAGCCGAGGTCTTCAGGGCAAGGAATTCTAGTCACACCCACACACTGATCACACACTGACCATGTGCACGATCAGCACCACTCCCTGAATGAAATCCCTCAGGAAAAAATCAGTTACTGTTACCTGCCCTGCTCCCCAAACTTCAAATAGATTAGCAAGTAATTGGTTTTCTGTTTCTTCGTTTAAGCAACACCTTTCTTTTCAAATGAAATATTACAGATACAAACAGAAGTGATTTGATGATGCCTATGTATTCTTTATGACCCTCTTCCCCATGTCCTGAGACCCTTAAGGTGACCCAAGAAATGTTATTATTAGAAAAGACTTTAACTAAATGACAGCCGCAGAGAGATTTGGGAAGTCCTGCAGGATAGCTATAATCTGTGAACTTCCGTGATTTAGCTTTAACTTAATATATAAATTAATCTACATTATACAGAACAGCTTTGCTAAACCATAAAAATCCTATACAAAAATAAAGAAATTCTCATGATTTTACTAGAGGGGAAAAGGAATCGTAGAACTCAATCACTCAGTCATTCAATCTAGCGCAGTCTCTGAAAGAAAACAAAATTATAAAAATGCTAGAAAAAAATACATTATAAATCGGAAGGTCTTTGCTAAATAAGATCCAAAACTGAAAGACCATACAGATTGTGTTAAGTCATTTTAATAACTCTTGATGGCTGAAGGCAATAAAAAGCAGGTTAGAAAATAACAACGTGAAAGAAAATACTTACGATATAAGTCAGAGTCAGTTAATATCAAAGAAATCCCAATAATCACTAAGGAACTAGAAAGATGGATAATTTACAGCTGAAAAAAATCACAAGAAATATACAAAGACATTCAACTGCTTTTCTTTCTCTAAAAATGTAAATTAAACATGTATAAAAGGCCGTGTTTTATCTATGAAGTAAAATCAAAGAGATTGATCACCTCCAGGGCTGATGAGCACACAGAGGTTATTATTTACCAGGATACACAATACACAGAGGTAAAATGTTTTTAAGTGGAACCTGGCATTATCTATCAAAATTTAAGTGTACATGATTTTTAACCCACGTCTTCCATCTCTAGTCTATAAGATTCTACATGCATCTATCTAAAAGGATGTTCAGTTCTGTGTTATTTGTAAAAGGAGAAACCTGACGTGGCTGGAAGCCCATGGAACCTGCTGCAAAGGTGCAAATGTTTGTAAGAACCAGCTGACAGGGACTGTGCCACATAACTTACCGAGTGGCAAGAGCAAGCGCAGGGTTACATGTGGCATGATTCTGCTTCTGATTTTTTTCAAAACTTCCTCTACATTTCCTATTATGTATAGATGGACACAGGAAATGTTCTGGAAGGACATACCACAAACAGTCGATTGTTCCTACGGTGAAGAAAAAGGCGAATATATAACTACACTGGCATGCTGGTCTCCATCTAATTATAAATATACACACACACAAGGACAAAGGAAATGATGGCTACGATTATTCACGGGCTGGCAGGGTTCTGGGTGATTTTTAGTATCTGCTCTGTAGAGTTTTCTGTATTTCTTATATTTTCTACAATGCTCATCATTCCTTTTATGTTCCTTTTATGTATGCTGGAGCCAGGCCTGGTGGCTCACCCCTGTAATCCTAGCACTCTGGGAGGCCAAGGGGAGGTGGACTGCCTGAGCTCAGGAGTTCAAAATCAGCCTGAGCAAGAGCCAGTCCCCATCTCTAAAAATAGCTGGGCACTGGGCGGCGCCTGTGGCTCAAAGGAGTAAGGCGCTGGCCCCATATGTGGGAGGTGGCGGTATCAAACCCAGCCCCGGTCAAAAAAACTGAAAGAAAAAAAAAAATAGCCAGGCACCGTGGCGGGCAGCTGTAGTCCTAGCTACTTGGGAGGCTGAGGCAAGAAGATCACTTGAGCCCAAGAGTTTGAGGTTGCTGTAAGCTATGAGGCCACAGCACTCTACCCAGAGTGACAGAGTGAGACTGTCTCAAAAAAAGAAAAAGAGTTATGCTTAAAATGTTATAATGAAGTACTAGAGGAGGCTTTTGAAAACAGGAGAAAATAATATTTTTCAAACATTTTTGTCTCTCCCCCAAAAACTAGATAAAAATCACAGGTCAAAGCCAAGAAGTAAATGCCTCTCTGCCCTTTCCATTCTAACCCCACGATTCTCCTAACATAACACTCAAACATGACACTGTGCAGATGAACTTACTAAAGCATATTGCTGAGCATAGCTGCAGAGAACAATTATGGAGGGTTTCACAGAAGAAGGTAAAATTCAGCTGGTTCTTAAACAGTTCAGGGGGGCATAAGAAAGAAAGAGAAGACACGAAACCAAATGCAACCCAAATCACCCTATTATTCGTATCTTCTCAATCTGATAGCTCTCGGAGTTGGAAAATTGTCACATCAACACCTAGTTTCCAAAAAGAGGCTCAAATGTGATTCTTTAACAAAATACATAAAATATATCTAAATGTACACACATATCTACTTATTATATATATAAAGATGTACATTTTTTTAGATTCTCAATTTCTTATTTCCCTAGCAAACTATTTGGCAAATATCTGTTAAATGTAAGTACCCACTCTTTTGGACCCATAAATTCCACTAACAGGAATTTATTCTAAGACTCATACATGCCTGACAGGAGGTGCCTCCACCCCAACAGGTTAAACAGACAGTGTCTACGTGTAACAGGAAAGTGAATGGGAAAGCTCTACAGTACCAAAATGAATGTCTTCCAAAATAAGAGGCAATACTGGTACACAGTGACAAAGAGCATGGTCAGTAGAAAGAATGTGGGGAAAGAGGGCAGGAAAATACATAGGAATTTTATAAACTATCTCTGAAGAACATATTAAAAACTTTGGCCTCTCGGAGGGGAACCAGGAGGCTATAGAACAGAGGTGGAATGAAGGCTTTTTTCTGTATCATCTTTTGTACTTTTAATATTTGCATCATATTCATCTTTTGTCCATTCAAACAAAAAGAGAATTTATCTTTTAAACACATTACTGCCCTCAAAAGAAAACTTCCAAGCCAACACTTTACATACTAAAATTATTTTTGTGAATACAGCAAGTTTGCCCAAGCTCACAAAACTGCAAATTTTGTCATGGTTAATACGCTATCAATCACTCTAACCTAAAATTGTTACTTCTAATTTAAGTATTCATTTTTTTAAAACTGCCTATGAAACAATGCTATAAAGAAAATAATCCTCAGTTTTGTTTTATGTTTCAAATATAGAAACCCTCTTCACATTACAGGAAACTCAATTTCAAAAGCCGTTACATTTCCTACAGGAACGCACGCCTGTGACGTTTCTGTGACAGCCCCTTGGAAGGAGGTTTCATGGAAGAAAACTTCCATGGAAGAGGAGAAAGAGCAAACACTTCTGCCTGCAAAAGTGTTCCCGGAAGCTGCCATGTGGTATTTTCACATTGTAGGCAATGAATCACAACTCTTGTTTAAGGCATTTTTGCTCTATACCTGACTCTAATTCACCAATGAAGATATGCCCCCAAATTAAAGTCCTCTGCAGAACACTCCCAAAATATGTAAGACAAACCCACAGTGTTGCCACATTATGGTATATTTGTGACAACTGTCAAAGACACTGGAAATCAAATCTTAGCAGCCTAGGAGAAAAATGGATTCAGGTCCCAGATCCCCGATTAGTAGCCAAAGATCTAACTACCTTCCCTTTCTAGACAATGCTGCAATTTCCTCTACCACATTGACGTCAGTTTAAACTTTGGTGAGACACCCAAGTTTCCCAGTTCTTTCACTCAACACGGATTCAACTCTCTACTTGAGAGGCTTCTTATAAACAGATCCAGGCTTTCAGCAACAAAGAAAGCCACCAACACAGTCCTCCTTCAACTCAGTAAACAACAATGCTCTTATGGTTTCATACAAACGGCTTGAAACCACTGGCTTGCTGAGAAAAGTGCTGAAATCTCTCTTAAGAAGTACAACATTCAGGCTGGGTGTGGTGGCCCCCACCTGAAATCCTAGTTCTCAGATATGCCAAGGTGGGAGAATGCCTTGAGCTCAGGAGTTTGAGACCAGCCTGAGTGAGAGCCAGACTCTATCTCTACTAAAAATAGAAAACTTAAGCATCATCATGGAGGGGGAGGCCTGTAGCCCCAGCTACTCAGGAGGATGAGGCAAAAGGATCACTTGAACTCAGGAGCTGGAGGTTGCTGTGAGCAAGGCTGATGCCATGATACTCCACGGTGGTCAACAGAGTGAGACTCTGTCTCAAAAACAAAGTACAACATCTTAAGGTTTCCAAACCATTCAGGGACAGACAAGTAATCAATTCACCACAGGTCTCACCAGATTTTAATGGCTATAAGGAACTTTGGGTATCACAGAAGGGGACGCGGGCAGGATTTGCTACAGCCTATCTAAGGATTTCATTAAAAAGTTTGAAAGAAGGGTGGTGCCTGTGGCTCAAAGAAGTAGGGCGCCAGCCCCATATGCCAGAGATGGTGGGTTCAAACCCAGTCCTGGCCAAAAACTGCAAAAAGAAAAAAAAAGTTTGAAAGAAATCTGAAGCCAGTAGGTGACTGCCCTGGAACAGTATCTGCGAGGCATTTACAGCCTCGGGTTCCTCATCATTAATATGAAGAAAAGGCAGATTAATTTGGAAAGATGATCATGAATATTAGAGGAAAGATTTAAAAACATCTGCTCCTTGGTATTTCTTCATTACTATTAGAAACTATGCAGCAGCAGAACAATGAAAAGATTCACCATCTCAACAGGAGCTTGAGAAAACTAAACAGAGCAAACATAAAAATGCATTCTAAACTGATACGCTGTGCAGTTTTAACTTAACAGCAAGGTGCAAGGAATAATGGCCAATAGTAAAAGATGTCGAAGTTGTCTTTCCCTATTTTAATAATACTACAATGTAACGATTGTGAAGCTATACAAGAGCTGGTTAAACACAGAAAACTTCATGAAGACATAATCAATATTTTGCAAACAACTACATTACGAACTCCTTAAAGAGGTAACCTTACACTTCCCTCATCTCTAGTTGACCTTCCATCTATCCCTGTGCCTAGAAAATAAATAATATTTAGGCACTCCATAAACACTTGTAATGTTTGGAATGTTTGGAAACACTTGTAATGAATTGGAATCACCAGGCTGTAATATAAAGAAAAATCAACTTAAACCCAATTTGCATGCAATATACTCATTTCCAAGAGTTAATTTTTATAACTACTTTATGCTGTAAGACTGACAGGCAAAAAGTTGCACGTACTTAATGGATAGAACTAAACTCCAGAGCACTTGTAAAGATATTTTTCATCAATGGATGGTTGTTAAATAGGTGACTTTCTATGGGACAGAAGGGACAAGAGCTGGGGCCTCCTATTCCACCATCCTGCCTATGTCAGTAAAGTCATTTTGAAAATGTTTTGCCGTGACAGTTAAGAGCCTAGGATTCAGAGACACAGAGACCTATATTCAATCCAGTTCTGTTCTTTACTAGCCAGGCAATATTTTACTTCATTTCATTTCATATTTCATTTCATTTCATTTTTTTGAGACAGAGTGTCACTATGTTGCCCCTCGGTAGAGTGCTATGGTGTCACAGCTCACAGCAACCTCTAACTCTTGGGCTCAAGTGATTCTCTTGCATCAGCCTCCCAAGTAGCTGGGACTACAATTGCCCACCACAACACCCGGCTATTTTTTGTTGCAATTGCCATTGTTGTTTAGCTGGCCCAGGCCTGGCTCGAACCTGCCAGCCTCAGTGCACGTAGCTGGTGCTACGGACGCCAAGCTACCACTGCGCTACAGACACCGAGCCATGATGTACATTTTATAAACCTGTTTTCCCATGTGCAAAATAAGTCTCATCACCCTACAATCTACCTCACAGAATGAGAAGGATTAAACAAGAAAAACATGTGCAAATAATATATAATACACAGTAGGCACTGAAAAATACTTGTAATAGTAACTAAACAGTTTTACCATTTTAATAAAAGCAAAGAAAAAATGATAGACGTTTTAATTTAAACTTTGAAGGAAATACAGTGCCAAATGTTGAAGAAATTATCAAAACAAAAGCAGAGTGATTTGCTTATATAAAAGTATTCCACAGTAAAATATAGCACAATAACATTAGGAACAATAATCATAGAAAAAAATGCATGAAAAACATAAATGAAACAGGGTTATTCTTGTGTCAATTATTTCCATAGGATGGAACCAGATTTCCCTCCATCTTTAAAGAAGATGGTAGAAAAATTAAAAGTGTTCAAATCTTTAATTTGAAAAACCTATTAGTATTTATTATTGAAAATATACATTCAGCCTAACCCTATAAAATCAGACCAAGTATCTCAAAAGAAAATTCCCACCAAAAAGATAAAACACGTTTAATTGAAAGATTCCAAGTTTTAAATTCAAATTGTGAAAATTCTATTAGTATGTATGCACTTGGAGAAAACATTAAAAGTAAACTTAAATATAATTTTGCTATAAATAAACAAGAACATTAATAATAAAATAGTAGTGTCCTTTAGTGGTTACTAATATATATTACTATAGTACTTTACATAAACTAACTCATTAAATCTTCAAAAATAATCTCTAATGACATATAAGAGGTAATCGGACCTAAATTTATGTTGAATATTGGAGTTGAAGCTGGGAAAAACACTGCCTTCTTTTTTGAACATGGTATCTTTGATGTAGTTCAGTAATCAAAAGGACTGAATCTTATTTAATACATTGATTGTCACACTAGAAAAAAAAAATATTCCTTGGACCCCATGCAGTTCCCAACGTGCCCAAGTCAAAGAGATGTGTGAGTTATATACATAACACGAGGCCCCAGGCTCAAGACTAGCATGAGTTAAATACAACTTACATGGTAGTTAATGTGTTCAACACCCCCCCGCATGATGTTGGTCATGAACTAGGTGGCGCAATTAGGGAAAACTGTGTGACATATTTAGCTACAGGAAGAACACAAACTAACATCAGCAATATATGAGTCATTTTATTTTATCTGTGTATAAAATGTTCCTATCTGTTCAGCAGCAAACATACCTAATGTCACCTCCTTCCATTGGGTTTGCCTTGTGTCTTTGTTTATGTACTTTAGATCAGAGATGAGTCTCCATGCTTCCACAGTAAGGACAAGCTTGAAGCAATGCTGGTGGCCCGGGACTCTGATTATTTTGTACATAGGGCCTTCTTGTTATAGAGAAGTATGAAAAACAGGTGCCTTACTCAAACGCTCCTTTCTGGCAGAACTAGAAAACGGTCATCAGAATGCTGCAATCTATATCATCACTTCCCAATGCCTCTCCTACTAGTTAGGGGGATGTGGAAAACTCATCTTAAGACTAAAGAAAAGTCCTTCAATTTATATTGCAGAACATTAACAATTGCCACTGCCTCCCCTTCTGCCCTATCTCTGGAAAGACCTTTATACTGCCACTGAGTAGTCAGAAGTACATCAAGAAAGTGACTCACAGTCCACACACACAGACAGGGAACGCTTTTGTCATGGTGTCATGGTTGCATCCACGCACCTGCCAGCCCCTGGCAACCGGTAGCCCCGTCAAACACTATTCCTGAGAACCAGCTCTGCCCCAGATGCTTCTGATGTATAATTCTCTGCTCATCTTACAGCAACATCCTGAAAACCTGTGTTCTTCCTGTTGTTCCAAAACTCCCTCGGGCCCTTCATCACCGTCCCCCCCAATAGCTGTCACATCCAATTGGAAGCAAATACATGACCAGCACCAGGACCAGGGCTCTTCAGACCAGAGTCCATGGTGATGTTTCCACCTCATATCTGAATGGAAAAAGCAGCACGCCCATCAACCCTGGAATAAGACTTAGATACTTCCACTAAATTACATATTTCCAAGGCACCACCCTGCTAGGCCCAAGGGACTACAGTGAGTGAGTCACACTGCTGGCCTGGCGAGGGTGGTGCCCACGGTAAGGGGTTGGGGCCGGAATTCTGGGAAATTTCCCTGCAGGAGTGAGGTACATACTGAATCTGAATGGACTGGCTTGGATCAGGAAAAAGTTAACTGCCTTAGAATAAGAAAAAGGACTTGGTGCTTCCTGCATAAAGAAGATGAGGAGAATGAGGCATTAAGGTTGACCCAAGCCCCCAATTTGTCAATCAGAGGTGATATTCTCACCAAAGTAGGAATTTAGGAAAAGACAGATTTAAGGAGAAGGCAGATGAATTCTGTTTAAGAATTCTCAGACACATGCAAATATCCCAGTAAGCAGCTGATATGTGGGGGCCTGAAGGGAGAGGTCTGAGTTACAGATGAGCTCAAGGTTCGTCATGGATATGGCTGTGAACACCACCGGGAGAAACAGTAACAGAAGGACAGAAGATCAGATGCCAGATGATGCCTACATACAACAGGGGACCAGGAGGAGGAGAACCGTCAAAGGACAGTGAAGGGGGAGAAGGAACATCAAGGCCACCAAGATGGTACTGCATTAGGAGGAGGATTTGGTCCCTAACAAATTCCAAAGGAAGATCATGTAAGAACGGAGAGATATGCACTCAGTGTCTGCAGAGCAGTGGGGCTGCCAGCCAGGCTGCAAAGAGCTGAGGACAGAATGGGAAGCACAACCCACCCTTGGAGCTTTCTAGGGAAGCTTAGCTACAAGGAAAAGGCGGGAAATTGCAGCCACAGGCCCCATGTGGCCCTCCAGATCCCCAAATGCACAAACACATCCAAACCCAAACTTCACAGAACAAAGCCCTCTATTAAAAGGATTTGTTCTATAAAATCTGGATTCAGTCAAAAGGTCACATTCAAGGATCTAGAAGGCAACATGTGCCACAGGCCTGCAGGTCCCCAAGGCCTTTATTATGACTATTATCTTCAGTTTAAGAGTTTTTAACAAGAAAAAACTATTCCAACCCACACCTGTCAGGTCAGAACAGATTTACAATGAACTCTGAGGGGTAAACCTGAGCCCAGGGATAGAGACAGAGAGACTCTGGCCACATGAGCCAGGCATCCTCTGCTTAAATAGCAGACAGATTCCTAGAAAGGAAATAGACAGATTACTAGAAAGGAAACTAAGAACAATTCCTTAAGTAGATTATTCAGGAAAGGAAACCAGAACCCTGAAAACAAGTACAGAACCATTCATACCATTAATCACAAATTTCTCAAACTTGGCAAGAAGAGTCAATTTTCAGCTAAGCTCTTTCGGTTTTTAACATAGAAAATTATTTCTAATGTGAACAGAATTTTGTTTAAAGGGGGAAAGGACACCCAAAGCTTTAGTTGAATGTGACAAACGGTAAACCTGAAATCGGACCTTCTTGGTGGTGGCATTCTAACAGGTGACCAACAGTCCTTAACCAGGCACGCAGGTGGCTTTCTGGGGGAGTCAGCCATCGGATCACCAACACTGCACCCATCCCCAGGCAGTCCGAAGTTTTCTTTGTTCCCTTTATTTTCATCATTTAATCTTCTCCCAGTCCAAACCACTGGTCCCCATAAATAAGAACATCTCACTGTCACGTGCAGACTAACAGGACACGTCTGCTAACATGAGCTTTTCTTTCATGTTTTGTACTGACGAAAGGACTATTTTATGTTGGACTCCTAACTACACAGCTTGTGTTCAAGCTGAATGACAATTCGATAGCAATCATTATACAGGTCTCTAAAAGATGGCCAACTATTTGTGGATACCACCTGTTTTCTTCTCAAGGAATGAGTCATAAAACTTCTGTGATATGTAAATTTTACTTGCAAAGGAAAAGGAAACATCACAGTCCCACACATTAAAAAAAAAAAAGTATGAAAGGCATATGGTCTTAGTCAAAGGTAAGGAATGGTTAACCATTATTCATTCTGAGCAACAGGTCTCAAGGATTATGTGTATGTCTGGCATGTTGTAGGGGTTAACCATTAACCAACTAGCTAACAATGTCCCCTCCTTACCGATCCTTCCCAGACTTCTGAGTCTGCCAGCCTGAAAGGCAGAAATGCCTCCAAATTCCTACAGACAGAATTAATCCTATATCAATGCTCTACCAACAAAATACATCACAGAAGGCAAGAAGACCTCAACATATATGGCTTTGTTCAATTAAACCCGAGTCAGTAAAGGTTCATCCTAGATTATTAAATCCTAGAATGAAATTTTCAAGTGATATATAAAACACCTTTTAATCTTGAAACTACAAATTAGCTGTCACCAAGTTAAATTTACTTCTCTAGTATAAGGAGAGTTTAGCTATCACAGTACATTTTATACCAGATTGATTCAACCAATTTTGTTGAGTTCTAGTCAGTACCAACTACAGGAATACCTAAGAGAAATTATGGATTCATTTCCAGACCACGCAATAAAATGAGTACCATAATAAAGCAAGTCACACATATTTTTTGGATTCCCAGTGTACATAAAAGTGATATGTACACCACACTGTAGTCCACTAAGTATGCAATACCATCATCTCTGAAAAAAAGCGTACATACCTTAATTAAAAAATATTTTATTAAGCTGGGGGTGGCGGCAACAGAGCAAGACCTCAACCTCGTCTCTGCAGAAAAAAATTATCTTATTGCTAAAAATGCTAATGATCATCTGAGACTTCAGTGAGTCATAAGGCTTCAGCAAGTCATAATCTTTTGGGGCGGTGGGTCTTTCCCTCAATGTTGATGGCCACTGACTGATCAGAGTGGTGGCTGCTGGAGGTTAGGGTAGAGAAGGATATTTCTTAAGACAACGAAGTTTGCTGCATCAACTGAGGATTTCTCTGTAGCATGCGATGCTGGATTGACAGCCTTTTATCCACACTAGAACTTCTTCCAGAATTGGAGCCAATCCTCTCATACACCCTGCAGCTAGCTGCCTTATCAACTAAGTTCATACACCATTCCAAACGCATCGTCATTTCAACAATGTTCACAGCATCTTCCCCCAAAAGATTCATTTCAAGAAACTAGTTTATTTTCTCATCCATAAGCAATTCCTCATCCCTTCATGTTTTATAGTGAGATTGAAGCAATTCAGTGCCATCTTCAGACTATTTCTAATTCTAGTTCTCATCCTGTTTCCACCACATATCCAGTGAAGTTTTTGTTTGTTTGAGGCTCTTGAGACAGACTCTTACTCTGTCCCTGGGTAGAGTACCGTGGTGTCATAGCTCACAGCAACCTCAAACTCTTGGGCTCAAGCAATTCTCAGCCTCCCAGGTAGTTGGGACTGCAGGTGCCCAACACGACATCCAGCTAGTTTTCCTATTTTTAGTAGAGACAGGCTGGTCTCCAATTCCAGAACTCAAGGACTCCACCCATCTCAGCCTCCTGGAGTGCTAGGATTACAAGCATGAGCCACCAAATTCTGCTTTCACTGAAGTTTTGAAACCCTCGAAGTTATCCATGAGGGCTGGAATCAACATCTTTCAAATACTTGTAAATGTTGCTACTTTTACCTCCTGCCATGAATCACGAATAACAGATATTGCTAATGGCATCTAGGATGATGAATCCTTTCCAGAATATTTTCAACCAACTCTGCCCCAATTCTCCAGATTCTGTGACAGTTAAACCTTATCATGCCATATAAGACTTCAAAAATTTCTTAAATTAAGACTTTGAAGTCAAAATTACTCCTTAATCTATGGGCTACAGAATGGATGCTGTAGTACCGGCATGAAAACAACGTTCATCTCCTTCTATATCTCCATCAGAGCTCTTGGGTGGGCAGGTGCATTATCAATGAGCAGTCATACTTTGAAAGGAATTTTTTTCTGAGAAGTAGAGTTGAACAGAGGGCTTACTGAATTCAGTAAACCATCCAGGGACATCCAATCGCAACTCATAGCTGGCTATGAATGCTTATCTGTGGTGCCACGTATCACAGAAATTATGTACAGACTTTTTTTTGCTCATCAGCTTTCATTAGTGTTGTGGGTTTAACGTGTGGCCCAAGACAACTCTTAGATAACCATTCATAGCCAACCACGGGCCGCAGGCGGACTTCCCTGGGTGTTCTCATCGAGGTTTCACTGTTCTATTTCTAGAGCATAGGCAGAGCAGATTTAGCATAATTCTTAACAGAGCTGGGATTTTCAGAAGGGTCAGTGAGCACTGACTTCCACTCAGAGTCACCAAGTGCATCAGCCCCTAACAAGAGTCAACCCATCCTTTGATGCTGTGAAGCCAGGCACTGACTTCTCCTCTCTGGCTATGAAAGTCCCAGGTGGCATCTCCTTCCAATAGCAAGTTGTTTCATCTCCATTTAATCTGTGTTTAGTGTACCCCCTTCAGTGATCCTAGCTAGATCTTCTGGACAACTCGCTGCAGCTTCTCTAGCAGCACCTGTTGCTTCACTTTGCATTTTTTCATGTTATGAAAAATGTCTTTCCTTAAATCTCATGAGCCGACTTTTGCCAGCTTCCAACTTTTCTTCTGCAGTGTCCTCACCTCTCTCAGCCTTCATAGAGTTGAAAACAGTTGGGGCCACGCTCTGGATTAGGCTTTGGTTTAAGAAAATGCTGGGGCTGGTTTGATCTAACCAGACCATTCAAACTTTCTCCCTATCAGCAATAAGGCTGTTTCAC